>NC_056737.1:139997078-140114578 GCF_019279795.1 Protopterus annectens | reverse complement strand
CATCTCTCGGACTGGTGAGCAGGTCCGTCACCACCATGCAGACCTGAAGAGATGGAAGCAGGACCTACTGAACCAATGGAGGCCCTTCATATGCAAGATGCCCCACTACTGAGTAGGTAGCCATGGAATGTAGTATGTAAGACATGCTAATATAGTCTAAATAATGGATAGGTATTGTCTCAATATCCCTTCATTTACTTCACAGCTGCAGGTGTCCATGCTGCGAATCAGCAAGCTTTGCAGATAGGCTGCTAAGGCTGTGCCACCAGGCAGGGTAGTAATTATTTTGCATGTATTGTTATATAATATATGTGAGAGAGCATGAAAAAAATGTTGTAGCCCAATAATACAGCTATAAAATGCCCTGAATAATTTCTCTGTATGTACTGTTATATGACATAAGTCAGAGAGCCAGAAACAGAGTGTAGTAACCCATTAATAAAGGTAAAATAAGTCTGGAATACTATCTCTGCATGTGCTGTCATATAAAATAAGTGAGCAAGCCTGAAAAAGAGTGTTGTAACCTATCGATAAAGGTATAATATGTATTGAATAGGTCTTCTGTATGCACTGTAATATCAAATAAAGGAGAGAGCCTGTAGAAAAGAGTGTTTAATGTAATTAATAAAGGTATAATACTTGGAGTGTGTCTGTGTCACTTACTTTGAAATGTTGCTGTACCCTTGCATTAGAGAAATAGTACTGTTGTATTAAGTGCTGTCAACCCACAGTTGGGCAGTCCCATATAAAGTGGATGAAGGAAGCGCCAGTAGCTGTGAAATGTAGGGTTCTGTAGAAATTTAACTGAAAATCTCACGTGAACACATCCAGATATGTAGATACATAAATATAAAAATAAAATATAACTATGTAGCAGTAACATCTGCATCTTGGAAAGTTAGTATGTCAGATACAGGTCAGGTATATAATGAACTAGCCAAACCCATTACACAATCTAATGCATGTTGCCTAGTGTAATAATACATGTAGGGGAGATACACCTGTAATCAATAGGAATGTAGTGTAGAGTAAAAGTACTTATAAGATGTTAATGGATGTTTCTTTTTACACCCTACTCTATGTGCATAAACAATGCAATTCCACACCTCAATGGATATGTCTAATCTCAAAACATTTGTTGGGACATATGTCCTATTCTATAAAAATCTGCATTTTCTTTGATGCATGTGCCCTGTTCAAACACCACAATATTGGTGGCCTGTTGCCACCAATCATCCCTGCATGCTGTTGCAATGTCCACTGTCGTTCAATATATGCATGTGTTATGCTTGTTGTTTAACTGTTGGAACCCTGGTGTGTTGGGTTAATGGGAATATTACTGCATGCTGCTACAACTAATTTGGAATGCTGTTGTCTATGTTGTAATTAAATACACCTAATCACAGAACGTATGGGAAGGTCGGTCCCAGTGGACCCACCTGTCCCTCCTAAGCTGGCGATTGCACCTGGCAGCAGCAGGTCCAGTGCCCAGCCTGGGCTACCCTCCTCCATTGGTCCTGTGCCACCTTCGGGTGGAAGCGCTGCAGGGGATGGGGCTCGACCCCCCTGCAAGCGTGGGCGGAGAAGGGCCACCGGTCACCCTCCGAAGGGTCTGGGTTGTGATGCGTAGGGAGATCCAGCGTTTAGTCGCTGATCCCCTATGCCAGCTTGAGGTGAGAGTGGTGCAACTCACGCATGAGCCTGCCCCTTCTATGCAGCCCCCAGCACAGCCACCCTCAAGGCTGTGAAGGTGCAGTGGTGACTGCCCATGGGTGGGTATTTCAGTCCCACTGTTACGATCTGTGGGCTCATGGGCTTGTGAGTTCCAAACATTTGTCCCTGTCAGTTGTATTCACCCACACCATGTGTCATACTCTGCTCCTGTATGCATCTTGTTTGTCTTGTCTGTTTACCTCCTCAGCCTACCTCCCCAAATATACCTACTTCCCCTACCTCACATTCCACTCTCACCTGAAAAAAAAAAGAGCAATCTGTACCCACAAAAAAATTACGCCTCATACATAGCTGCCCAATTCACACACATGTCAGTACAACATACTTTGTTGTCCTCACCCCTCTATCAGGGGTGGAAGGTTTCAACTTTCACTCCAAATATGTAGCATATGCACAGCTGTTGCTGGTAAAGAAATGGGCAGCTATGGACCTTCCCTACACCCGTCCTGCACATCCCGAGCTGGTTTCCCAACTGTCTTTCGCTCTTTGTGCCCCCTTTTTCACGACTTTCCTATCTCCCTATTTTCTTTTCTTTCAAAGAAATCAGTGTGGGTGTTAGCGGGAGTAAGCACTTTTAAGCAGTAGTTAGTAGGTTTGAGCGAGTGTGCTCATGTATGCGCCAAGCTTAGCATCGCTAAGCATCGCGCAAACTTGCGCAAACTCGCGCAAACCCGCTTACAACTGCTTAAAATTGCCTTAATCACTCTGTATGTCAGGGCCCTTGTTCTGTTCAGCAGCAAAATAAAACACCTCTATCAGTCTTGAACCCAGACCTTGAACACACTTGACTGCATGAAGTACCACTAAACCACAGCAGATATACAATAACATGGTGCTGAAATAAATATATCATGCAAAACAATGAGTGAATGTAAATGAAAAATAGGAAGGCCATAACACAAAGCTTGTTCTGTGGATCTTTACCAGCAATTGTTGTGGAATTGCATTACATGACTGTGATAAGAGAAGCAGCCATTCTAGCAGCAAATAATGTTATTGAGGCACTTTACAACCCCCACACAGTATCATAGCAGGACAAACACTGGCATATCTGATTAGGGCAGAGGCCATACTTCCTGATTGTGAAACATATTTTAGCTATGTCCCTCTGAATCCCTCTGAAAAGTACTGACGTTAGTCAGAGAGGTGGTGTATTACACAATGAATAATCACAATAATAACAGTAGACACTGCTTGTACTTCATAAAAGGAGTACTAATCCATATGCACTGCTTCACTCAAGTCTACACTTACTGTCTCTATTAGTTGGAAGGTGTACCTCACTTTTAACTACCTATCCCTGACTCCAAGCAAATATGTATCTGAGTGTTTCATAGGCCTGGCAAAGGTACTAACACACAGGCATATCAGCTCATCTGCTGTTACACACTCTGCAAATAGCTTTGTGAGGACTTCCACAAGCATACCCTTATGTAGGAGTACAACACAAAAATAACAAAGGATCTAGCCATGTACTGGTAGCAACTGACTGTGACAATGCCATTGTACCAGTGCTGAAAACACCTGTGGGTTGCACAGACAAAGAATAGCAGGCTAACATCTGGCTACCATCTGGATTGGTTCACAGTTGGGAACTATGCAGACAGACCATCTGCCTTGATAAACCAACAGGTACACACCAATCCATTAAGTCCAGTAAGATAACACTCACACAATAAGATGTAATGCTCTCTGTATGTCTGCACCCCCCCCCATATTTTAAATATACGTGTGTTTAGGGTCAACCAAGGATGTAGGTAGGCATACTCAGTAGTGGAATTGTCCAGTTTACCTGAGACTCCTGTGGTAATGTCAACAATAAAAATACACAAACCCTGCAGAAGTGACTACATCAATATGCACAGTATAAGAGTCCACAAACAGTTCATGTGTCAAAAGAATACTTCTCAATAACTACTTTTGCATGGCAGTCAATTACATAAGTAAAAAAGAAACTACATTCTCAGATATATCTTGTGTAAGCATTTGTAGGGGTGAGTTAAACTCTACACTGATAGCTCTGTACTGGAAGTGGCAACATTCAGGTCTGAGTACAACATATACATCACTGTCTACACCTCTAGCTTCAGATGTAAGAAGTATACCAACCTTCTGACTTAAACAACAGTGTCCACAGCAAACAAGCATGGGCCCCACTCTGGAAATCTCAAAGGGCTATGCCTACACAACCTAGCAATTTATAGCATTGGGTTGCTATGACAGTGAGTACTGCAATTACCACACAGCAGGCTGTATGCATTTACCAAATGCTGGGCACCAATTGGTGCAGAGGTCATCACATGCACATGTGCAGATACCTATAAAAGCAGATTGTACTTGCTATCCCCACATGCAATCATTACATTGCATGTGATAAAGCATCACTGAACTTGTGGATGAGTAAAAACTAGTTATTACTTAATAACACAAAAGCATAATTAAGTAAAAATACTTGAGTGAATCAGCAAACAAATATATTAATTAAGTAAAAAAAACTTAATTAATAAGCAAAAGGAATTAAATAGAAGCAATCTTTACTTAAGTAACACCAAAAAAAAAATTGTCAAAACATACACAGACAGACCTGAAAGTGACAAACAGGTATGTGACAGATATGTGATTACCGGCAAGTAGTAGATGTTTATGAAGAGTACTGTATATACTTTGAAACATGCATATGTGTCAGCAGTAGGTATGTATGCACTGATGCCATGCATGACTACTGCCATGGACAAATTAGTGTGTAGCTGTGTGCAGTGGGACATAACTGTGACATATGTAGCTCAGCATTTAATGTCAAACATCCGATCATGTCATCTATGTTCTGTACAGTACTGTGTATAATGGCTGTCTGGGGTAGTAGTGCAAACAGCTATATAACCCTGGATGTGACAGAGTAACACATGCATGATAGTCATATAATGTGTAATTTAGCATTGGCAACTGCTGTACCAGGCTAGTATAGTAATGTAACATTAGCAGCTATAAATACTCCCTGTAATATTACTGTTATGCACACATGTGACAACAGTTCATGTTGTAGCAAGGCCCAACAGGTCATCTGTGAGGTCTACAGATGTACAACAGTGTGTACCTTGTGTGTGTATGGCACACACATATGTAGATATATTTATGTGTCAGATATATTAGCATCTTAACATGTTCATAGAGCAAGGTACATACTGCAACTATTTGTGAAGGGTGGACATACATATGTTGGTGAAGGTTGTTATGTGCATATTTTCATGTAGGTTGTAATGTGTGGCAAACAAGACAGCATAAAGTGCTGGTATATGACATGTGGTGTTTAAACACTGTGGGTATGATTTGCTAAGTTAATAGTCTTCCAGACAGGGAGTCCTGCTAAAGATACATGGCCTGAGAATACCCTGAATGCATTCTGCACAAGACTGTGCAAAATTATTACATAGCTGTATCTCTCTCAACCCTTGCATAATTGATATTCCCACCATGAAAGGTGGACTGTATATGTGCCTACATGTAAATATTGTAAATGTATTGCCATCCCTTTTGTTAAAAACTCTGTACCCATGAACTACCACATAGGTGGTAGTCTAATCAACACCAAAAGTGTGATAAGAGACCATGGGACACAGGTGGACAGTAGTGTCCCTTTTGATAATCACAGTGCCACACTAGTCATGTAAACTGTATACGGTGCCCATGTCATCACAAAAGGTGTGTCATCCATGGAATGAGAGGTCAGTGTTCCACTCTACTCATCAGTCATAAAACCCATCATAGAGTACAATGGGCCTTTTGGTATGTACCTCACAAGACATCTACAGCAACTGTAGACACCAGACACAAACACCAGAAAGAGTATTACCAGACTCAAATAAATGCCCTATGCAGACTGTCTTCCAAAACCACAGCTACACTGTGTCACATACCGTCCACCCAGAGCCAACCTCTGCCTAACATACAAAGCTATGCCAAACCCACAGGTGTTAGACATGCTCCATGTCAGCAGATCAAAATCCCTACAAGCTACACACTGTACTGATCTAAACCTTGTAACATCAAAAAGCAGAACATGCTGGAGTGGTACATTCTCATCTCAGACACATACCATACCCTGGAACTAACTACCTATCAATAGCAAAGAAAGGTCCTCATTAGCAGTTGTCATGAATAATCATGATGAATGGATGTGAGATAGGAAATACAACCCGGGAATCACCTCTGTGGTTCTGCATGACAGGGGCACATGAACTTAAATTATATGGGTGTTGAAGGGCAGGGTACCATATGGCTAGGCTTCTATAGGCCCTACGCCTAATAGCCTATGAGCTATCTGTGACCTGATACACAAACACATGTACATGTTGCATAAATTGCTATGTGAGGTTGACTGAGTGTGATGGTGAATGTGTAGGTGAATGTGTCAACGTTGTGTATATGTGTGATAGCCTAGTGTGAAAATGTTTATATCATGGTATGTAGTTTTTTAGCTCTGATCCCCACAAAAGATATGTATGCTATTGCTAGGCAGCAAAAGCAGTATGGTATACGGTGTGACATAGTCCCATGGTGTTGACTGGGGTGTGCCATTGTAGGCGAAAGCAGTACATGTATGCACATTGATTGTTAACACTAGTGAATACAAATCCCGTATGAACTGTAGTACTACCTGAAGCTGTAGGCCTAAACCGCACAGTATGGCGTATATCCACATTGCTTGGAAACACTGTTTTGTTTGTTACCTGTAGTCCTCACACATTACATACCTCAGGCATAAGGTTTTGTAAGTTCTGGCACAGAGGACTGTATGGTACACAGGTAAAGCTCATCTGGGTTGCCATACCTTTGTGTCTTGTAGGTATGTCTGATGTGTGTGTGGGTATGCCTGTAACATGGCCTCGTCGTATGTGTGTTACAGGATATAAGTGCATATCTATCAACATGTATAGTGTAGTACAGTAGTATGCCACTTATATTGATGAATGTGCACATATGTTACTTAGGGATATGCTATCAACAGGTAGTGTGGTGTACTGGTAGTACTGTAACTGTACTTTACAATCATTTCAATGGATGACAAATTTCTGTATGCATTAGCTTCATATATACCTCCTGTGGCTAGGTAGTGCATTGTGTCACATACAGTGTGCCATGTGCTGTTGTATAGTCTTACATACTGGTTTCACTTTGTTGCTGTGCAGAACATGCTTTAATATATAGAATGTGCCAGGCACTGTCAGGCAGTTGTGGGCTGAGCACTGATGTGTGGTAATAAAAGTGTGTATCTACTGACAGCCAATAGGTTGCTATATATGGCATTTCATTTATATCTGTACTTTAGATTGTTAAGTGTGCCACAAGACTTGCTCACAATAATTGTTTTATTTTCTTCCAGGGACATGTCTCATCATCGCAACCCTGCCTATTCCCCTGAAGAGGAGGAAATAATTATATCCACAGTATTACAACATCACACCCTGCTGTTCTCCAGAACCAGCCAGGACCAGCATGAGCGCACTGCACTGTGGCAGGATGTTATCCGTCGGGTTAATGACGTAGGCATGCATAACTGGACTTGCGAGCAGGTACGCCATCACTGCAGTGATTTAATCAGACATGTCCGGCAGCATGCCTCCGATGTCTGCAGACAACAGCTTGCCACAGGTGGTGATGCAGCATTACATCTGCCCCTCACCATAGTGGAAGAGCTGCTCCTCAGCGTGGTGGCTCCTGGCCAACCACTACAACAAAAATGTGTCATCATGGAGGCCAGAGTCACCCGGCAAGTTTACTCGGAGCGTGCAGGTAACATGCCATATCTGTAGACTACTGTTAGCTCGATTGTTAGAACATGCATATGTCAGATGTGTACTGTGTATTTGGAAAATGTGGAGCCTGGTGTTGTGCAATACTGATAATTTGGAACATAATTTGTATGCCTGTGACTGTCAACCGTTGTACTACTGTAAAATTGCAAAGTCACAGCAGCAATGCCACAGTTGTTGACACTGACAAACTGTCTCATATCCTTGTAGGTCCCTCTGGTGTGACAGCAAGACAGCAGACCCATGCTGGTGAGTGTTCTACATTTAATATGGCAAATAACATGTGCATGTCATAGGTGAGTTTTAGGCCATATACACATGTACAACACCTTCACAATGCATGCTCTGCAAGTTTTCTGTGGGACTATGCACATCCCAGTAGCATGAGTGGCTGCCTCAAACACATGCTATACACAGAGCATCCCAAACAATTGTGGTACACTGTAGTGGACATTGTATAGGCAATACACATGCACACAACATACACCACCTTGTCATATGCATTACGTGTTAATATGATACACATGGCATATGTAGACACCTGCTGTAAGGTCAGACTCCAGTATCCCAAATGTCATCCACACAGCACACATACTATATCTGAGGGGTAGAGGCCTATCATGGGGCGGTGCAAAACTCTTCAACAAACAAGACATTCATGTTAGGCAATGCTCCCTATTGAACACCTTACATACCCATGTAACAACTGCCTGTGAAATGGTTAATGTAGCCACAGTGCTGCAGTTCAGGTACAGCAAGATAGTTGCCAGTGTGGCATGCATTAGTGGCCTTGAGTGACCACATGATGCTGCCTGATGATGGCTCATGGTACTAGACTACATTCAGTTACAGTAACTACAGTACAACACATAACATTCATTGCTATACACCTGACAGTTGTGTGCATCCAGCCATGGTATGTATACATGTGAGTGATGGTGCACAGGACATTGAAAAGCATTTAATACTTGCACAGCAATGTTGTGTCCATGTACACTTTGTGTTCCAGGGTGAGGCCAATCATTGAACAACACACATGCATCAAACACACGTATACTGTGATTAACAAGGACTCTCTACACTCACACTGCATGCTGTTGAGCAACACACATCTTGCATGCTGACACGTGTGATAGGACTCTTTGGCTTGTGATACTGTACTACACCATCAACCACTAATGGGTATGTTCTGGATTGCTGTTGGTGTGTGTGTGTGTGTGTGTGTGTGTGTGTGTGTGTGTGTGTGTGTGTGTGTGTGTGTGTGTGTGTGTGTGTGTGTGTGTGTGTGTGTGTGTGTGTGTCTACTTTAGTGAGTAGTATATTTGTGTTCATGTGTGCATGTGTTCATGTGTTCCTGTGTGCATATGTGCATGTGTGCATGTGTGCATGTGTTCATGTGGTCATGTGTGCATGTGTTCATGTGTGCATGTGTGCATGTGTGCATGTGTGCTAACATCATGTACATATTGTAAAGTGTGTTTCCTGTCTCCCTCTCACAGGTGCTGAGGTTGTGTTGGTTGAGTGCAGCATGGAACCTGAAGACACTGCCACAAATAGTGGAGATGATGAAACATGTGTTGTGGCATAGGCAGGTTTGACAGGGTCTGTCGTTGTTCTGCCAATCGACAGTACACAGCTTTCCACACCATCTATGCGCACATTCATACTGCCAATACATCCCTCATCACCAATGGTCTTAGCTGAGGGACAGCATACAGTAGGCATTGACCAGGATAGTGTGGTATCTATGGCACATGCAACCCCTCACAGCAGCCATACCCAGATTCCTGGAATGGTACCACATAGGCGGATGTCCAGGCATTCTCGTGGGAGCACTGCTGGTCATAATGCCCCTGGCAGACATGCCCCCACAGGTCTTACAACCTCAGGTATGTTCTGGGCTGTAATGCAGGCACAAGCACATATGGAACGGTACACCAGACAGGGACTGAGGGCGCAGTGGGCCCATAACACCGCTATCAATGACAGTGTCCGTGACCTTGCCGGTGCAGTGCGTCACTACACAGAGGTCATTGATAGACGTTGGGGGGAGACATTAGATGTCCTCCGTAATGTCATGTCCATGTGCCAGGACAGTGCAGGATGGCCGAGATGTCGACGTGGACATATGCCAGCAACATCATCGGCTGGTAGTCGTCGCAGACGACACACAAGTCACAGCCGCTCCCGTAGTGGCAGTACCAGCCCCAGCAATGTTGGAGCAGGGCTGTCAAAAGACCGCCATAGAAGACCACGTGCACGTGGCTCTGGCCAGTCCCAGCAGGGACATGGGTCCAGTCGACATCCCTCTGCCTCTGATGATAGCACCCAGTCTGGCTTAGTACCCGATACTGTCCATTGCACCTCTGCCAGGCACAGGTACTCTGTCCATGGCCAGAGACGGTGATCTGTACAGCCTGGCAGGTACAGTCTGTGGCTGTTCCACAACCTCCTGTATATGGCAGCCACATGGTGGAACTGTGTGCATGCAGACACACACACATAATCCAAACACCTAGGGATAACACATACACACACACATTACATCAACACATACACACACACACATTACATCAACATTGACCCATGCTGTACTGTTGTCCCTCACACACACACACACACACACACACACACACACACACACACACACATACATGTCGATTGGATGGGTCAATGTCGGGCTCTGGCGAGCCAACAACACACCCTGTGCATATGATGAAACTGTGCCACCTCCTGTCATTTGTAACATTGATGCAGGAACAGGCTAACATGGTGCTGATGCACAGGGTGACTTTATTGCAGTGTAGCAATGTTAGCATGTTGTCAACAGTACAGTGTAATGATATCCCTGTAGGTGTATCTGAGCAGGCATGATGCATTAAAGCTATGATTATCAATGTAGTATTATTTACAACAGTGTTAATTCCAAAATGTATTGTCTGCCCATGTGCCACTTGGCTGATGTGTGTATAGTTTTGGCAGTATGTGTTGGTGAGTGGACAGTATGTGTGTGATGTGTGCAGTACAGATTTGCAGGTGTACATTTGTGAACATGGTGGAGGTGCAATGTCTGCATGTACATGCATAGTGGACACATGGGATTGGTGACATGCCCTGTATTACACAGTGTCAAGACTTCATTGTTTCTATTGGTGGCCAGTATGCATTTTAATACACATATGTTTTAACTTGGATACACATGTGTGTATGACATGGTTTGACACTATGCTGTTGGTGATAATGTTACTATCTGTCACTGGTTTGCATTCTGGTAGTGTAAACAACCTCAACAGCCTGACTATGACCAGTCGTTAGATGATGTCTTGACAACTGACACACAGATGTAGGCAATTCGGTAGCATTTGGATCCGTCTGGTACTATACTATACCAGTAACCAGTGGTACTGACTGCCACCCATTCCTGGGACCACTCCTGTTTGGCATATAGCCCTCTTAGGTACAAGCAAACACAGTAGGGATATGTCCGTCCACACCTGGAAATGCATACAGTGGCCTACAATGCATTCTCCGGATGAGACACTTATCCTCCACAAGGGTATCATACAGACATATACCTGTTGTCCAACCCAGACTGTAAAGCTGTAAGCCAAATATAGCATAGTCATCCACATTTATTAAACATAGTATCCCGACAATACCACATAGGTAGTAGCCCCAAATATGTAGAACGGGTACCAATGTGTACATACAACCAAGTGTTATGTCATCTGTCCTTTGGCATTCACATTTCCATAGGTATTCTGAAGTCCCTCGGTGTATCACATAACATATAAGGGGTCTGTATGCATATCCACAAAGTTGTTGTACACCTATAATGAATGTCCATTATTGACAGACTTTGTTGTGTTTGAACATGTCTGAAATATACCCAAGGCATGAACCCTCACTCACACTATTCTATAAAAACTGTCATGGGTGTATGTGACACAGATGACCTAGGCCACAGATCACTACAGTGGCTGGCCTTGTCACAAACATATATATGTGACAGAAGGTCTGAGAAGCAGCAGCACAATCTATCATAGGTAACAGATGTATTCATATAGAAAGCAGACTTCACACCTATGAAATAATTGAGGTCACATGTACATATATGTATTTGCCACACAGATACCTGAAGTGTGCAATGCACATACTGTTGTTATACTGATATGTCATACAGTAGTAAAAGCTAAACACACAACACATTGACCAACAGTATCACACACACACACTCAGTAATTGCAGGATTCAAACCCCTACCTAGCTATGTTATAATACTAGAGAGATACGCATTAACACGATGCACTATATGCTTTACTGGGAGTTTTAATTTCCACTGCTATATTTGTAGGATGCTGACATCATCAGACTTGCCAAACAGGAATGTAACACTTTTAAGGTGTTTTCCTAGTCTCCAAAAAGGGCAATTCCCTCAGAGGAAATCACACAGAAACATACACACACCCCCACACACGCAGTCAGCAATTGCAGGATTCAAGCCCCTACCTAATTATGTTATGATACTAGAAAGATACGCATTAACACAACACGTTATATGCTTTACTGGGAGTTTTCATTTCCACTGCTATATTTGTAGGATGCTGACATCATCAGACTTGCCATACAGGAATGTAACACTTTTAAGGTGTTTTCCAAGTCTCCAGAAAGGGCAATACTCTGAAAGGAAATCACACAGAAACATACACCCCACCACACACACACTCAGCAATTGTAGGATTCAAATCCTTACTTAACTATGTTATGATAGTAGAGAGATACGCATTAACACGACACGCTATATGCTTTACTGGGAGTTTTCATTTCCACTGCTATATTTGTAGGATGCTGACATCATCATACTTGCCAAACAGGAATGTAACACTTTTAAGGTGTTTTCCTAGTCTCCAAAAAGGGCAATATTCTCAAAGGAAATCATACAGAAACATACCTCCCCCCACACGCACTCAGCAATTGTAGGATTCAAGCCCCTACTTAACTATGTTATGAGACTAGAGAGATACGCATTAACACAACGTGCTATATGCTTTACTGGGAGTTTTCCTTTCCACTGCTATATTTGTGGGATGCTGACATCATCAGACTAGACATGGTAATGTGTGTGCACTTAGTTTTATGCAATCCCAGGACTGAGACATGGGGGACAGCGGGTGTTACCAGCTTGAACAGGACTCCACAGTTCTTACCTTGTGTGATCTATCTGTGGCCCAGTTGCCAATCCATCCGATGACAATACATATTTATGCACAGGTTATTGATTTTGTGGATACGACATGTGTCTGGGATGTTGGAAAAGGCCTATTCAAAGTGTATGTGGGACGTGTGTAGCTCATTTCATTGATGTATGTCCTCGGTGGCTGCCTTGCAAACAGTCTAGCAGGTTTGGGAAACATGATCTGCCCATGAACAGTCCAAAGTTGGTAGGATTGTGTGTTTATAGGCTTCCAATAGCTCTGTTTCTGACTTCAATCATGATGGAATCCATGGCCTTGCAGATCAGACTTCATTGGCTTATAAGACTATAGTTCCCATGGTCTGTTGTGCACCAACACTTGTGTAGTGTGCCATATTTTGCTGCAACCCATTCAACAGTTTCATATCCTGTAGAGAGGGTGAGGCTCAACAGACTGTTCATGTGCAGGCACTGTTTGTTCTGCAGTTCACTTATGACACACATAGGGGCACAAAGTAATCCAATTGATGCCATGTTTTCAGCTTTGGAAGGAGCTGTTTACCCATTCTACATGTGATATCTACTGGTATGATGATAGGGCCTTTTGTCAGTGGGAGATGGGTATGTATGTATGGGCCTGTCTGACAGGATGTTGGCATTGTCAGTCATTTACAGTTGGCCCTGACTCAGGACATATATGAGTGTTCATTGCTATTAATGACATAGCTGAAGGAAGTGTCATGGTTCTGTATGGACTCCTTCGCAGATAATCTTTCCATGACCTGGATTGGATAGTGTTTGCAGTGCACATTGTTTATTGATGATACTGATTTTGTTTTTTTTTTATTTCTTTGCTTTTCAACTTTCTATGAACAACCTAAGTATCTGTAGTACATATTTGATTATGACAGGGTTGCAATATATTATATATGTGTCTGTTTTCATATCACTGTGTGCACAAGTCAAAATTGGTGAATTGTGAGAGGTTCCTGGGTTAACACATGCAACTGCCTGATATGTGTGGCCCACTGCTGTACTCAGACATAGCCTAAGTGTGTGAGCATGCCCAGTTTGGCTTTTCAGTATGTTGCTGTGTGAAGTCCACTACATTTGTTGACATGTGTGAACATGCCCAATATTAACATTTATACTATATGTGTGTTGTAAATCGAGTTGTATTTTTACTGCAGGGCTCACATTTGTGTCATAACTCTACAGGGATTATGCTGTGCCTGTGGGGTTTCCATGAGACACTTTGCATAGACTTATCAACATTTATTCATACAGGCTGACCAGTGAAATACTGTCATGGTTTAGTGGTTCAGTACTGTGACTATAGTGCACAGTATCCTGGTTTTGAGGACTGTGACTACTTCATATTTTCATACTGGGCAGACCAAACTGCTTAAGGAACAGTAAAGCAAATATGACCATGTTAATCTGCTTTTGCTCAACTATGCCCAACTTTGACCAAACTTGCACAACATTGCTCAACGTTAACCAACATTGCAGAACGCTGCCCAATATTGCTCAACATTGCCCAAAGTTGTGCTACTTAGTGTGTGCAATTTTGTTTACATATACTAGATAGTGGTAAAAGCTGTTTAGCACTGCTTTATATTGCTTAACACATGGCAATCAGGTGGTGCTGCAGGGCTGCTATTTCGGATGGACATATTACACTCCCTATACATGTTTGAAAACAGGTAGTAGTTAAGCATCCCTTTTACTATATGTGCGAGTCAGAGAGAGGTATCATTTTCAGGGTTCCTACTGAGCCAGTGTATATGCTATGTGTTGCCTCTTTGCCAAGGCCAAAGCATACTGGGCACGCCTCCTTCTGCCTACTGGGGCAGGCTCAGGTTGTTCCTCCTCCAAGTCATGCTCTGCCTGTGATTACCTTGGCAATGGTGGAGGGCTGTTTGGCCCGGCCCTATGCTGCTACTGCTGCAGCTGTTTTCGCAGGATCATATTATGTAGCATAGCACATACCATGACTATTTGGGTACATGTAGTTGGTGAGTACTGCAAGGCTCCACCAGATGTGTTCAGGCACTGGAACCGTGACTTGAGCAGCCCAAACACACGCTCTATTACATTTTGTGTTTGTGCGTGTGCCTCATTATGGCATTCCTGTTCAGGTGTGTGTGCATTTCTGATGGGTGTCATCAGCCACTGCTCCAGTGCATATCCAGCATCCCCCACTAGGTGACCATGAGGGATGTCCCCATTGGCAAATGTCTGGTACAGCTGTGTCAGATGCCAGATATGGGAATCATGGTAGCTTCCAGGGCAGCCAGCACACACATTCATTATTATGCCCTGGGCATCACACACGACCTGGCAGTTGATGGAGGGGAAACCCTTGCGGTTAAAGTAGGCCCTACCCCGCTCACCAGCTGGTGCTTTGATGCGTATGTGAGTGCAGTCTTTTGCTCCCACTACCTCAGGGTATTCCGCTATTTGCTGGAAAAGACGCATATTGCTGGCCAATACCTCACGGGAATTGGGGAAATATACATGATCACCGACATGTGCTGACATGGCATTCAGGAACTGGTGCAGTACCCTGGATGCTGATGCCTGTGAAATCCCCATCATATCACCAGTTGGTCTCTGAAAGGTACCTGTTGCTAGTATTCTTAGGCCAACACATACCTTGGTTTGCACTGGGATGGGTTCCCCTCTGTTGGTTCTGTGTGTGAGGCATGGCCTGCACAGCTCAACAATTTGCTGCATGAGGTCTCTGTCCACTCTATAGTGCACCACCTGAGGCATGATTGCCATGTGTTAAGCAATGTAAGGTAGTGCTAAACAGCATTTACCACCATGTAGTATATGCAAACTTGATGACCTTGAGTATCATCCTACCCTCACCAAACATGAGGCCACAATATGAAGACAACATGATCAATTACAACAATTGGCTTAAGTATTGGTGTCAGTGAAAGGGGATACAATGCCTGTCAGCCTGGGATGATATGCTCGACAAGACATGTTGCTTCACTAGGGATGGCTTTCACCTATCACCTGTGGCCTTTTGGATATTGCCAAAGGCTCTTGTCACCCCCATAGTGCCTTTTTTAGGTACGGCTCAAAACACAAACCCACCTCCATAGGTATCACAAGGGATAAGAAACTATAAGTAATGCTACTCAATGCCAGAAGTCTAAACTGCAAGATGCACACACTCCAAACTCTCCTTAGCATGGAGAATATTGATATCTGTGCAGTAACAGAAACCTGGTTCAAGGCTCCCAAAAGCACCCTAGCATTAACAGGTTACACCTCATACCATGCTTTACAGCTGCAAAACATGGAACAAACTACAAAAGGAGGGTGAGTATCAATATTTTTCAAAGATACCCACACCCCCAGGTTGGTGGCACAGCATGAAGCATCGGAGACTATCCATGTGCAACTAACAGTGGCTAAAGCCGCCTTCCAGTTCATAACCTGCTACAGACCACCCTCCTAAACTCAGAAACCACACTTGGCGGACTGGAGAACACATGAAAATATGAAGGTCTCCCCAAACACCATTATATTGGGCAACTTCCACTACCCAAACATAGACTGGGAGCATTACCCTAGCCCAAAGGTTCCCAGAATTTATAAACCAAAATGCTATGGAACAACTTGCTACCACTCCCACAACAGGAGAAAACATACTGGACCTGATCATCACCAACATGGGGACTCTATGCCCAAGACCTGAAGTGTATCCCTCACTGGTAAGATCAGACCAGAGAGTAATCTCACTGGATATTCACATCGCGATCCCAGCCCATGCCTAGACCTCATAACCCTTTATAAACGCATTCCTTCAGGAATGCATGGATCATGCAATCCCAAATAAAACCAAGACCCAATCCTCCAAAGCCAGGCATCCTGTCCAGTGGACCCCAGCCATAAACAAACCATACAATACAAGGAGGAAGCTACTATATGATAGATCAAAATCCCAAAAAGGGAAGGCATCTCTGATCAGTATTATTGAAAAACTACGGCCACACATAAGATCGTCTAAGGCCATCTTTAAGATACAAATTGTACAGGACACCAAGGATAATCACAAGGCATTCTTTACTTATGGTAGGAACCTGTGTGGGAATCCCCAGATATGCTCAGAAGTAGTCCAAAATGACAAACAATTCACCAAACCCACAGGCATTGCCAACATCTGAGCTGACAGGTTCAGTGCAAACTTCTGCCCCCTCCCCACCAAAAGGGCAAATATCTATCTCAGCAGAGTGCTGGCCCTCTGACATCGCAGATGCTCAGGTAACAGTCAGCGTGTCCAAAGCAAAACACACAGCATCAATGGGACCAGATGGTGTCCTGGGCTGTGTCCAACATGAACCCCAAGAAGAATTGAACACAAACATAAAACCACTGTTCAGTCTCAGCCTTACCACAGGATATGTACCCAAAGAGCAGTGTACAGCAACAGTGGTCCCTTTCCACAAAGGTGGTGCCTCAATGGATACTGCAAACTATCGCCCCAGAAGTCTGACTAGCTTGGTCTGCAAAGCTATGGAAAGGATCATCATGGACCTCAGAAATAAACATATTGGGGACCTACAGACACTGGATCCTACCCAGTTTGGCTTTGTTAAGGGCAGATCCTGCCTCTTAAACCTGGTTGAGTCATTTGAAACAGTCACCAAGGCCATTGACAAGGGGAAGGTGGTCAACACAGCCTACCTGGACCTCGCAAAAGCCTTCCATACAGTACCCCACTTGGTCATCATAGATAAGATCACCAGCTTCAATATAAACCCCTATGTCACTAGATGGGTTGCAAACTGGCTCAAGGACAGAACCCACATGGTCAGAAATGCTGGAGCCATGTCAGACCTCAAACCAGCTACAAGTGGCATCCCACAAGGCTCAATCCTGGGACCTCCCTTGTTTGGTATATATTTCTCAGAGGTACAGGCCAACACAGAAGGACTGTTGGTGAACAAGTTTGCAGATCACTGCAAACTGGGCACCATAATTGACCCTCCAGCTGACACAAGCATCCTACAAAAGGGCCTCATAGAAACAGACAACTGGTGCCAGAGCCATGTCCTCAAGCTAAATGCAAAACAGCATATAGTCCTCCCCTTTGTCAAAAACTAAATGCCCACAAATTACCACATAGGTGATAACCCATTAAGTATGGAAGAAGTGATAAGGGACCTGGGGACCCAAGCTGATAGCAATCTCTCATTCAATAACCACGTGGCCAGAGTGTTTAGAAAAAACATTTCATATAGCCCACCTAATCATGAAGGTATTCACATCTACATCAGGGGAGGTCATCGTGCCTCTTAACTCATCCTTCATCATGCCCATAATTGAGTACAATGCCCCTTGTGGGATGTACCTTATCAGACACCTGCAGCAGCTGGAAAGACCACAAAAGTACCTCACCAGGAGGATCAAAGGGCTCAAACACATGCCATTCGCTGCCCGGTTAAAGAAACTGCAGCTCCACTCAGTGGCATACCGCCTGCCCAGAGGCAATATGCGTCTGATGTATAAAGCCATGTCCAACCTGGAATCAATGGAAATGCCGCACCTCGGAAAATCAGAATCCCATCAAGCTACGTGCTCAAGAGACCTGAACCTCAGGACTGAAATAAATAGGACATGCTGGAGTGACAGATTCATAACCCAGAGGCTCCCCCACTCTTGAGTAAACCCCCACTCCAGGTTAGCCAGAGTCCCTCATTGACTCTTCAAGAGGAATCTTGATGAGTGGATGGGAGATTGTAGGTTTACCCTGGGTATCACTTCTATGTCACTGTTAGACAGAGGCACAGTATACTAACCTTGAAAAATGTCATGGCAAACTCCACTTAAAATGTGTGTTGAAAGCCAAACACACTCTGGCTAGGATTATAAATGCCCTAGGGCAGATAGCCTAGTATGAACCTATGAACAGAATCACACACACCAACTAGTACAACTGTGGTCAATGTGGAGTAATGTTTGGCAATGTCCACCCAAGTTGGTGAATACACAGCAATGTCGGACAAGCCTGGTTTAAGTAGGCCATAGCTGAACAAAATGCAACATGCTCATAGTTGCCCAACTGGCCCTTAACCAGTCTGGTCTGCTCAGTATGAACATTTAAAGCAGTGATGGGACTCAAACCCATAATACTGTGCACCATAGTGAAAGTACTGAACCACTACACCATGACAGTATTGCAGTGTTCAGCCAGTATGAGAGAATGTTGCCAAGTCTTTGCAAACTATCACATGGAAACCCTGCAGGCACAGCATAATCCCTGTTGAGTTATGACACAAAGGAGTCTGGCAGTAAGAACACAACATGACTTCCAACACACACAGTATAAATGTCAATATTGGTCATGTTCACATACAACCAGAAATGTAGTGGACTCCAGATCACAACATATGGAAAGGTCACACTGGGCATGCTCACACACTTGGATAAATGAGACATATGTCAGGCAACAAACCATGGAAAGCCTGAACTGGGCATGCTCACACACTTAGGCCATGTCTGAGTATAGCAGTCAGTCACACATATCTGGCAGTTGTATGTGTTAAGCCAGGAACCTCCCACAATCCAGCAATCTGCCCTGTGCACACAGTTAAATGACAACAGACACATATGTTAATATACTAGAACCCTGTCATGATCAAACATGTTATGCAGATACGCAAGTTGTTCATAGAAACTGGGAAAGCTACAGCAATAAATACCTGCAAACAGTAGCAGCAACAAATATTGTGCATCCCGAACATAAACATAGGTGCAGAGG
The DNA here is from genome assembly GCF_019279795.1 of Protopterus annectens. NCBI lineage: Eukaryota > Metazoa > Chordata > Ceratodontiformes > Protopteridae > Protopterus > Protopterus annectens. The sequence continues at coordinate 140,095,056 of NC_056737.1, read as the reverse complement.
TCAATACTAGGCTGTCTGCCCTAAGGAATTCATAAGCCTAGGCAGAGTGTATTTGGTGTCCACCTCCCCAGTAGAGTAGCCGACTGTGCCTCTGTAAAGTAGGTCACAGAAGGCACCCTTTAAGGCTAGTTTGCTGTGCCTCTCTCAAGCTGGGGGGTGTGTATGTATGCAATTCTCTGTGAAAGGAATGGCCTTTTTGAAGACTGGGATAACACACTAAAAGATGTACATTCCTCTTTGGAAAGACTGATGATGTCAGCACCCTATAAATACAACAGAAGAAGGGAGTATTTAAATTGATTTAACTGTGTTGCAGCAATATTAACTGAACTGGAAGTTTTGACTCTGCTCTTCAGTTAGTCCCACCCACCTTCCTGTTTTTGTTTTGGTGTTAATCTTAGTGGCCTTGAAACTGCCCGCCCCTCTTGTAAATTTGTGTTTGGATACTCCTTCTGGGCCCATCTCATTTGCTCACTCAATTGAGTGCAGTGAGATCATATTCTGATTTCAGGCACTCCTACTGTGTACAAAGAGAGCATCTGGGAAACAGAAGAAAAAAAAAAAGAAAAGAAAAAAAATGTAAGCTTGTTTCCTGCCTTTCCTGTTAAGTGGTATAGACTGTTTGTAGGCTTCTGAGCCCCCAAGCCCTTCTGTGTTGGAGGGAAGCCTTCTAGCTTATTTTTTTTTTCTTATAACTAGCCAGTTTTCTAGTTTCAGCACTCAAATCTGTTTCTTTGAACTCATCACTTGTTCAGAACTCATTGTAAGCACTACACAAGCTGCAAATTACTACAGCACTCAACTTTCCTCATTTGTCTAGTGGAAAGCAGTTTTTAGTACTTAATAAATAAGCACTTATCCAGGAATGTCTAAGGGTCAGCTCCCAGTGATTTCTCCTGTCTTCCTGATGAATCTGGGCATCTTGGGCAATGCAGCAATTGCCTCATGTACACAGACAACCCTCTCCTCCTACCACCCAACACTGCAACCTGTGAGAGATGCACTTATATAGCCAAACTGGAAGCAAAGCTCTCTTCACCCAAGACTGGTCTAGACAGTCAAGAGGAGAAGGTAAACACTTGCACCACACCACACTCATCACATAGTTCCTCAAAACCTACACCACCAAAACACGCACATAGAAACACAAGACACACACCTACATTCGCGGAGGCTCTCAATAAAAACCTGCCCAAGCGTCAGGGACATCCAAAGCATAAATGCAAGCAAACTCCACCCCCCAACACACATGCACACATGCACACATGCGCACATGCACACAGGCGCACATGCACACATGCACACAGGCGCACATGCATACTTGCACACAGGTGCACAGGCGCACAAGTACACAAGCACACAGGCACACAAGCACACAGGCACACAGGCACACAAGCACACAGGCACACTCCTCAGTACAGCAGATACAAACACAGACACACCTGCAATCCAACACATATACAATACTCTTTTAGGGTGGGTGACAGTATCACAAGGAAAAACATCACTGCATACGTGTCAGCATGCAGATTATGTCTTGCACAGGAACATGCAGTGCAAGTGTAGACAGCCCTTGTTAATAACAGTATACGTGTACTTGATGCTTGTGTGTAGTTGTTCAGTGATTGTCTCCATCCTGGGACACAATGTGTACAAGGACATAACAATGTTGTGCAAGTGTTACAAGCTGTGGGTGCATATATTTGCACACACACACACACACACACACACACACACACACACACACACACACACACACACACACAAAACACATGACGGTGCTACGCAATGACTGCTATTTGTACTTTTGTGGTCGGTGGAACTGGATGTGGTGTAGTAATGTGAGCCATGATCAACATGCTTCTTGTGGTCAGTCAACAATAATAATGTGTGCCAGACAGGCAGCTAGCATGCTGTACCTGACATGCAGTAACATGACTACATCCACAATTACACAGCCACTTGTTACATGGGTTTGTAAGGTGGCCAATAGTGAGCATTGCCTAACATGAATGTATTATTTGTTCAAGACTGTTGCACAAATACATGATAGGCCTCTACCCCTCAGGTATATTATGTGTGCTGCGTAGATGATAAGTGGGATACTGAAGGGTGGCCATACAGCAGGTGTCATAATTGGACATGTGTAGCAGGTTAACGTGTAGTGTGTATGCCAAACATGTGTACGTTGTGTACATGTGTATCAGGTATGCCTATACAATGTCCAGTACTGTGTTGCCACACATGTGTGTCATGCTCTGTGTATTGCATGTGAGTGAGGCAGCTATTGAGAATAATGGGATATGCATAGTCTCACAGCAAACATGCACAGCATGCATTATGCATAGGTGTGTTACATGTGCACAGACTACACCTCCATATGACATGCACATGTCATTAGCAATAGTATTGTTATGACACACTCACCAGCATGGATTGGCTGCCTTGCTGTCACTCCAGAGGGACCTGCAAAAATATGAGAGTGATTGCCAGTGGCCACAACTGTGCCATTGATACTGTGAGTATGATAAAGTACAGTAGTACAACAGCTGGCTTTCACAGGTGTACAGATTATGATCAGAATATCAATCTTGCAGAAGAATAGGCAGGTTAACAGCTACACAAACAGTACACATCTCACACACACATAAACTACCAGTACAGAGAACAGTCAACTACAGATATTGCATGTTACCTGCACGCTCCATTTCAACATGCTGGGTGGCTCCGGCCTCCATGATGACACATGTTTGTAGATGTTGCTGTTGTTGGCCTGGAGCCACAACACTTAGGAGGTGCTCCTCCACACTGGTGAGGGGGTGGATAGGTATCCCACCGCCTGTGGCAAGCTGTTGTCTGTGGATATCAGACGACGCTGCGGACATGTCTAATTAAATCACTGCAGTGATGGCGTACCTGCTCATATGTCTGGTTATGCATGCCTATGTCATTTACCAGACGGACAAGATCTTGCCACAGTGCAGCCCTCTCATGCTGGTTCTGGCTGGTCCTGGAAAACAGCACACAGAAATTCTGCACCAGGCTCTGGTGGATCTCCTGATCCTCTGCTGCTGTATAAGGTGGGTTTCGCTGATGCACCATCACCCTGGAAGGAAAAGGAAAATATGTGAGCAAGTCATGTGGCACACTTAATATTCTAATGTACTGATATCACTTAACTGCCATATATAGCATTTGTCTGTCTATCAGGGGATACACATGTTCGATACCACATATCAGTGCTCAGCCCACAACTGTCTGACAGTGCCTGCCACACTCCATACAACAAACTAGTATACACAAGCACTTGGCACACTGTGTGGGATACAATGCACAACCTCACACTGGGGGTATGTATCAAGCTAATGGATGAAGAATATTGTCATCCCATGCAATGAATGCAATGCACATTTACAGTTTCAATGGTAATCCACACTAGTCTTTGATGCCATACCCCTACCTGACATATGTGCACAGTTGTTATTATAGCCAGCATACGCTGTCACAGAGTATACATGCTGCCAGGTACACACACATACCCTGTAACACACATGTGATTATGGCCATGGTACAGGCATCATTACACACACATTACACATACATACAACACACAAATGTATGACAACACAGATGAGCATTAACTGTGTACCTTATAGTACTGTGTGCCCCTACTTACAGATACCTATGCATGAGGTATGTAATCTGTGCAGACTACAGGAAACGCACCGGACAGTGTTACCAGGGAATGTGAACATACACCATACTGTAGTGTTTAGGCCTACAACATCAGGTAGTACAACAGTTCATATGTCATCTGGATTCAACAGCAGTACCACTTACTGAGCATACATGTATTGCTTCTGCCTATGATGGGACACCGCAGTCGTACACAAGGAAGTACGGCACAACATATGCCAATCTACTATGTTTGCATACCGATAACTGACACATCTTTCTCTGGCCTCACACCAAGGACACCAACTACCATGACAGACACAAACTCACACTAAGCTATCACACCTTTACAGACCTTGCACACAATCAGTGTCACACTCATTCAACGTCACATAGCTGGTATTGCACTGAGTACATGTGTGTGTGCATTGTGTCATAGGTAGGTACTATGCTATTGGCCCTGGGCCTAGGGCAGCCTAGCCATATGCTACCCTGCCCTTTGGGACACATGTAATGTGATTTTACTTGCTCCTGTGAAATGGTTACACAGAGGTGGCTCACAGGGCATATTACCTATCTCCATAACATTCATCAGGGGTATGTATGACATCTACTAATAAAGAGCCTTGTTTGTTAATGCTGGGTGGTTTACTCCAGGGTATGTCATATTTGTGTATAGAAACCTGTACCTCCAGCATGTGCTGTTTAGTGTGGTGACAAGGATTAGGGCCCTAGGTCATGTAGGCTGGACGGATTGTGAGGTGTTGCCATGGTGGTTGGCCAACTGTATGGGTGTGACATAACTGTGTATGTCCAGCAGTGGTAACCTCTGTGTAGGAAGTATGCAAGGCACTCTAGCTGTGGTTTTGAGAGTCAGTCTGCATAGGGAATGTGTTTGAGGGCATTATCAGTCTTTGTTAGGTATGTCTGTGGCCTTTCCACTTGCTGTAGTTCTCATGGGAGGTACATACTGCATAGGACATTGTGAGGTGTAGGGGTACACTGACTTACATTTCCTAGCTGACACACCTTTGTGATGACACGCACCATGTGCAGGGATTACAAGACTAGTGTGCCACTGTAGATATCAAAGGGGAGGCTATTGTACACCTGTGTCCCATGTTCCCTTCTGACACCTCCAGTGGTAGGCGGGCAACCACCTATATGGTAGTTAGTGGGTAACATGTTTTGGAATGGGGTATGGTACTGCAGTATCAACAATGGTGTTCAGTCCATGCCTTGGTCACCAGGCACCTGTTGTAGTACATCTGCCCCCATGTCCCCCTCTCTCACTCTCTCTTTATATATATCTATCTATATATATATATATATATATATATATATATATATATACACACACACACTTCTAAACATCCATTGCTGTACATATACATGCACATGTAGGCACATAGACTGCCCACCTCTCATGGTGGGAATATCACTTCTAAAACAGTTGTGAGACATACCATTCTGTAATGATATTGCACAGTGTTGTGCATAATGCATTATGCTGTCCTCAGGCCATATAGCTGTAGCAGGCCTCACTGGCTCAGTCCCACAGAAGTTCACCACCACATGACGTATACCTGCACTGCATGCTGTTTTCAATGCCACACACTACAACCTACATTGATATGTGCACATAGCAACCTTCAACTACATATGTATGTCCAGCCTTCACTAACAGTTGCAGTATGTTCCTTGCCCTATGCACATCTGCATATACATATAGATACAGACTGCTAACACATATGGAGGGTTTACAGTATGTAGATTATTAGATTATGTAGTTTACATTACCTTTGTCTCTGACAGCTTGTTTCTGCTGGCTTGCTGGCTTGCTTGCTGGCTTGCTGGCTTGCTTGCTGCCTTGCTTGCTGGCTGGCTTGCTGGCTGGCTTGCTTTTTATTTTATTTTTTTTGGTCTCTGTCTCTATCTCTATCTATCTATCTATCTATCTATCTATCTATCTATCTATCTATCTATCTATCTCTCTGTCTCTCTCCCTCCAGTTGCTGCAATGATATTATTGCATGTGTGGACTGGCAGTAGGTATCTGCACATGTGCATGTGATGGCCTCTGCACCAATTGGTGGCCAGCATTTAGTAATTGCATGCAGCCTGCTGTGTGGTAATTGCAGTTCTCACTGTGATTTCAGGACACTGCTATAAAATGATAGGTTAGGTAGGCATAGGCCTTTCAGTTTTGCAAGGTGGGGACCATGCTGGTTTGTTGTGGACACTGTTGTGTGAGTCAGAAGGTTGGTATATCTCTCATATCTAATGCTGTGTTGTAGCCACTGAAATGCATGTTGTACTGAAACCTGACTGTTGCTTCTTCCAGTTCACTCTTCTCAGTGTGTATGTTAACTCACACCTGCTAATGCTAACACTGTTTACATGGGAGTATGTACTTACCTGTGGGATTTGAGGATTAACTGGCATACAACAGTAGTTCTTGCAATGTGTTGCTATGGCTTTTGTATTTTCCCTTTACATTCACTCCTTGAATGCCTGATATTTGTCTTTACTGGAATGTGTTGCTATGGCTTTCCTATTTTCCATTTACATTCACTCCTTGTAATGCATGATATATTTCTTTCAGCACTAAGTTCTTATACATTTGCTGTGGCTTGGTGGCACTTCATGCAGTCTGGTGAGCTCAAGGTCTGGGGTTTGACACTTACAGGAGTATTTTATTTTGCTGCTGAGCAGTACTAGGGCCTTGTCATACAGAGTGAATAAGGCACTTTTAAACAGTTGTAAGCAGGAAGCAGGAAGTCAGTGGGGACACCAGCTAGGGATGTGCAGGCTGGGTGTAGGGAAGGTCCATAGCTGCACATTTCTTTAACTGCAATAGCTGTACATATGTTTGACATTTGCTGTGACATTTGAAACCTTCCACCCCTGAGAGGACAACTAAGTATATTGTACTAACAATTATGAATATCAGGCACATTAAGTGCTTGTGAACTGCTATACTGTCATCAGTATGTTAGATGGCTACATCCTTTGATATTTCTGTGTTGTACTCCTACATAATGGCATACTTGTGGAAGTAATTCTACAGCTATTCGCAGAGTATGTAACAGCAGACAGGCTGATATGCCTGTGTGTTTCTGACACTTGCAGGCCTCATATACTCTCAGGTATATATTTGAGCAGCCTCAGGGAAATGTACATATCAGTGGGATACACCCGTGATATATTTCAGATATTCTGCAGTTGTGACTGTGGGGTATTTTGAGCATATGTATTACTACACCATTTCTGACATGCAAGTAGTGTCTAGTTTAACTTATAACTTATTAACAGTTACCATTACGTGGGATTCCCCACCTTTCTGCCTACTGTTAGTACATTTCACAGGGAGTCAGTGGGGCACAAGTAACAGTTGTTTGCAAATCAGGGACATCCCTGTAAATCAGTCACAGTTAGGAGGTCTGGCCTCTTACCTATTCAAATATGGCAGTGTTTATCCTGCTCTGATACTGTGTGGGGTTTGTAAGGTGCTACTGTAACATTATTACCTACTAGCATGGCTGTTTCTCTTCTCACATTAATGTAATGCAATTCCGCAAGAATTGCCAGTAAAGATACACAGAACAAGCTTTGTGTAATGGCCTTCCTATTTTCCCTTTACATTCACTCCTTGTATTTCATGATATATTTCTTTCAGCACCGGTTTCTTTTATATTTGCTGCGGCTCAGTGGTAATTCATGCAGCCTAGTGTTTCCAAGGTCCGGGGTTCGAGACTGACAGGGGTATTTTATTTTGTTGATGAGCAGACTACAGGCTTTGTCATACAGAGTGACTAAGTCACTTTTAAGCAGTTGTAAGCAGGTTTGCGTGAGTTTGCGTGATGCTTAGCTACGCTTATCTACGCTTAGCTAAGCGCACACAAGCGCACACCTGCTGACTACTGCTTAAAAGTGCTTACTCCCGCTAACACATGTGCTAATTTCTTTTAAAGAAAAGAAAATGGGGAAATAGGAAAGTGGTGAAAAAGGGAGCACAAAGAGGGAAAGACAGTAGGGAAACCAGCTCGGGATGTGCAGGATGGGTGTAGGGAAGGTCCATAGCTTCCCATTTCTTTACCAGCAACAGCTGTGCATATGTTTGAAATTTGGTTTGAAATTTGAAACCTTCCACCCCTGAGAGAGGGGTGAGGACAACAAAATATGTTGTACTGCCAATTAGAATTATCAGTTTACATGTCCAGTGGACATGTGTGCGAATTGGGCAGCTATGTATGGGGCGTCATTTTTTGTGGGAACAGAGTGTCCTTTTTTTATTTTTTTTTCAGGTGAGAGTGGAATGTGAGGTACAGGAAGTAGGTATATTTGGGGAGGTAGGTTGGGGAGGTTAACAGATAAGACAAACAAGACATATACAGGGGTGGAGTATGACACATGTGGGGGATAAACACAATTGACGGGGACGGATGTTTGGATATCGCGAGCCCATGAGCCCACAGATGGCAACAGTGGAACTGAGATCCCCACCCATGGGCAGTTACCACTGTGCCTTCACAGCCCAGGATGGGGCTGTGCTGGGGGCTGGATAGGATGGGCAGGCACACCCATGAGTTGTGCCACTCTCACCTCGAGCTGGCGTAGGGGATCAGTCACAGAACGCCTGATCTCACTACGCACCACAGACCAGACCCTATGGAGGGTTAGTGAAGGCTCTCCTCTGGCCACACTTGCAGAGGGGGGACAAGCCCCATCCCCTGCAGCACTTCCACCCGAAGGTGGCACAGGGCCACCGGAGGAGGAGGTCCCGGCCTGGGCACTGGTGCCAGGTGCACTCGCCAGCTGAGGTGGGAGAGGTGGGTCCGCTGGAACCCGCCTTCCCTGTTGTCTTATGTTTAGCATTCTTTTATGGCATTTTGGGTTAGTAACAAACAACATCATTTAAAATTAGTTGTAACAGCATGCATCAGTATTCCCATTAACCAAACACCCATGAATTCCAAACATTGAGCAGCAAGCATAACACATGCATATTTAGAACAACAGTGCACATTCCAACAGCATGCAGGGTTGATTGGTGGCAACAGGCCATCAGGTTTGGATATGTGAACAGGGCACATACATCAACATACATGCAGATATGGATGAACCAACAGGACAAATGTCCATGGGAATTAATTGTGAATACACATACCCAGTTTGGTGTGGAATGGCATAATTTGTGAAAATAGGGTAGGGTGGAGAAATATTACATTAACAACTTACATTGCCTATACATATACTGTACATTCCTAGTAGATGCAGATATATATCCCCGACATGTATTAGTACAGTTTCCTGTATGTAACCTTAGGAATGTTGGCGATGTGGATATTACTGCTACATTAATATACATTCCATTTTTATTCATATATGTTCATATCTGGCTGTGTTCAGGTACAGCGTCCTACTACATTTGATTTATATGGGTCTAGAGAACTGTGGATGTTCAGCATTTCATACAACCATACTATCTCCATAATGCAAGGGTACAGCAACATATCAAAATTGTGGGACAGACACAGTCCAGGTTCTGTACTTTAAGACATTACACTCTTTGGTTGTGGCTGTCTCGTTTATTTCATTATGTAGTGACTGCAGTATACCTTTATTCCAGACTTATTACAGCTTTCTTGGTAGCTTCAAACTGTCTTTCTCACACTCTCTCACTTATTTTATATTTACATTTCAGAATGGTAGTTAATTCTAGGCTTTATTAACATTTATTACTGGGTTACAACAATCCTTTCCAGCTGACTCACTTATTTCATATGGCAGAATTTACAAGGATGTATTCGACACTTGTCTATCCTTTGTTGATTGATTACCACTCATTTTCTTGCTGAAGCAGTTATCTGATATTACAATATAGGTGGAAACTCTATTTGAGACTTGTTTAATCTTTATTACTGGATTGCAATACACTCTTTTCCAGGCTGCATCACTTATCTAATCTTACAATACTAGCAGAATCTTTATTCTAGGCTTATTTCACCTTTATTACTGGGTTACAACCTGAACTCTTTTACAATCTGTCTCACTTATATTCTATAACAATACCAGCTAAATAATTACTAACCTGCCTGGTGGCACAACCTCAGCAGCCTATCAGCATAGGCTCGCTGATTCGTGGAATGAACACCTGCAGCTGTAATATAAATGAAGGAATATTGGAACATACCTCTCCATACTATAGGCTAGGATAGTATTTCTTACATACGTAATTACATGGATACTTAGTAGTGGGGCACTGGGCATTTGGCGGGCCTCCTGGGTCCAACAGTTCAGTTGGTCCTCCTTACATCGCTTCAGGTCCACATGGTGGTGACGGACCTGTTCACCAGTCCTCGGAATGCCTGTGGCACTGGTGAGATCATGTGCCAACCGGTTCCACGCCTCGTGCTTCATGATCATGGACTAGGAGCCAAGCCATATATTTTGACTCCTCAACACCCACCTTTGTGCTCTAATGCGATTTTCCTCTCCTGCACCTGCCATCCTGACTGCAAATGGGTACCACAATCAGTTATGGTGTGCATTCCTGCCTATGGGGCTTATATATGCTGGTTTTCCCACACTTATCTGTGATTGGCCATTTTGGATATTTATCAGCTTAAAGCAAACCTGCTTTGTCATGGTTCTATTTTCATTCATTCCTATATATATGCTAATACTGTATTTCTCTGTACAACTGTCATGGCTTAGTGGTTCAGTACTTTGACTATGGTGCACAGTATCCCGGGTTTGACCCTTGGCATTGCTTTTTTTATTTTACTACTGTCTAGACAGGCTAGGAGGTGTGTCTGTGTAAAGGCGGCTTTGATACAGCTTGCCCAATGTTGGCCGCCGGTAAGCTGGTTGGTGCACTGCACAGCTCCGTGCAAACAGCTTACGTTGCGTAAAGCGTTATTTAGCTATGAGCACTCATATTACTCTGGGTGAAGCGCTGCTGAGCTATGGGCACTCATATTAAGCTTGTTAAAGCACTGCTCACCTCCGGGCACTCATATTAAACTTGTTAAAGCACTGCTCACCTCCGGGCATTCATATTAAGCTTGTTAAAGCACTGCTCACCTCCGGGCACTCATATGCAGCTTGTTAAAGCACTGCTCACCTCCGGGCACTCATATTCAGCTTGCTAAAGCATTACTCAGCTATGGGCAATTATAATCCTTTTTTTATAAATTATTCTGTCGGATTTCTTCACAAATACATGGCCCATTTCATTACATTTTACTTAAATTATAGTTTTATATATCTATACATAAATATATATATATATATATATATATATATATATATATATATATATATATATATATATATATGTGTCAGGGAATTGTTTCATACTTATTTAAATAAAAATGGTGAATGATGTTGTGGGGGCTCGAACCGTGACTACCTCCTCTTTGGCCAACATCTCTACCGCTACGCTATTGCTACTTGGCTTAATTTGCATATGTAGATCTTATATGCTTTTCAATGTCTGATAACTGTGGCTGAGCGAAGGGCATACCCATGCAAATGAGCACAATGTGGGCAAACATTTTTGAAATTATAAAAAAAAAATGAAACTGCTATTTTATTTTTACATTTTCAGTAGGGTTTAGTCTGTGGGGATGTGTGGTGTTGTGTTCCTTGACATTTCTAAGGACTCGCTCGTGGGTGTTTACTTTCAGGCCTCTGACTTTTCTGGGGGCATGTCCCTTTGCAGTACTCGGCATTTGGACACGCCCCCTACTTTCCTACACGGACCGTGTTAGCCTAGGGTATGATTCAGCATGCCCTCATGAATATGCATAGCATGCTGACATCATACCATTCAACTGCAGCCTCTGAGTAAGACATATTAAGTCTTACACGGAGGTTTCGTGAATCCGGCCCACTGTTTCTTATCATATATTTATGCCCCAAGTCATTAATACCAATACTATATCCATATTATAATCAAATCTCCTCTCACAAGCCTACATGAAATGGTAAACAGAGATAATCTTCCCAATCTATTCCTATAACTTGATGTTTTGACTCCTTTGATTTTTTTGTATAAACATTTTGTATTCCGTATAATTTAGCAACCTGTGAGTGAGTAAAGCAAAATACTGAAGCTTCTTATGCTATCACTGGTCTCACCACAACATTGAATAAAGGGATAAGTAGTCTATGATCCCAAGTATACATTGTATATAAAAAAAAATTAATTTCAAAATAACATCCCCAAACTGTTGTTCAAAAGACAACATCCCATCAATTCTCACACCCAAATCTCTTATATTTTCTACTTTTTATATAATCGAATCATCAGCAACATATAGATATTCGTAATTATTGGATCCAAAATGAATAATTTTAGTTTTTTTTAACACTGAGTTGCAAACTATGACTGCAAAATCCTCTGATCAAATAATGATATTATGACAGCCCCTATTTTTGTATCACTGGTATACTTATTCAGCCAAATGTTACCAGACTGTGGAAAACCAAACATAAAATACAATCCCAATAAAACACAATCTGATCTACTAATCATTAATATCAACACCAGAAGCATTTGCAACAAACTCCCTGACCTTCATTCATTTATAACCCACTACTCCCCTGACATACTTACCATTACCGAGTCATGGCTAAAACCACATATCCTCAGTGAAGAAATTCTCCCAGCAGGTTACAACATCAAAAGGTTAGACAGAACAGGTAGGAAGGGCAGTGGGGTAGCAATTTTGTTCACAGACAAGCTAAAACTCCAGCCACTCCATTCCACTTTACCAGTATTCCAAAGTGCAGAAACCATAGGCTCTACCCTAGCACTAAATAATGACAAAAAAATTAACATCCTCTGCAGCTATATTCCTCCTGGAAATAGCACTCTTACCATAGAAGAAATCCTTCAATGGCTTAGTCAGAATTCTCCTCAAGAAATAATTCTGTTAGGTGACCTAAATACCGACTGGCTAGCCTGTAACTCCAACAACCCTGCCAACCACATTAACCTCTATGGATTTACCCAACTAATTTAAGAGCCCACCAGAACAGACAAAAAGGCCCAAAAACAAACCATTATTGATTGGACATTGGTGAACAGCCCCAAACATCACTATCAGACTGGCTGCTTACCAGACAGACTTAGTGATCATCACCCTACTTTCCTCCTAAGGAAACATATCAATATTCCAAAGCCTATAATCTACAGACAAATCAGGGATGACTGCAATCTAAACCCAGACAACCTAAACAACATTCTAAAGCAATGTAACTGGGAACCTCTAAGAACTTTAGACCTACATCTAGCAGTAAACTATTTCAACAAGTTCATTACAGTTCTAAATTCAATGGCACCAGTTAGAAAAGTAAAAGCCAAAGCAAACTGTGCTCCATGGTTGAGTAGGGACACAAGAGCCCTACTAAAAAATAGCGAGAAGGCATGGAAACAGTGGAAAAAAGACAACTCCAATCTCACAAAACAATACTATAAGCAACGTAGGAACCAAGCCAAAACACAGACAAAACTAGATAAACAAAATTACTTTTTAGGTCTCCAAAACAAATAGTCAAAAAAATCCCCAAAAATGCTGGCACAGCATCAACACCTTGCTAAAATCTGGCAGAATTACCACTCCTGCCCCCTCCAGCCCCAATAACAACAACAAAGATATAGCTTCCCAGTTTAACTATCATTTTATTAACTCAATCCAAACTCTGTCAACCCAAATATCTAATACTAATAGCCCTCACACTAAAAGTTCAGACAGTTCTAGAAATAACCCTACCATGCACCCAAAAAACAATCCATCCTTCCCTCTCTCTCCTGTCCCTACATCTAAAATTAAAAAAAAATCCTCCTCTACCTAAAACCTACCACGCTTGCAGCAGGCAATATACATGCTAGCTTTCTGAAAATGGCAGCTGACTCCCTATCAAATCCTGTCTCAATCCTAATAAACAGGTCCATTCAGGAAGCTTATGTACCAAAACTCTGGAAAATAACCTACAGCATATCTCTTCACAAAGGTGGAAAATCCTATGATTTCCCCAACTACCGGCCAATAGCTATACTTTCTCCACTGTCCAAACTTCTAGAGAAATGCATACACCTGCGAGTTATGCACTTCTTGAGCTCAGACAATCTTCTCTCCTTCACTCAACAAGGTTTCCGCTCCCACCACAGCACAGCCTCACCTCTGCTATCATTCACCAATCAGGTAAATCATCACAGAAATAACAATAACTATGTATCCACTATCTTTTTAGATCTCTCCAAAACTTTTGACATGGTCTCACATCCCAAACTACTAGATGCTCTTGACTCACTCTCCTTCACTCACCCTACTATCTCCTGGTTTAAAAGTTACTTATCTGTCAGACAACAAGCTGTCCAATGGCAAAACGAACTATCTCCTCCTCTCCCCAACACTATTAGGGTACCACAAGGCTCTATACTGGGTCCACTACTTTTCTCTATTTTTGCAAACAATCTACATACTTCCTCCAAACAAGCCACACTAATTCAGTATGCAGATGATTCTACTCTAATTTGCACAGCCCCATCTATTATCACCTTACAAAAACTGGTTCAAGAATCATTCTCTGCTGTTGAAAGCTGAATCACTGACATCCAACTCATTCTCAACCCTAACAAAACCAAATTACTCTTGTTCACCCCTAATAAAACAAAATCTACTCCCTTAACTTTCTCCATCACATCCAGACATGGCACTATCATTTCACCATCAATCCATACTAAACTCCTAGGGATAGAAATAGATAATAACCTATCTTTTGATATTCATATAACACAAACAATCCAGAAGGTACATAAGAAAATGGGGACACTCTACAGGCACAAAAACATTCTCACAGATAAAGCAAGACTCACCCTAGCTCTGCCCCACCTTTTATCAACACTTACATGTACAGCACCAATCCTAACCCATATTAGAAAAACAGATCTAGACAAGCTACAAGCATGTTATAATAAAACTGCCAAATTCACCACCAGCTCTCCCTTTAGAGCCCACCACTGCCAGGCATTAAAAGAAATTCAATGGCTAGAATTTCCTCACTTACTTGCCCACCAACAACTCACTTGTGCCTTTAACATCATAAACTACCCAGAGAAAACTCCAGCACTAAAACAGCTGTTAACACATTATTCTACCAGTCGCCCTCTTTGCTCATCTTATAAACCTCTCCTCAGTATTACAACTGCCAACAATACTGCTGGCAAAGCCCTATACTCCCATACCATAGCCAAAAAATGGAGGAACCCCCCACTAATATAACCTCTACTGCAGCAAACACAGAATTCAAAAAACTACTCAAAGCACACCTCAGGAAAACCTGGCTCTGCCCATGTATTACATGACAGTCTCCTCTGACTCTCCGTCTCCTTTCTCTTTACTACTCAAACTCTAGGCTCTTACTTTCTCATTGATCTGACTTTCCTCCTTATAATTTGGATGCTCAAGTTGTATTATTTGCTCAGGTTGTATTATTTCACTAAGGTTATATTATTTTCCATCTCTGTTCCTTAATAGAAGCAAATGTAAAATGCAGATTTTATGTAACTGTTATTCAAAGACTAGCATTATCTATGTCAGGTCACTTGTACTTTATATATAACTCTTTATCAAAAGTCTTGGTCCTTTACCAATCACAGTTGAACCATTGCGAGCAATTATTTGTATCTGTGTACTCATAACTGACCTGTTCTTTCATGTCTGTTTTACCTGTGTCATAACTACTTTACTATATGTTAATTGTGGCGCTTTTCTCCCCAGGCATCCACTGAAAATGGAGCTGGTCCAGGTGGATTTTTCCCGGTTAACAAATTTAAAATAAAAAAAAAAAAAGTAAATAAATAAAAGTAACAAATAATACAGGGCCACTGCGGTGGTGGTGCTGCGGCAGCATTGTCAACTCACAGCAAGACGTCCATTCGATTCTCAGCTAAAGCGTCTTCTGCGTGGAGACATGCATGAAGGGGCATACCTTCGTTGAAGGTTGTGCGTCAGAGCTGGTAACTCGGCACGTAAAAATCTTCTACCAATCATTAGCGGACCGGAGTTCCGCTGTGGCGACCCCTAACCAGGAAAAAGCCGAAAGACACAAACAAACAAACAAATAATACAGGGCCCAGAGCTGCCCCCTGAGGAAATCCAATATTAATTATTCTGAATAAGAAAATCTTTACTCACATTTTCTCTCATAAGGCCAGTTATCCACCCATCTAATCAAATAATCATTACAACTTTTATTTACCATTGCTTTCAGGATATTCTTATGCTGTACTCTATAAAATGCTTTCGCCATATCTAAGTACACCACGTTCAAAGGGAATCTACCACCCAAAGCCCCACAAACAGAAGAATAAAAATGCAAGGAGTTTGTAATGCATGATCTTACTGACAGAAATTCCTGCTGAGTTATATCTTGACTAACATTCAATAGCGCTGATATTTAGTTTATCATCACTTTTTCAAATCATTTCCCCAAAATACTGGTTAAACTAATAGGTCTGTAGTTCTCTGCTTTTGATATATACCCACCTTTAAACAATGGAAACATAGATACATGTTTCCAAATATATGCTACATAGCCAGTGTATAAACTTCCTTAAAAAGTTCAAGTAAAAATGGGATAATACCTGAGATAATATTTACTGAAAAAAATCCATTCAAATCATCAGGACCTGCAGCAGTATGCAGTTTAATAATTTTCTGAGCTTTATCAAACATTTCCCTAGTAATCACTAAACACTCAACATTATCATTCAATGAAAATTTCACATTGCCACTATTTTCACTACTTAAATAATGGACAAATTCCCCTAAAAACACCCAAACCTGTTTTTGATTATCTATAATGGGGTAATCATCCACAAGTAAATGAATGTTAGTATGAAATCCTTTCCTATATTGTCCTAAATACTGAAAAGAACATTTTTTATTATTATAAAGAGCACACATTGCCATCTTTCTTTCACAATTACTTCTAGTAAAATGCATAATACTTCTAAAGAATCCTCTGGATAATATATATATGTGTGTGTGTGTGTGTGTGTGTGTGTGTGTGTGTGTGTGTGTGTGTGTGTGTGTGTGTGTGTGTGTGTGTGTGTGTGTGTATATATATATATATATATATATATATATGTGTGTGTATACATATACACACACACACACATATGTTTGTGTGTGTGTGTATGTATGTATGTATATATATATATATATATATATATATATATATATATATATATATATATATATATATATATATATAAACACTTGTCACTATTTATCCTTTCAAGCCTTTTCCAAAAATAATTATTTCTTTTTCTTTCCTTTCCAAGTAATGCATTCCAACATGGTAAATAAATATTACTCTTTTTACTGTGACACACAGGCATATAATTATCTACCAAGCCAACAATATAACCACAAAAAAATTCCATTTTTCCTCATTGCTTTTTGCAAGCATTAATTCTTCCCAATTCCATACCCCTGTATCTTCTCTTAATTTGTCACAATCAGTGTTATAAAAATCCCTCCTATGACTATTTTATTCCGAACTATCAACCACATTAGCCCCACTATAATTCCATGAGACACTCCCAGATCCATATAATTCTGGTTCAATTGAACTTTCTTTCAGTGCAATAGCAGCTCTAACCCAAATCACATCCAGGATATTGCTTCCTTACTTGAATATCACCTTGCTGTATAGTAGTGTGAGCCAACTTTTTAAACCAGTGTTGCTCATTGATAAATATTCCTAGTTTACCTTTAGTGCATTGAGATTTCCAGCTACAATACCAAAATCTAGTAAAAATATGTCTCAAGACATTTCTTAAACTCAGTTCCTTCTTATCCTGCTTCAGTGGCCTATAAAATAAGCAAACCTTCCAGTACCTTTTTTCTGAACTATATTTTCTGAAATTATTCCATAATTAGAGCCATTATTGATAACTGCATAAAGCCTTTTATTCACATAACAAGAAATACCACCACTTTTCTTATCAGTTCTAAATTTGTGATAACTTTTATATTTCTGAAAAAACAAGTTTTCATCACTAAAATAATATCGCAACATTTTTTATTGGCACTTACATCTAACTGCTAAAATTTATTATTCAGACTTTTTGTGTCACACATACTACTCCTCGTAATCTCAACTGATTCATGTATAAAAAATATTCTTGATAGATTTTGTAAGCTGGTTAAGCAAATGCCTATCTTCTTGATGACTCAAATTTAATTTATTCACCCCAGAAAACCCCAAATTTACTTTCAACTCTTCCCATAACCTGAAACAATCTAAATTAGCTTAAGGTCTCTCTCCTTACACAGTTTGTGAATTCCCTCACTACTTTTTCCAAAGTGTTAACAAATCTTTAAGGGTGTATAATATCACATTTAACCAACTAAAACATGACACCCTTGGGCCAGATTCACGAAGGCTTGAACGGAGTCTAAGAGTAGAGTAAGACCCCATGCAGCCAACATGTCTGCCGAGCGATCCAGGAACAGCCGGCAGGGGCGTGCAAGAGAGCTCCTAAAATGACTCTTACAAGGACAGGGTTAGGTTATATAAATTACCTCATTTGCTGCTAAAAGCTATGCAAATGAGGTAAATTTACGATCCAGGAAACCATTACCTGTCCGAGTAAGAGTAGTGTTATTTGCAGAAATGTACTCCATTATCAACTGAGTGCCATTCTGCAAATAGCAAAACGGAGCCGTGACAGCTCAAAATAAAGGATGCATCCAGTTGCAGAAGCATGCCAATGGCCAAATATATGACCATTGGCAATTCTTCCCGTTGCAAAAAAAAAAAAAAAATATTTACTTTTTTTACCTCGATCTCCGAAGTTTAAGTGTAGTGCAGCGCCGAGCAAAAGTTCTGCACTCTAAAAACCATGAAAAAAAAAGAAAAGCCACAAATAGGGATTTTATTCTAAATATTCAACTGCCATGCAAGTGAATTGCAGGCTGAAGACAACATTGCTACTGAGTAGAGGTGGCTAAGGGGGGAAGCTCCGTCTAAGAGATGCAACCAAGCATTAGTAGGCAATCCTATGCAAATGAGGGTAAGGATAGTGAATCCCAATTTTACATGGCATATGAGCAAAGTCCGTGGAGTGTAAGAGTAGGATAAGGGGAGTATCAGAGTAGAAGAATGGTGACATCATGAGGGGGGTGTGTATGAAAGAATGTAAGCTCATTGGAGCAGAGTGGCATGTGTTTGCTGTCAGTTACTCATCACTGGAAGAGGCGTGTCAACAGGTATCCTAGCTAAAGCCAAGAAATTGAAGGTGTATGCTGTGGATAACACTAAAGTTTATTGTAGAAGTGCCTGCAACATGTTTGCGCGTGGGTGCGTGCCTGTAAATCCGCGTAAGACTGAGTGTGCGTGTGTGCACCTGTGTGCGCACGTTAAAGCAGGAGTCAGCAAGTGTTAGGCCGTGTAAGCATGTGCACATGCATTTCAGCTGGTGTGCGTGTGTCTGCGCTTGTTTGCATGGCGCTGCCCCCTGTGGAAACAGCAAGGGAAAAGTAAGCACAACAAATAGTAGGAAGTTAACCAAGGAGAACTAGCAGAGCTAGCAGGTGAAAATAATCAGAATCAGGCAATTACACAGGCAGTACACTAGCCCAGCCCAGCCCAGCACTTAAAACTCTGCAAACAACTTTCCACTATGTTTTCCTCAGAGACACTGCAATACTGCAGTAAACTAAGACAAGTGAAAACTTAAAAAGCTTTACTGAGACAAAGGAATGTTAGGGGCTGCCATTGCTGTTATAAGGCGACATATGCAACATGCTGAGGGTGGTGACAATGCAAATGCTGCTGAACAACCCACAGTGAGGAGCGGAGAAGAGTGTACAGGCCCAGGGTAACCTACCAGGGGCTACATGAGCTGGAGATAGTGGAGCGCTATAGAGTGGACAGAGACCTCATGCAGCAAATTGTTGAGCTGTGCAGGCCATGCCTCACACACAGAACCAACAGAGGGGAATCCATCCCAGTGGAAACCAAGGTATGTGTTGGCCTAAGAATACTAGCAACAGGTACCTTCCAGAGACCAACTGGTGATATGATGGGGATTTCACAGGCATCAGCATCCAGGGTTCTGCACCAGTTCCTGAATGCCATGTCAGCACATGTCGGTGATCATGTATATTTCCCCAATTCCCGTGAGGTATTGGCCAGCAATATGCGTCTTTTCCAGAAAATAGCAGAATACCCTGAGGTAGCGGGTACAATAGACTGCACGCACATATGCATCAAAGCACCAGCTGGTGAGCGGGGTAGGGCCTACTTTAACCGCAAGGGCTTCCCCTCCATCAACTGCCAAGTCATGTGTGATGCCCAGGGCATAATAATGAATGTGTGTGCTGGCTGCCCTGGAAGCTACCATGATTCCCATATCTGGTATCTGACACAGCTGTACCAGACATTTGCCAATGGGGACATCCCTCATGGTCACCTAGTGGGGGATACTGGATATGCACTGGAGCCATGGCTGATGACACCCATCAGAAATGCACACACTCCTGAACAGGAACGCCATAATGAGGCACACGCACAAACACAAAATGTAATCGAGCGTGTGTTTGGGCTGCTCATGTCATGGTTCCGGTGCCTGGACACATCTGGTGGAGCTTTGCAGTACTCACCAACTACATGTACCCAAATAGTCATGGTATGTGCTATGCTACGTAATATGATCCTGCGAAAACAGCTGCAGCAGGAGCAGCATAGGGCCGGGCCAAACAGCCCCCCACCATTGCCAAGGCCATCACAGGCAGAGCGTGACTCGGAGGAGGAACAACCTGAGCCTGCCCCAGTAGGCAGAAGGAGGCATACCCAGTATGCTTTGGCCTTGGCAAAGAGGCAACGCATAGCACATACACTGGTTCAGTAGGAACCCTGGAAATTATACCTCTCTCTGACTCGCACATATAGTAAAAGGGATGTCTAACTTGTTTTCAAACATGTATAGAGAGTGTACTATGTGCATCCGACATAGGCAGCCCTGCAGCACCACCTGAGGCATGATTGCCATGTTTTAAGCAATATAAAGCAGTGCTAAACAGCTTTTACCACTATTTAGTATATGTAAACAAAATTGCACACACTAAGTAGCACAAATTTGGGCAATGTTGAGCAATACTGGGCAACATTCAGCAATGTTGGTTAATGTTGGGCAAGTTCGGTCAAAGTTGGGCAAAAGCAGGTAAACATGCTCATATTTGCTTTACTGGTCCTTAAGCAGTCTGGTCTGCCCAGTATGAAAATATAAAGCAGTGATAGTCCTCGAACCCAGGATACTGTGTACTATAGTCACAGTATTGAACCACTAAACCATGACAGTATTTCACTGGTCAGCCTGTATGAAGAAATGTTGATAAGTCTAGGCAAAGTGTCTCATGGAAACCCTGCAAGCCCAGCATAATCCCTGTAGAGTTATGACACAAAGGTGAGCCTTGCAGTAAAAATACAACTTGATTTTCAACACACATATAGTATAAATGTTAATATTGGGCATGTTCACACACGTCAACAAATGTAGTGGACTTCAGACAGCAACATACTGAAAGGTCACACTGGTCATGCTCACACACCTGAATAAATGAGGCAAACGTCAGGCAACAACATACTGAAAGGCCAAACTGGGCATGCTCACACACTTAGGCCATGTCTGAGTACAGCAGTGGGCCACACATGTCTGGCAGTTGCATGTGTTAACCCAGGAACCTCTCACTATTCACCAATCCTGCCTTGTGCATACAGTTATATGACAACAGACACATATATAATATATTGGAACACTGTCATAATCAAATATGTACTACAGATACTTAGGTTGTTCATAGAAAGTGGAAAAGCAAAGAAGATAAAAAACCTGAAATCAGTATCATCAATAAACAATGTGCACTCCAAACATTATCCAGTCCAGGTTATGGAAAGATTATCTGCGATGGAGTCCATACAGAACCATGACACTTACTTCAGCTATGTCATAAATAGCAATGTACACTCATATATGTCCTGAGTCAGGGCCAACTGTAAATGACTGACAATGCCAACATCCTATCAGACAGGCCCATACATACATACCCACCTCCCACTGACAAAAGGCCCTATCATCATACCAGGAGATATCACATGTAGAATGGGTAAACAGCTCCTTTCAAAGCTGAAAACATGGCATCAATTGGATTTCATTGTTTCCCTATATGTGTCATAAGTGAACTGCACAACAAACAGACCCTGCACCTGAACAGTCTGTTGAGCCTCACCCTCTCTACAGGATATGAAACTGTTGAATGGGTTACAGCAACATATGGCACACTACACAAGTGTTGGTGCACAACAGACCATGGGAACTATAGTCTTATAAGCCTATGAAGTCTGATCTGCAAGGCCATGCAGTCCATCATGATTGAAGTCATAAACAGAGCTATTGGAAGCCTACAAACACACAACCCTACCAACTTTGGTTTGGTCATGGGCAGATCATGGTTCCCAAACCTGCTAGACTGTTTGCAAGGCAGCCACCCAGGACATACATCAATGAAATGAGCCACACACGTCCCACATACACTTTGAATAGCCCTTTTCCAACATCCCAGACACATGTCGTATCCACAAAATCAACAACCTGTGCATAAATATGTATTGTCATCTGATGGATTGGCAACTGGGCCACAGATAGATCATACAAGGTAAGAATTGTGGAGTCCTGTTCAAGCTGGTAACACCTGCTGTCCCCCATGGCTCAGTCCTGGGATTGCATAAAACAAAGTGCACACACATTACCATGTCTAGTCTGATGATGTCAGCATCCTACAAATATAGCAGGAGAAATGAAAACACCCAGTAAAGCATATAGCGTGTCATGTTAATGCATATTTCTCTAGTATCATAACACAGTTAGGTAGGGGTTTGAATATTGCAATTGCAGAGTGTGTGTGTTGGGGGGTATGTTTCTGTGTGATTTCCTTTGAGAGGAGTGCCCTTTTTAGAGATGAGGAAAACACCTTAAAAGTGTTATATTCCTCTTTGGCAAGTCTGATGATGTCAGCATCCTACAAATATAGCAGTGGAAATGAAAATTCCCAGTAAAGCATATAGTGCGTTGTGTTAATGCGTGTCTTTCTAGTATCATAACATAGTTAGATAGAAGTTGGAATCCTGCAATTGCTGTGTGTGTGTGGTGGTGTATGTTTCTGTGTGATTTCCTTTGAGAAGAGTGCCCTTTTTGGAGATGAGGAAAACACCTTAAAAGTGGTATATTCCTCTTTGGCAAGTCTGATGATGTCAGCATCTTACAAATATAGCAGTGGAAATAAAAGCTCTCACTAAAGCACATAGCGCGTCGTTTTAATATGTATCTCTGTAGTATCATAACATAATTAGGTAGGGGTTTGAATTCTGCAATTATTGTGTGTGTGTGGGGGGTATGTTTCTGTGTGATTTCCTTTGAGAGGAGTGCCCTTTTTGGAGATGAGGAAAACACCTTAAAAGTGTTATATTCTTCTTTGGCAAGTCTGATGATGTCAGCATCCTACAAATATAGCAGTGGAAATAAAAACTTCCAATAAAGCATGTAGCGCATTGTGTTAATGCATATCTTTTTAGTATCATAACATAGTTAATTAAGTAGGGGTTTAAATCCTGCAATTGTTGAGTGTGTGTGGGGGTATTTTTCTGTGTGATTTCCTTTGAGAAGAGTGCCCTTTTTGGAGACTAGGAAAACACCTTAAAAGTGTTATATTCCTCTTTGGCAAGTCTGATGATGTCAGCATCCTACAAATATAGCATTGGAAATGAAAACTCCCAATAAAGCATATAGCACATCATGTTAATGCATATCTCTCTAGTATCATAACATAGTTAAGTAGAGGTTTGAATCCTGCAATTGTTGAATGTGTGGGTGGGAGTATGTTTTTGTGTGATTTCCTTTGAGAGGAGTGCCCTTTTTGGAGATGAGGAAAACACCTTAAAAGTGTTATATTCCTCTTTGGCAAGTCTGATGATGTCAGCATCCTACAAATATAGCAGTGGAAATACAAACTCCTAGTAAAGCATATAGCGTGTTGTGCTAATGCGTATCTTTCTAATATCATAACATAGGTAGGGGTTTGAATCCTGCAATTGCTGAATGTGTGTTGGGGGGTATGTTTCTGTGTGATTTCCTTTGAGAAGAGTGCCCTTTTTGGAGACGAGGAAAACACATTAAAAGTGGTATATTCCTCTTTGGCAAGTCTGATGATGTCAGCATCCTACAAATATAGCAGTGGAAATTAAAACTCCCACTAAAGCATATAGCTCGTCGTGTTAACACATATTTCTCTAGTATCATAACATAGTTAGGTAGGGATTTGAATCCTGCAATTGCTGAGTGTGTGTGTGACACTGTTGGTCAATGTGTTGTGGGTTCTGCTTTTACCACTGTAAGACATATCAGTATAACAACAGTATGTGCATTGCACACTTCAGGTATCTGTGTGGCAAATACATATATGTACATGTGACCTCAATTAGTTCATAGGTGTGAAGCCTGCTTTCTACATGAATACATCTGTTACCTTTGACAGATTGTGCTGCTGCTTCTCAAACCTTAGGTCATATATGTATGTTTGAGACAAGGCCAGCCACTGTAGTGATCTGTGGCCTAGGTCATCTGTGTCACACACACCCATGACAGTTTCTATAGAATAGTGTGAGTGAGGGTTCATGCCTGGGGTATATGTCAGACATGTTTAAACACAAAAAAGTCTGTCAATAATAGACATTCATTATAGGTGTACAACAACTTTGTGGATATGCATACAGACCCCTTATTGCTTATGTGATACACAGAGGGACTTCAGAATACCTTTGGAAATGTGAATACCAAAGGACAGATGACATAACACTTGGCTGTATGTGCACATTTATGCCTGTTCTACATGTTGGGGGATACTACCTATGTGGTACTGTCAGGATACTTTATTTAGTAAATGTGGATGACTATGCTATAGTTGGCTTATAGCTTTACAGCATGGGTTGGACAACATGTATCTGTCTGTATGATACCCTTGTGGAGGATAAGTGTCTCATCCAGAGAATGCATTGTAGGCCACTGTATGCATTTCCAGATGTGGATGGACATATCCCTAGTGTGTTTGCTAGTACCTAAGAGGGCTATATGCCAAACAGAAGTGGTCCCAGGAATGGGTGGCGGTCAATACCACTGGTTACTGGTATAGTATAGTACCGGAAGGATCCAGATGTTACTGAGTTTCCTACATCTGTGTGTCAGTTGTCAAGACATCATCTAACGATTGGTTATAGTCAGACTGTTGAGGTTGTGTATACTACCAAAATGCAAACCAATGACAGATAGTAACAGTATCACCCACAGCATAGTGTCAAACCATGTCATACACACATGTGTACCCGAGTTAAAACATATGTGTAGTAAAATGCATACTGGCTTCCAATAGAAACTATGAAGTATTAACACTGTGTAATACAGGGCATGTCACCCTTCCCATGTGTCCACTATGCATGTACATGCAGACAGTGCACCTTCACCATGTTCACAAATGTACACCTGTAAATCTATACTGCACACATCACACACATACTGTCCACTCACCAACACATGCTGCCAAAACTACACACATCAGCCAAGTGGCACATGGGCGGACAATACATTTTTGGAATTAACACTGGTGTAAAAAATGCTACATTGATAATCATAGCTTTAATGCATCATGCCTGCTCAGATATACCTACAAGGATATCATTACACTTTACTGTTGACAACATGCTAACATTGCTACACTGCTATAACGTCACCCTGTGCATCAGCACCATGTTAGCCTGTTCCTGCATCAATGTTACAGATGACAGGAGGTGGCACAGTTTCATCATATGCTCAGGGTGTGTTGTTGGTTTGCCAGAGACCGACATTGACCCATCCAATCAACGTGTGTGTGTGTGTGTGTGTGTGTGTGTGTGTGTGTGTGTGTGTGTGTGTGTGTGTGAGGGACAACAGTACAGCATGGGTCAATGTTGATGTAATGTGTGTGTGTGTATGTGTTAGCCCTAGGTGTTTGGTTTATGTGTGTGTGTCTGCATGCACACAGTTCCACCATGTGGCTGCCATATATGGGAGGTTGTGGGACAGCCACAGACTGTACCTGCCAGGCTGTACAGATCACTGTCTCTGGCCACGGACACAGTACCTGTGCCTGGCAGGGGTGCCACAGACAGTATCGCATACTAAGCCAGACTGGGTACTATCATCAGAGGCAGAGGGATGTCGACTGGACCCATGTCCCTGCTGGGACTGGCCAGAGACATGTGCACATGGTCTTCTATGATGGTCTATTGACAGCCCAGCCCCAACATTGCTGGGGCTGGTACTGCCACTACAGGAGCGGCTGTGACTTGTGTGTCATCCACGACGACTGCCAGCTGATGATGTTGCTGGCATACGTCCACGTCGAGGTCTCAGCCATCCTGCACTGTCCTGGCATATGGACATGACATTGCGGAGGACATCTAATGTCTCCCCCCGACGTCTATCAATGACCTCGGTGTAATTACGTACGGCACCGGCAAGGTCACGGATACTGTCATTGATAGCGGTGTTATGGGCCCTCTGCGCCCTTAGTCCCTGTCTGGTGTACCGTTCCATACGTGCCTGTACCAGCATTACAGCCCGGAACATACCTGAGGTTGTAAGACCTGTGGGGACACATCTCCAGGGGCATTATGACCAGCAGTGCTCCCACGAGAACCCCTGGGCGTCTGCTTATGTGGTACCGTTCCAGGAATCTGGGTATGGCTGCTGTGAGGGGATACATGTGCCATAGATTCTACACTATGCTGGTCAATGCCTACTGTATGCTGTCCCTCAGCTAAGGCCATTGGTGGTGAGGGATGTATTGGCAGTATGAATGTGTGCATAGATGGTGTGGAAAGCTTTGTACTGTTGATTGGTGGCCCAATGACAGACCCTGTCAAACCTGCCTGTGCCACAACACATGTATCATCATTTCCACTATTTGTGGCAGTGTCTTCAGGTTTCATGCTGCATTCAACCAACACAACCTCAGCACCTGTGAGAGGAAGACAGGAAACACACTTTCCAATCTGTACATGATGTTAGCACACATGCACACATGCACATATGAACACATGCTCACATGAACACATGCACACATGAACAAATGCACACATGAACACATGAACACATGCACACATGCACACATGAGCACATGAACACATGCACACAGGCACACATGCACACATGCACACATGAACACATGAACACAAATACACTACTCACACACACACACACACACACACACACACACACACACACACACACCAACAGCAATCCAGAACATACTCATTAGTGGTTGATGGTGGAGTACAGTATCACAAGCCAAAGAGTCCTATCACATGTGTCAGCATGCAGGATGTGTGTTGCTCAACAGCATGCAGTGCGAGTGTAGAGAGTCCTTGTTAATAACAGTATACATGTCTATGATGCATGTGTGTTGTTCAATGATTGGCCTCACCCTGGAACACAATGTGTAGATGGACACAACATTGCTGTGCAAGTATTAAATGCTTTTCAATGTCCTGTGCACCATCACTCACAGGTATACATACCATGGCTGGATGCACACAACTGTCAGGTGTATAGCAATGAATGCTATGTGTAGTACTGTAGTTACTGTAACTGGATGTAGTGTAGTACCATGAGCCATCATCAGGCAGCATCATGTGGTCACTCAAGGCCACTAATGTGTGCCACACTGGCAACTATCTCGCTGTACCTGAACTGCAGCACTATGGCTGCATTAACCATTTCACAGGCAGTTGTTACATGGGTATGTAAGGTGTTCAATAGGGAGCATTGCCTAACATGAATGTGTTGTGTGTTGAAGAGTGTCTCACCTCCCCATGATAGGCCTCTACCCCTCAGGTATAGTATGTGTGCTGTGTGGATGACATTTGGGATACTGGAGTCTGACCTTACAGCAGGTGTCTAAATACGCCATGTGTATCATATTAACACGTACTGCATTTGACAAAGTGGTGTATGTTGTGTGCATGTGTATTGACTCTGCCTATACAATGTCCACTACAGTGTACCACAATTGTTTGGGATGCTCTGTGTATTGCATGTGTTTGAGGCAGCTACTCATGTTACTGGGATGTGCATAGTCCCACAGAAAACATGCAGAGCATGCATTATGTGTAGGTGTTTTACATGTGTATATGGCCTACAACTCACCTATGACATGCACATGTTATTTGCTATATTAAATGTAGAACACTCACCAGCATGGGTCTGCTGTCTTGCTGTCACACCAGAGGGACCTACAAGGATATGAGACAGTTTGTCAGTGTCAACAGCTATGGCATTGCTGCTGTGAGTTTGCAATTTTACAGTAGTACAATGGTTGACAGTCACAGGCATACAGATTATGTTCCAAATTATCAGTATTGCACAACACCAGGATCCACATCTTCGAAATACACAGTATACATCTGACGTATGCATGTTCTAACAATCGAGCTAACAGTAGTCTAAAAATATGGCATGTTACCTGCACGCTCCGAGTCAACTTGCTGCGTGACTCCAGCCTCCATGATGACACATGTTTGTTGTAGTGGTTGACCAGGAGCCACCATGCTGAGGAGCAGCTCTTCCACTCTGGTGAGGGGCAGATGTAATGCTGCACCACCACCTGTGGCAAGCTGTTGTCTGCGGACATCAGAGGCATGCTGCTGGACATGTCTAATTAAATCACTGCAGTGATGGCATACCTGCTGATCAATCCAGTTATGCATGCCTACGTCATTAACCCGATGGACAACATCTTGCCACAGTGCAGTGCCCTCATGCTGGTCCTGGCTGGTTCTGGAGAACAGAAGGGTGTGATGTTGTACTAGGGTGGATATTATGATTTCCTCCTCTTCAGGGGAATACGCAGGTTTGTGATGGTGAAACATGTCCCTGGAAGACAATAAAACAATAATTGTGAGCAAGTCATATGGCACACTTAACATTCTAAAGTACAGA
This sequence comes from Protopterus annectens, assembly GCF_019279795.1. NCBI lineage: Eukaryota > Metazoa > Chordata > Ceratodontiformes > Protopteridae > Protopterus > Protopterus annectens. The sequence continues at coordinate 140,066,267 of NC_056737.1, read as the reverse complement.
TGTCAATGAAGTGCCATATATAACAACCTATTGGCTGTCAGTAGATACACACTTTTAATACCACATATCAGTGCTCAGCCCACAACTGCCTGACAGTGCCTGGCACGTTCTATATATTAAACCATGTTCTGCACAGCAACAAAGTGAAACCAGTATGTAAGACTATACAACAGTACATGGCACACTGTATGTGACACAATGCACCACCTAGCCACAGGAGATATATATGAAGCTAATGCATACAGAAATATGTCATCCATTGAAATGATTGTGAAGTACAGTTACAGTACTACCAGTACACCACACTACTTGTTGATAGCAAACCCCTAAGTAACATATGTGCACATTCATCAATATAGGTGGCATACTGCTGTACTACACTATACATGTTGCTAGATATGCACTTATATCCTGTAACACACATACAGCTGAGGCCATGTTACAGGCATACCCACACACACATCAGACATACCTACAAGACACAAAGGTATGGCAACCCAGATGACCTTTACCTGTGTACCATACAGTACTGTGTGTCAGCACTTACAAAACCTTATGCCTGAGGTATGTAATGTGTGAGGACTACAGGTAACAAACAAAACAGTGTTTCCAAGCAATGTGGATATACACCATACTGTGCTGTTTAGGCTTACAGCTTCAGGTAGTACTACAGTTCATACGGGATTTGTATTCACTAGTGTTAACAATCAATAAGCATACATGTACTGCTTTAGCCTACAATGGCACACTCCAGTCAACACCATGGGACTATGTCACACCGTATGCCATACTGCTTTTCCTGCCTAGCAATAGCATACATATCTTTTGCGGGGATCAGAGCTAGAACACTACATACCATGATATAAACAGTTTCCCACTAGGCTATCACACATGTACACAACGTTGACACATTCACCTACACATTCACCATCACACTCAGTCAACCTCACATAGCAATTAATGCAACATGTACATGCGTGTATGTCTCGGGTCCTAGGTAGCTAAAAGGCTATTAGCCGTAGGGCCTATAGAAGCCTAGCCATACGGTACCCTGCCCTTCAACACCCATGTAATTTAAGTTAATGTGCCCCTGTCATGCAGAGCCACAGAGGTGATTCCCAGGTTGTATTTCCTATCTCACATCCATTCATCATGATTATTCATGATGACTGCTAATGAGGACCTTTCTTTGCTATTGATAGGTAGTTAGTTCCAGAGTATGGTATGTGTGTGAGATGAGAATGTACCACTCCAGCATGTTCTGCTTTTTGATGTTACAAGGTTTAGATCAGTACAGTGTGTAGCTTGTAGGGATTTTGATCTGTTTACATGGAGCATGTCCAACACCTGTGGGTTTGGCATAGCTTTGTATGTTAGGCAGAGGTTGCCTCTGGGTAGGCGGTATGCAACACAGTGTAGCTGTGGTTTTGTAAGACAGTCTGCATAGGGCATCTGTTTGAGTCTGGTAATACTCTTTGTGAGGTATGTGCCTGGTGTCTGCAGTTGCTGTAGATGTCTTCTGAGGTACATACCAAAAGGGCCATTGTACTCTATGATGGGTTTTATGACTGATGAGTAGAGTGGAACACTGACCTCTTTTTCCATTGATGATACACCTTTTCTGATGACATGTGGACCGTACACAGTTTACATGACTAGTGTGACACTGTGATTATCAAAAGGGACACTACTCTCCACCTGTGTCCCATGGTCTCTTATCACACTTTCAGTGTTGAGTAGACTACCACCTATGTGGTACTTCATGGGTACAGGGATTTTAATGAAAGGGATGGTAATATATTTACAACATTGAGCTTGAGCGTACATATAAACATCCATTGGTGTACATATAGATTTACATACAGGCACATATACAGTCCACCTTTCATGGTGGGAATATCAATTATGCAAAGGTTGAGAGGGATACAGTTATGTAATAATATTGCACAGTCTTGTGCAGAATGCATTGAAGGTATTCTCAGCCCATGTATCTTTAGCAGGACTCCTTGTCTGGAAGACTAAAAACTTAACAAATCATACCCACAGTGTTTAAACACCACATGTCATATACCAGCACTGTATGCTGTCTTGTTTGCCACACACTACAACCTACATAAAAATATTCACATAACAATCTTTACCAACATATATATGTCCACCCTTCACAAACAGTTGCAGTATGTCCCTTGCTCTATGCACATGTTAAGATGCTAATATATCTGACACATAAATATCTCTCCATATGTGTGTGCCATACACACACAAGGCCCACACTGTTGTAAGTCCATAGACCTCACGGATTACCTGTCGGGCCTTGCTACAACATGAACAGTTGTCACATGTGTGCATAACAGTAATATTACAGGAAGTATTTATAGCTGCTAATGCTACATTACTATACTAGCCTGGTACAGCAGTTGCCAATGCTAAGCTACACATTATATGACTATCATGCATGTGTTACTCTGTCACATCCAGGTTTATATAGCTGTTTGCACTACTCCCCCAAACAGCCATTATACACAGTACTATACAGAACATAGATGACATGATCAGATGTTTGACATTTAATGCTGAGCTACATATGTCACAGTTATGTCCCCCTGCGCACAGCTACACACTAATTTGTCCATGGCAGTAGTCATGCATGGCATTAGTGCATACATACCTACTACTGCCACATATGCATGTTTCAAAGTATTTACAGTACTCTTCATAAACATCTACTACTTGCCGGTAACCACATATCTGTTAAATACCTGTTTGTCACTTTCAGGTCCGTCTGTGTATTTTTTGAAAAGTATTTTTTTTTTTGGTATTACTTACATAAAGTTTTCTTTTACTTAATTTCCTTTGGTTATTAATTAAGTTTTATTTTTACTTAATTAATATTTTAGATTAGTAATTCAGTAAATTTGTTTTACTTAATTAAATTTTTGTATTATTAAGTAATAATTTTTTTTTACTCCTCTCCAGGTTTACAGATGCTATAACACGCACAATGTAATGATTGCATGTGGGTATAGCAAGTACAGTCTGCTTTTATAGGTATCTGCACATGTGCATGTGATGCCCTCTGCACCAGTTGGTGCCCAGCATTTGGTAAATGCATACAGCCTGCTATGTGGTAATTGCAGTACCGACTGTCATAGCAACCCAATGCTATAAATTGCTAAGTTATGTAGGCGTAGCCCTTTCAGATTTCCAGAGTGGGGTCCATACTTGTTTGCTGTGGGAGGGTGGCCTAATGGTTAAGGTGTTTGCCTTACAAACACAAGGTGCAGGGTTTGAGTCTCAAAATGGATAATTGGCTAGGCTTAAAATGGCTCACAAGAGCAGTTAACTTAGTACTAACCTATGAACCTGTGACACTGTTGTTTAAGTCAGAAGGTTGGTATACTTCTTATATGTGAATCTAGAGGTGTAGACAGTGATGTATATGTTGTACTCAGACCTGACTGTTGCCACTTCCAGTACAGAGCTATCAGTGTAGAGTTTAACTCACCCCTACAAATGCATACACAAGATATATGTGAGTATGTAGTTTCTTTTCTACTTATATAATTAACTGCCATACAAAAGTAGTTATTGAAAAGTATTCTTTTGGCACATGAACTGTTTGTGAACTGTTATACTGTGAATATTAATGTAGTCACCTCTGCAGGGTTTGTGCTTTTTATTGTTGATATTAGCACAGGATTCTCAGGAAAATTGTACAATTCCAGTACTGAGTATGCCTACCTACATCCTTGGTAGACCATAAACACACACGTATATTTAACATTTGGGGGGGGGGTGCAGACATACAGAGAGCATTATGTATTATTGTGTGAGTGTTATCTTACTGGACTTAAAGGATTGGTGTGTACCTGTTAGTTTATCAAGGCAAGTGGTCTGTCTTCATAGTTCCCAACTGTGAACCTATCCAGATGGTAGTCAGATGTTAGCCTGTTATTCTTTGTCTGTGCAACCCACAGGTGTTTTCAGCACTGGTACAATGGCATTGTTGCAGTCAGTTGCTACCAGTACATGGCTACATCCTTTGGTATTTCTGTGTTGTACTCCTACATAAGGGTATGCTTGTGGAAGTCCTCCCAAAGCTATTTGCAGAGTGTGTAACAGCAGAAAAGCTGATATGCCTGTGTGTTTGTGCCTCTACCAGGCCTATGAAACACTCAGATACATATTTGCGTGGAGTCAGGGATATGTAGTTAAAAGTGACATACACCTTCCAAATAATAGAGACAGTAAGTGTAGACTTGAGTGAAGCAGTGCATATGGATTAGTACACCTTTTATGAAGTACAAGCGGTGTCTACTGTTATTATTGTCATTATTCATTGTGCAATACCCCGCCTTTCTGACTAACATCAGTACTTTTCAGAGGGATTCAGAGGGACACAGCTAAAATATGTTTCACAATCAGGAACATCCGTGAAAAGTAGTCACATTTAGGAAGTATGGCCTCTGCCCTAATCATATATGCCAGTATTTGTCCTGCTATGATACTGTGTGGTGGTTATAAATTGCCTCTATAAAATTATTTGCTGCTAGAATGGCTGCTTCTCTTATCACAGTCATGTAATGCAATTCCACAGCAATTGCTGGTAAAGATCCACAGAACAAGATTTGTGTTATGGCCTTCCTATTTTTTCTTTACATTCACTCATTGTATTGCATGATATATTTATTTCAGCACCAAGCTATTGTATATCTGCTGTGGCTTAGTGGTACTTCTTGCAGTCTAGTGTGTCCAAGGTCTGGGGTTCAAGACTGACAGAGGTGTTTTATTTTTCTGCTGAGAAGAACAAGGGCCCTGACATACAGAGTGACTAAGGCACTTTTAAGCAGTTGTAAGTGGGTTTGCACAAGTTTGAGTGATGCTTAGCGATGCTTAGCTAAGCACACACATGCGCACACTCACTCAAACCCGCCAACTACTGCTTAAAAGTGCTTACTCCCGCTAACCCCCGCGCTAATTTCTTTGAAAGAAAAGAAAATGGGGAGATAGGAAAGTGTTGAAAAAGAGGGCACAAACAGTGAAAGACAGTAGCAAAACCAGCTCGGGATGTGCAGGACGGGTGTAGGGAAGGTCCATAGCTGCCCATTTCTTTACCAGCAACAGCTATGCATATGTTAGATATTTGGAGTGAAATTTGAAACCTTCCACCTCTGAGAGAGGGGTGAGGACAACAAAGTATGTTGTACTGCCAATTATAATTATCAGTTTACATTTCCAGCGGACATGTGTGCGGAATGGGCAGCTATGTATGGGGTGTAATTTTTTTGTGGGAACAGATTGCCCTTTTTTTTCTTTTTTTTTTTCAGGTGAGAGTGGAATGTGAGGTAGAGGAAGTAGGTATATTTGGGGAGGTAGGTTGGGGAGGTAAACAGACAAGACAAACAAGATGCATACAGGGGTGGAGTATGACACATGGGGTGGGTGAACACAATTGACGGGGACGGATGTTTGGAAATCGCAAGCCCTTGAGCCCACAGATGGTAACAGTGGAACTGAGATCCCCACCCATGGACAGTCACCACTGCACATTCACAGCCCCGAGGGTGGCTGTGCTCGGGGCTGCGTAGGAGGGGCAGGCGCACCCGAGAGTCATGCCCCTCTCGCCTCGAGCTGGCATAGGGGATCTGCGACTAAACACTGGATCTCTCTACGCACCACAACCCGGACCCTTCGGAGGGTGACAGGTGGCCCTTCTCAGCCCACACTTGCATGGGGGGGGGGTGAGCCCCATCCCCTGCAGTGCTTCCACCTGAAGGTGGCACAGGACTAATGGAGGAGGGGAGCCCGGGCTGGGCACTGGACCTGCTGATGCCAGGTGCAATTGCCAGCTGAGGAGGGACAGGTGGGACCGCTGGGTCCAGCCTTCCCATACGTTCTGTGATTAGGTGTGTTTAATTGCAACATAGACAACAGCATTCCAAATTAGTTGTAACAGCATGCAGTAATATTCCCATTAACCCAACACACCAGGATTCCAACAGTTGAACAGCAAGCATAACACATGCATATATTGAATGACAGTGAACATTACAACAGCATGCAGGGATGATTGGTGGCAACAGGCTTCCAAGATTGTGGTGTTTGAACGGGGCACATGCATCAAAGTAAATGCAGATATTTATAGAACAATAAGACATATGTCCCAACAAATGTTTTGAGATTAGACATACACATTGAGGTGTGGAATTGCATTGTTTGTGCACATACAGTAGGGTGTAAAAATAAACCTCCATTAACATCTTATAAATACTTTTAGTCTTCACTACATTCCTATTGATTGCAGGTGTATATCCCCTACATGTATTATTACACTAGGCAACATGCATTAGGTTGTGTAATGGGTTTGGCTAGTTCATTATATACCTGACCTATATCTGACATACTAACTGTCCAAGATGCAGATGTTACTGCTACATAGTTATATATTTTATTTATATTTATATATCTACATATCTGGATGTGTTCACGTGACATTTTCAGTTAAATATCTGCAGAACCCTACATTTCATGTAGCACACTCACATTTCTGGGGAACACATTAACAAGCTACTCATGTGCCAGATTTACCTATGCATGCCAGCCATTAACCGACTGTTGAGGACTGTATATATGCTTCACAGCTACTGGCACTTCCTTCATCCACTTTATATGGGACTGCCCAACTGTGGGTTGACAGCACTTAATACAACAGTACTATTTATATAATGCAAGGGTACAACAACATTTCAAAGTAAGTGACACAGACACACTCCAAGTATTATACCTTTATTAATTACATTACACACTTTTCTACAGGCTCTCTCCTTTATTTGATATTACAGTGCATACGGAAGACTTATTCAAGACATATCATACCTTTATTATTAGGTTACAACACTCTTTTTTCAGGCTCGCTCACTTATTTTATATGACAGTACATGCAGAGATATTATTACAGACTTATTTTACCTTTATTAATGGGTTACTACACTCTTTTTCTGGCTCTCTGACTTATTTTATACAACAGTATATGCAGAGGAATTATTCAGGGCATTTTATGGCTGTATTATTGGGCTACAACACTTTTTTTCAGGCTCTCTCACCTATTTTATATAACAATACATGCAGAATAATTACTAACCTGCCTGGTGGCACAGCCTTAGTAGCCTATCTGCATAGGCTTGCTGATTGGCAGCACGGATACCTGCAGCTGTGAAGTAAATGAAGGAATATTGAGACATACCTATCCATTATATAGACTAAATTAGCATGTCTTACATACTGCATTCCATGGCTACCTACTAAGTAGTGGGGCATCTTGCATGTCACGGGCCTCCTGTATCCATTGGTTCACTAGGTCCTGCTTCCGTCTCTTCAGGTTTGCATGGTGGTGACGGACCTGCTCACCAGTCCGAGGGATGCCTGTGGCACTGGTGAGATCATGAGCTAACCGGTTCCAAGCCTCTGCTTTGTACTCCGTCCCTTGGAACTGGCCCTGCAGGAGTCTTGACTCATGATGGTGGACAAGGAGCCAAACCATGTATTTTGACTCCTCGATGCCCCAGCGTTGTGCTCGAAAGCGAGTACCCTCTCCAGCACCAGCCATTCTAACTGCAGATGGGAGCTACAATCAGTTATGGCGAGTATTCCCGCCTATGGAGCTGAAATATGCCGCATTTCCTCACTTTTTTGTGATTGGCCATTTTTGAAAATTCTCAGCTGACTGCAGACCTGCTTAGCAATGGTTAGTCTACCATTTATAAGTATATGTATGTTAACAGTGAATGTTTATCCTAAGCTGTCATGGCTTAGTGGTTCAGTACTTTGATTATGGTGCACAGTGTCCAGGGTTCGAACCTTGTCATTGCTTTTTATTTTACTACTGTCCATACAGGCTAGGGGGTGTGGCTGTGTTTAGGCAACTTTGCTCTACGTTGCTCCATGTTGCCCTACGGTGCACCGGTTAGTGCAGTGCGCAGCTCCGCGCAAACCTATTGTGCTGGGTAAAGCGCTGCTTAGCTATGGGCAACTATATTGCGCTGGGTAAAGCGCTGCTTAACTATGGACAACTATATTGCACTGGGTAGTAAAATTTTATTCATATATGTGAGGAATTATTTCATATACTAATTTAAAACATAAAATAGAAAGGGAAGTGGTGGGATTCGAACCGTGAATGCCTCCTCTTTGCGCGAAGGCTCTACCACTACGCTATTGCTATTTGGATTAATTTGCATAAACATTTCTTATTATGCTCTTCAATGTCGAAATTGCTAACTGCAGATAAGCAATGGGCACACCTGCGCAAACACGTGCAAATACGGGCAGCTATATCGGGAATTATAAGAAAAAATTTTAAAGGTTTACATTTTATAACTGTACTGGGGTTTTACAATGTGAGGGAGTGTAGTGTTGGGTATGTAGACATTTGAGCGGACTCGCTCATGTGTGTTGACATTTCACAATTCAGACACTTGCATGGGCGTGGACCTTTGGACTGCTCAGCAGTCAGACATGCCCCCTGCCTTCCTGCATGGTCATTGTTAGACTTGGAGTGGAGTCAGCGTGCTCTCATGAATATGCATGGCACGCTGATGTCATACCGTTCAACTGCAGTTTCTGAGTAAGACTTATTTAGTCTTACATGGAGGATTCGTGAATCCGGGGGATTATTTTATCCATACTGTTTTCCAGGAAAAATATTCTGAATGTCTCTTTGTCTCTGTTTCTTAGGCCTTTAACCCAAAGGTCAAAATTTCCCTTATTTGATATTATTTCATCCAAAATTTCCATAGTACCCATATTATTTGCCATGATGACAGAACCCTCTAATGCTCTATATCTCTATTTTTAACTAACTTAGAACCTTCACAATCAACAACTTCAGATGCATCATCAGATAAACTTCTCTTCAAACTGTTTACTTTCATTACCTTCTCCTCCCCTGGCATATTAAGTAAATTTTCAGTTTTTCACCAACTCAGTATCATTGCTTAACTGCAGCATTTTATTCTGTTCACTACAGCTGTGCATTCAACATCTGTGTATCTGTATTGCTCGATTCATTAACTTCCAGTTCTAACTGAGTATCTGTTTGTCTCTGATTCTTAACACCTTAACCTATGGAAAAAGTTTTACATACAAACATCACCTACAGTGTGTATTCCTTTGTCACAAACAGATCTCAAACAAACACCAAGGCCATTTTAGCCAACAAAAAGCTTGAAAGAATTGAGACATATTCAAATGTGCAGTACACGTACTACAAAAGAAATGGACTCAGTGATTGACCAAACAATGCTACTATATCAGGTAGTGGAGATTAACAACAGTGCAGAGTGTAACAGAAGGACCTAGTGATAAAGCAAAGCTAACAGGTGTATAAATACTGACACTCTGTAATTGTAGCAAATTAACAGTAAAAGACTAAGATTATTTATTATGAAATGGTGTAAAAATCAGTGAAATAGCAAACTAGAATCAAAATCCCCCAATAATACTTTCCATAAAGTTAAATCTTGGGCATTTGAAAAAAAAATACTCCACAAAAAATAAATAATTAAAAGGGAACAAGTTGATATGAAATGCAATATAAACATCCTCAGAAATGAAACCACTTACTTCAAACAAATCTATAGTGGTGATGTGAAGCTCTAGAAAGTTAAACCAACACATTAAGAGATAGTTGTACTAATGAATTTCCATGTAAAACTTACACTGGTCTAGAAATCTGTTGTAAACATTACTGATGACCCCCTTGCCTCTCTCATCACATTAGTTACCTATCGTGTTCTGTATTAGCACTTCTGTGATACAGTCCTGATTTCTACTATTGTTACCTGTCCTGTTCTGTATTAGTACTTCTGTGATACAGTCCTACTTTTTACCATTGTTACCTATCCTGTTCTGTATTAGTACTTCTGTGATACAGTCCTACTTTTTACTATTGTTATGTATCGTGTTCTGTATTAGCACTTCTGTGATACAGTCCTGCTTTCTACTATTGTTACCTGTCCTGTTCTGTATTAGTACTTCTGTGATACAGTCCTACATTCTATCATTGTTACCTGTCCTGTTCTGTATTAGTACTTCTGTGATACAGTCCTACTTTCTACCATTGTTACCTGTCCTGTTCTGTATTAGTACTTCTCTGATACAGTTCTGCTTTCTACCATTGTTACCTGTCCTGTTCTGTATTAGTACTTCTGTGATACAGTCCTGCTTTCTACCATTGTTACCTGTCCGGTTCTGTATTAGTACTTCTCTGATACAGTCCTACTTTCTACCATTGTTACCTGTCTTGTTCTGTATTAGTACTTCTGTGATACAGTCCTGCTTTCTACCATTGTTACCTGTCCTGTTCTGTATTAGTACTTCTGTGATACAGTCCTACTTTCTACTATTGTTACATATCGTGTTCTGTATTAGCACTTCTGTGATACAGTCCTGCTTTCTACCATTGTTACCTGCCCTGTTCTGTATTAGTACTTCTCTGATACAGTCCTACTTTCTACCATTGTTACCTGTCCTGTTCTGTATTAGTATTTCTATGATACAGTCCTGCTTTCTACCATTGTTACCTGTCCTGTTCTGTATTAGTACTTCTGTGATACAGTTCTGCTTTCTACCATTGTTACCTGTCCTGTTCTGTATTAGTACTGCTGTGATACAGTCCTACTTTCTACCATTGTTACCTATCCTGTTCTGTATTAGTACTTCTGTGATACAGTCCTACTTTCTACCATTGTTACCTGTCCTGTTCTGTATTAGTACTTCTATGATACAGTCCTGCTTTCTACCATTATTACCTGTCCTGTTCTGTATTAGTACTTCTGTGATACAGTCCTACTTTCTACCATTGTTACCTGTCCTGTTCTGTATTAGTACTTCTATGATACAGTCCTGCTTTCTACCATTGTTACCTGTCCTGTTCTGTATTAGTACTTCACTGATACAGTTCTGCTTTCTGCCATTGTTACCTGTCCTGTTCTGTATTAGTACTTCTATGATACAGTCATACTTTCTACTATTGTTACCTGTCCTGTTCTGTATTAGTATTTCTGTGATACAGTCCTACTTTCTACCATTGTTACCTGTCCTGTTCTGTATTAGTACTTCTGTGATACAGTCCTACTTTCTACTATTGTTACCTGTCCTGTTCGGTATTAGTACTTCTGTGATACAGTCCTACTTTCTACCATTGTTACCTGTCCTGTTCTGTATTAGTACTTCTATGATACAGTCCTGCTTTCTACCATTGTTACCTGTCCTGTTCTGTATTAGTACTTCTGTGATACAGTCCTACTTTCTACCATTGTTACCTATCCTGTTCTGTATTAGTACTTCTGTGATACAGTCCTGCTTTCTACCATTGTTACCTGTCCTGTTCTGTATTAGTACTTCTATGATACAGTCCTGCTTTCTACCATTATTACCTGTCCTGTTCTGTATTAGTACTTCTGTGATACAGTCCTTCTTTCTACCATTGTTACCTGTCCTGTTCTGTATTAGTACTTCTATGATACAGTCCTGCTTTCTACCATTGTTACCTGTCCTGTTCTGTATTAGTACTTCACTGATACAGTTCTGCTTTCTGCCATTGTTACCTGTCCTGTTCTGTATTAGTACTTCTATGATACAGTCCTACTTTCTACTATTGTTACCTGTCCTGTTCTGTATTAGTACTTCTGTGATACAGTCCTACTTTCTACCATTGTTACCTGTCCTGTTCTGTATTAGTACTTCTGTGATACAGTCCTACTTTCTACTATTGTTACCTGTCCTGTTCGGTATTAGTACTTCTGTGATACAGTCCTACTTTCTACCATTGTTACCTGTCCTGTTCTGTATTAGTACTTCTATGATACAGTGCTGCTTTCTACCATTATTACCTGTCCTGTTCTGTATTAGTACTTCTGTGATACAGTCCTACTTTCTACCATTGTTACCTGTCCTGTTCTGTATTAGTACTTCTGTGATACAGTCCTGCTTTTTACCATTGTTACCTGTCCTGTTCTGTATTAGTACTTCTGTGATACAGTCCTGCTTTCTACCATTGCTACTTGTCCTGTTCTGTATTAGTACTTCTGTGATACAGTCCTACTTTCTACCATTGTTACCTGTCCTGTTCTGTATTAGTACTTCTGTGATACAGTCCTACTTTCTACCATTGTTACCTGTCCTGTTCTGTATTAGTACTTCTGTGATACAGTCCTGCTTTCTGCTATTGTTACCTGTCCTGTTCGGTATTAGTACTTCTATGATACAGTCCTACTTTCTACCATTGTTACCTGTCCTGTTCTGTATTAGTACTTCTGTGATACAGTCCTACTTTCTACCATTCTTACCTGTCCTGTTCTGTTTTAGTACTTCTGTGATACAGTCCTGCTTTCTACCATTGTTACCTGTCCTGTTCTGTATTAGTACTTCTGTGATACAGTCCTACTTTCTGCTATTGTTACCTGTCCTGTTCGGTATTAGTACTTCTGTGATACAGTCCTGCTTTCTACCATTGCACAATGTTTTTATTATTCTTATTGTTTTAATACAGTCTGAAAGTAAAATTCCATACCAAATGTCACTTTTTGTATACTGTATGTATCCCAAGTCTGTCCTACTTCTATTACAAAAACTTTTTTTCTGCCACTCACTTTCTTCCTAGTTGTAGTAGAAACCAGTCTTAAGGCTGTCATAGTTGCCCAGTTAATAAGTGAGAAATCAGTAAAAAGTTAGTAAGTATATAAATACATTATACTTGACGTTTGATAGAAGTGTTACATTTTAGCTGTCTTATGTTGCCAACAGCAGTTTTATCCAGAGAATAGTTAATGCACAGCTGTTGACAGTCAATTTTCTTATTGTAAGAATAGTTAATGCATAGCTGTGACAGTCGGTTTTCTTATTGTAATGCCTTTATTTGTACAACAGATTGTATTGTGTGATAGTGATGACTTTGAGTTTAGCAGAGTTCTGATTATTTTTTAATGGATGGCTGGTCTGCTGCTGTGTATTTGAAGGTAACAGGGAGTTCTGTAACTATGACACCATAATGGGAAGAACTTCAGAATATGAGATTTGCATGCAAAAAGTGGATTCTTGAAAATGTTGCTGATTCCTATCTCTGACGATGGTTCTGTATTATTATAAACTAGGAAAACTAGTGTCTGTCTACCAACCTTAGGCCATTTTAAATATCTTGACTCTACTTTTTAATATTTGTTAAAAGGAATGTGATTTGTGATAGACTGTTCTTTTCCTAAATGCCTGAATATCCCTAAATACTGGATTTTTTTTAGATTTATTGCCTTTGGATATACTGTTTGTAAATACTAAATACTTTGCTCACTTTGGTGATTTTGGTATTCGGACATGATGCACTGTGTTGTTTACTTGTTTTGATCTTAAACGTTATGAAGGGAAATGGTTTCTGAATAATGCAAATGATAATGTACTCCGTACATCCATGGAGTATAACACGGTAGAGAGCATCTTGATTTTATCTGACTCAGAATATACTATCGTAATGCAAGTGAACTGGAATAATTTTGTTTTTCTCTGTGCTTTCACTCTCTGTGGTATCCTGTTTGGGTATGTAAGCACCGTCTCTGTGCTTAAGAAGTGTTTGTACCAGGGTTTGATAGTGGGTATCTAAGTATGGGTTTAGCTTTGAGCATAGTTCTTTGTCAGATTAATAACAATTAAACTGGCATGTGCCCTAAAGAGTGGCACGCTGGCACAGTAATTTGCTTTTGCATTCACAGTGCTTGGTTCATCAGTCTGGTTCGCAGCTGTGGTGTTTATATATGGAGATGTTGCCTGCTCACTTTATTCACACAGGTTCTACTGATTCTGCTCTTTTACTTCCACTTCCCAGTCGTGGGCAGTAAGTTAACTGGTAAACTGTCACATTTGCCCAAAGGTGTGAGAGCTCTGTATGAGTGAGTAAGCACATGTCAACTGGAGCCCTATGAAGGATTAGTTTTTCTTCTTTACACCCTTTGAATGCAACGTTAGGCCCCAGATTTTTAAGATTATTAGTGGTGTTAAGCAGATAGAATGAATGAATGAAAATTTTGTAGTGTTGTACGCAAACAGACCCAAACTAATACAGTGACTTGTGCATTTGCTTTGTGTTCCACATCAGTAGTGCATTTTCAGTTAGAATTTTTTTATTTATATTATGAGCTTTGCATTTCATGATTGTTTTAGCAAGTCATCTACCATGCTACATCTTCTGGAATTCCTATATCTTTTCAGTGTAATACACATTGTCTTTGCTATGTCAGTAAACATGAATTAAATACACCCCAGGATTCATGAAGCTCGGCGCAAGGCCGGCGTTAGGCTTGCGCCGACCATGTGGCGTGAAGATGGTGCAGTAGCGCCAAATGCATATTAATGAAGGCGCGCTGCCGCCACAGCCACGTGCATAGGAAAGGAGCATGAGAGCATAGGGCGTGTCGAAGTGCCGCACGGAGGCGTGGAAATGTCAGCTGACGACGTGCAACCTAAAATGCTTGCATATAACAATTTGCAAGCAATAGTAATCACATCTGTCAGTGTCCGTGGATACTGAAATGTATGCAAAGCATGTAAGACAGTTCCTGTGAACACAAAATGAAGAAGCAAACACAAATGCACGGTAGGGAATAACTGGTCCTTATCCCTCGAACAAATGACATTGAAAACCATATGCCCGTAGTCCAACGCAGTGTAGATAGTTATACCAAGTGGAAGTGAAACGCATCATATGTTAGCGCGCTGCCAATAGGTATGTCCAGCCCAATGGTCAGGGTCACCAGCTGACCCATATTGTGAGGGAGAGTACACAGCTGGGCAGATGTGTCCATAACAAAAAACACGATAAATGTAAATATTTAGTGACCGTATGACCGAATTCTATCCCACAACGCATGTAATAGTCACATACAATAGGTATGTCCGTATTTAACATACCATATGTGACAGGAAATAGAATAAGCATATAAACGAAACAGCAGCATATAAACTGCTACAACAGTAAGGCAATATGTAGGCTGAAAGGAACATTATTATCTGTAGCATTGACTGTGGGCACATGTTGTCCAGTACAATCGGATATGTGTCCAGAATATATCCCATCCTGGACATAGGAAAAGGTGGCATCCTACCAATGATTAGAACAGTCGGCCAAAATCTGCACATCTGCGGTCCAAGCCGAACTTGTCAGGATGTGTCACAGTTGAACGGGTAGTACCCGGGTATACCAACCATGTCATGAAAGTTAAGCATGGGCGTGTACCTATGTGCATGAGGTATAGCATGTGGAAGGTCAAACATGGCAGGGTAGTCCACACAACCATACAGGTACCTGACATATGTAGGGTATGCAATGTATTACCTTGACCGTGTCATGGGCCATCAACCAAAGCAGTGATGGATGGAGTGTCAGGAATTTGTGTGTGTGTGTGGGGGGTGGGTAATGGTATAATCCTCAAAGGCGAGACTGTGTCGTATGCAGAATAGGTGAACTGGAGGTGTATGAGGGAGCAGCGGGTAAAGCAAAAAGAAACACAAAAACATGTATACACATCTGCAATACAACCAGACAGGCCAGACTGTAGAACACAATCCCACAAACATATGAATATTAAAATGTGCGATACAAATGTACAGAAATGTCACCGGCACATACCCACAGATTGGTCCTGATGGAACTGGCCATATCAAATGCAACACACCTGGATGCATAATGGACTACTCAGCATCCCCTCCACAGCACACAACCTGCCCCCATACCTGAACGTCCACCAAATCCAGACATACTTGGCCTACTAGTTTGGCGCAGCCACATCTACACATAGTGACCACTACGCATATGTAGTAGGTAGTGTCACCCTAGGCAGTTTCAGGATTGCAAACTATGTATCCCTTGCATGTAAAACCCCCAGCACATTTTCATAACGCCAGAAGAATGGTCGGTATCGGTCTTGTTATTATCGGTTTTGTTAGATTTTTGGATATCCCTCATGGAATAAGTAACCTGTGTAAACATTAGAATGGGTATCAAGACACGATGTCCAGTCCTGTAGACATCTGGACACAAGTTGGAATGTGCAGTAGTGGTGCACGAGACTGTCCAGCCCTAGATGGTCATGCAGAACCTACTACCCAAGATCAAACACCTGCCTGTGACGCACGTGTCCTGAGACGAATAAGCGCCAGAATATATATATATATATTGCACACATTCGCATAGTGGCACATGGTATAAGGGTGATGAAGGCACTGACATAAACAGGATACCCCCTGATCCACTGTGTGAGGGACAATTACTGTGTTTGTAGGTGTGACCTGACCAACAATGATACAATGTCAAATGTCCTGTGATTGTAGGAAATAACTATGTACCATACTGCATGTAACAGTTGCCTAAAGCAGTCACGTCAGGATAGAATAAACATAATTCATACAAGAAACAGGCAAACAACAAAAGTGCTAAAGGTATAGGCTCACAGCTAGGAAACTAATGAATGTTCTAAACCTGCACTGACCGTGGCTATGTGTTGGCCTAAACAATCTGGTGTCCCCAGTAGGGTTACCACCTGTCCCACTTTGCGAGGGACAGTCCCTCTTTGGACAGTTGTGTCCAGACAAAAAATATTAAAAATGGCAAATGTCCTGAGATTGTAGGACATAATTATGTCCCATATGTTATGTAATAGTTGCATAAAATAAATATTTCTGTATCTAAAATACCTAAATGTTACAAGAAACAGAATAAGCAACAAAACCGCTACAAGAATAAGCTTTTATTTAGGCAAAAAAGTAAAGTTCTATCCTTTGTACTGACCGTGGGTATGTGTCGGCCTGTAAAATCTGATGTGTGTTCCGAAAATGTCCCATCTTGGCCATTTGAAAAGGTGGCAACCCTAGTCCCCAGAATATATCCCAACCTGTACATATGACAATGTCAATGCTACCAATGGTCAGAGCATTCGCACAATAACTGGCCAGCCTCATACCCACTGACAAAGCCAGTGACCTTTGGAGGAAAGGTGTTGAATGAGAATGACTACTTACAACAATGAAGAGTAATGAAGACGCATTTAACTGCAGAAAATTAGTAGTATTACGAATTTGTCAACACGTTCCAAGTTAATAGTACTAATATGGTAGAAGTGTCCGTGATTGTCCCTGAGTTGTCATGCCTTGTCCCTGTCACTGTAGAAATGAATCCTCGAGTATCACAGAGGTCCGTACACATAAGTACAACAACCAACTGTCACAACTGTTGACAGGACTATTGCATACCTGTAGTGAATTTATAACTGATGTCCAGAATAATATTCATTGTATCTATAAATTAATAAAATAGTCAAATGGGAAGAGAAACATGTGGAAACCCCCCACCACCACCCTGCATTATGTAGTGGAACCACTCCCCACCCAAAATTATGTAGTGCCGACTAATAATGTGGTCAGAGGTGCCCAAAGACCTGCGTCTGTAAACACAGATAGAATGTTAAAATCTGGACTAACTGTCCATGTGCTACGTCTGATATTTGAACAGTGCCAGAGCAGCTCTAATCACCAGTCAGCCAAGACTAAATCCAGACCAGCACATAAACACCCTGGCAATCAAACCTGTGTATGTGCGAGGACTATAAGCGTAGGAGTTCTTTATATCCTTGGAGTGAGTACACATGCAGCATGGGTGCAGAGCAGTAGGAAACAGGGAATGTCGTAAGTGTAGTACTGTGGTTTTCCCAGCAGGAGAATGAATGCCTGCTGTGTAAGGGAAGCGGTGAGGCGTATGTCAGAGTAGCTATGAACCATGGGTATACATATAAATGAGCCAGAACAACAATAGTGTAGTGGTAAGAGCATCCGCCTAACATAAAGGCATTCCCGGTTCAAGTACAACTATAGCACATATTGATTGTGTAATGAATGCCTCTGTGCTGTAAAGCCAACATTTATACATGTAAAGGTGACCGCTTTCGCATGGGTCCGTTAACCGGATTCCATCAATCTAAGTGGTACTTTCATAAGGTATAAGGCACATGTAATCCCAAAGAAGTACCAGTAAACATATGTAACTCAGAATAAGTAGATGCAAGTGTGCCTGAGTGGGTGTATGCAGCTATTAGCATAGCAAATGTATGTTGTCTTGTACATCTGTAACTTTTATATACATATATATATATATATATATATATATATATATATATATAGATAGATAGATATATGTGTGTATAGATAAATATCCACAGACATAACAGAAATATGCAATTATATATATATATATATATATATATATATATATATATATATATATATATATATATATCTATATACATATATATATATATATATATATATATATATATATATATATATATATATATATATATATATATATATATATATATATATATATATATATATATATATATATATATATATATATATATTTATATATAGATATGTAAGGAACGCCGAAAGACGAAAGCAAACATAAGGGTTGTGAAGGGAATCTAGAGCAAGTAAAGAATTATAAAGTGCTCGCAGCATATGTCAGATAAAGCTGCACAAGTGTGAGTAGAGCACCGCTATTCACACCAGAGGCAGGGTTATACCAGTGGCCATAACATCGTTGAAGTGCTACGTCAACATTGTAAACAGACGGAATGTAGTACATGTTGCGACCACCAACACTTGTAACCCGCAACCGTTCGTAATCCATAACACTAGGAAAGGCACGTATGTGCAAATATGAATGGATGGTGAGCCTGTGAATACATGAGGCGGTACAAAATGTGTGTAGGGCCCCAATGCTCTGGAGAGGGCAATGTGTAAAGGTTTGTCATGGCTGCAATATCAGGTGTATAATGGCTGTTATGTGTGGAAACTCAACACGCGTATGCTGGAGAAACTATGGATATGCAATTATGGACACAGGAGTGCTAGGGTAGTTGTGCCTGGTGCAATGGAGTGGCCCGTGGAGGTCAGCTAGTACGTAGGTGCGATTCTCAGATAGAGCATCGTTTGCGTGGAGACATGCATGAATGGGCGTATTGTTGTCAGACGTTGTGCGTCAGGGCTGGCAGCCCGGCATGTAAAACCTATATGCCACCCATGAGCGAAATGGAGTTCTGCTGTGACAACCCCGAACCGGGAAAAGCAGAAAGACACAACTACATGAAGACATCAATATGTTGACGTACAATCTCAGTAACACAAACACTCATTCTATCAACAGTAATAATATGAATGTGCACAGAAACAAACACAGTAGCAGGAATAATAGGCTGCGCATACGAGTAATAGGTCGAATGACACTGTACTTACCAGACATGAAAACCGTGCGACATCTGTCTGCTGTATAACGTGCAATATACTGATCACAAGTTCACCGGAGTAAAGTGTCGCTGTCATAATGACTAAGGCAATAGTATGCTGTTGAAGCAGGGATAAAACCCAATGCACATGTGTAAGTGTCTATCTCTGGGAAATGTATAGGTTAACGGACACACAGATGTATACATAGATAAAAACGTATATATATATAAATATATCTATATACACAGATATATTTATACATATATATATATATATATATATATATATATATATATATATATATATATATATATATATATATATATACACACACACACAAGGATATACTACGGATATATATAGATAGATATATATACACAAACAACAGGTATTGATATATAGACATACACACAAAACAAATATATATGTCATTGTAGATATACATATGTACATAACTAGGTTACTTTACAGCAATTAGGGGTAACATATCTACAGTCCGGGCATATGTGACTGGGAGGTCCAATAAATAAACGTTGTACCCCCCACACAGCCCAGCTAGGCCAGTCAGACATACAGACAGGCAATACAGATCAATACACTGCCGCTGTCCAAAACACCGGTAGGAAAGTACCAGTGGGAGAGATCTGCAAGGTCTACACTTTAAACATGGATAACGGAGTTATTTTCGGGAATCCAAAACTTCAGGGTACGTATGAACCTGTTGTCATCGATGCAAGCAGGATGTAGGTGTACATGGAACAGTAGGTTGTGCAAGTGTGATAATACATGGGTTGACAAAACGTATGACATGTGTCCCGAGATGGGGAGAGTGGGCAATGTGTAAGGGTGTGCTCATACCCCAGCTGCGCACGCAGTAAGTATTTGTCATGACTGCTGTAGAGGGGTGCCAGGTAGGTGGACCATGGGTATGCAATAATGGGCTTAGGTGTGCAGGTGCTGGTTGGCAGAGATGTAGTAGGCCCACCCAGTGGAAGTCATTAATATTCCTATGTAGGCATAGCATATGCCTACACCTCCCAAACCTGAAGAGCACATCTACCGGATAATCTGTAAACCATCGGGGGAATACATAGAGACCAAATCAGTGCCGTGTACCCAATTAGCATGGACGTCCATAGTTATGAATCAGAATGTAACAAAGTCCAACTAAACACTTCCAGAACTAGTGATATTAGGTGGACAGGTAATGACAGATGACAACATGTATGAGTCATAAACAGCATGTACCTCGACAAACGTGAATGAATACATATGCTCTGTGACTGTAAATGTGTCTGGTTAATAGAACCAATCATCTAAATGTGTCCCACAGGGTGTTATGCATTGTTCCTGATACAGTGTTCATTCACACCCATTGGTATGTGAGGTCTGCTAGTGACGGAAAGTGCATAATTTGCTGACCACCTTAGGTAGATGATAGCATAATAGATGAGGTTCAACACCCATATGCCTTTGAGGGCACATCCATCTGGGCAGTTGTGTCCTGCAAAATGACAGTTATGGCACATGGCCTGTGAGTTCGGGAAAGGAGGCTATATAGTGTGTGTAGTGGTGTCAGACATTAATCTGTTGTATCAGAAACAGCTACATGTAATAGGAAACAGTATTAGCAATTATAATGCTACAAGAATAACCTTAACATATGCAAACCGTGGAAGTCGTCAGTTTACCACTGGCTGTGGGTATGTGTTGCCTTGACACATGTGATAGCTCTACATATAGGATCTATAGGGCCGCCACCATTTTGAATGGCCAAAGTGGAACCTGCTGTGTAGAAATGTCAGACATACCAGGGCAGAACATACCTACAGCCATGCATAGTACAGAAATATACATATCGGCACAAATCAAAGTGTAGTCTAGAAGCAGTAAAGTTGCTTATGCTACTACATATAACATATCGAAGTGTCAGGTATACAAGACCTGTAACAAGCAACCACTACAGACACGTACAACATGAGAATGTCCCCTAATCAGGACAGTTGCAATGGCTAGAGTATTGTCCATACCTCTCAACTGTCCCTGATTTTCAGGGACGTCTCTGATTTTGACTGAAAGTTTAACTCTGTCCCTCTGAATCCCTCCTAAAATTAGTGACTTTTGGAGGAAAGGTGGTGAATTACACTTATGACTAATGACAATAAGTAAGAGTTATAAACTTCTTTTACTTCAGAAAATGTGTATTAATTGATATGCTCTGATTCTGTCAATGTTTCAAGTTAATAACACTACTTTTTTAAAAGTGTCCCTGATTGTCCCTGATGTTTTCTTGACTTGTCCCTGATTCAGTAGAAATTTGTCCCTGATTGGTTGAGAGGTCTGGTATTGTCACATGGCATACGCCTAATGAGGGACTGTCCCATGCAAAGTGGGAAAGGTGTCACTCCTACAGTCTCCCGTCATGCAATCTGAAAGGTGGAAAACATACAGTAGGTATGCAGTAGCATGACTCGGCGGACAGCTGCATTGATAAAATCATATTCACATGTCAGCATTGCAGAGTATCGGTTCCCATGTATCAGGCAGATGGGAGCAGATCGTATGAGGAACGCGCATATAATATGATTACGTCACTGGACAGGCCGCCGAGTCCATAAAGTCGAATGCCTGCCATCACCAAATGGTTACACATACCCGATACTGTAGTCATGTAGTCCAGTGTAATACGCATCACAAGGGATCGCACACACCCAGAGTGAGTGACAAATGTAAGCAGAAATGTCGGTGAGCGAGTGGCTGTAAGCGTGTTTGTCTACCAGTATGCCAGTAGTGCACTGTCAAAGAAATGTGGAGTCTAAACAGGTATAAGGTGCTGTAACCAAAGGTCAGCAGTGCTTAACACTGTACAAATCCACGCACAACTGCTCCCACCTGCTGGAATATGCCTTACCCAGTCCATATCCAAAGGCGTCGGTCTGTCCGCAAACAAAGAACCGCCCTATTCACATGTTGGTAGCAGTACCCTGTGCAGATAGCTCATGTGAATTAACAATAGACCATGGCATATGTACAGACAATAGACCACACACACACCTTACAGCGCAGTCATCCAACAGTATAGCAATGTACTGGCAGATATGTCTGGACCACTGGTGCATGCATGCCTGGCCGTCCTGTGTTTCATTGTGTGAGCATGCCCAGTAAGAGTGTTACGCATGTTGTCGATCGACATTACCGTCATACCGTCATGTGTGTGAGCATGCCAAGTATGGTCAACTGTTTCGCATGTGTCAAATGTCCAGATAGTTAGTACTGTTTTGCTGACCCCTCCGTTCTACACAGACAGGTGTCATGCTGTGTCTGCAGGGTAGCTAATGGTCATGTGACATTGACAGTTGCTACATGTCTGCATAGCGTGGGGGGACATCTGACCGCAAACACAGTCCTACACAGCACCGTGGGTGGTGCACATAACTCTCACATGTGTAGGTTGGATGGGGGGGCACAGCTGACAGTTGTACACATCTGCCGCTACTGTACTGGTATGCCAGGTACTCCATGTCAGTGTGTCAACCTACCTAAATTGCTGGATGGAGGGATACCAGTGTACGTCAGATTCCAGCTTTAAATACCAGCACAGTGGTGTTTGACGTCCTAGCTTTCACAACCTACATCAAACTGCCTGGCCTGCTGTAGTCTGTGTGTATCTTAGGGGGTTGGGGGTCATTCATTGGGCATATCCATAGGCCATTGTATATCATTTGCCTGTATTGTTCCACACCTGTCCAGCTGCATGGAACGTGTGTGGGCTGTACAGATACACATGATGGTCAGCCCATAATCTGCAGTGGGGTAGGACACCCTGTGTACTAATGGCTAGCATTGTGACCCCCATATGTGCTACAGAGGTCATGGTGCCACTAGGGATGTGTACTGTCTTCTGCCCTAATATTCGGCCACCACAGTCACTTGTATGCTCACATACATACCATAGCAATGGGTAAATACACATTCTAATACATCTGCCAATTGTTAGGTCGATAGACGTACCCTGGGGGTGTTCTGGACCTGAGGACGGTGCTGGTGGGCTGCCTATGTTAGATGCACATAGTGAACCTCTTATACATGGCTGAGCACAGGTAGTGTCATGTTTGCCATCCATTGTACTGTGTGGGTCAGAGAGGG
The DNA here is from genome assembly GCF_019279795.1 of Protopterus annectens. Lineage (NCBI taxonomy): Eukaryota > Metazoa > Chordata > Ceratodontiformes > Protopteridae > Protopterus > Protopterus annectens. The sequence goes on along the minus strand of NC_056737.1, from coordinate 140,042,798 downwards.
GAAATCCGTGGGTACCTACTGTGTCAGTGCATATGCTTTGTGTTGCCTCTTTGCCAAGGGCAGGTCATACTGTGCACGGCCTTTCGCAGACTGTGCCCTGCTCAGGTAGTTCCTTTGCCAAGTCACACTGTGCCTGTACAGGCCTTGGCAGTGGTGTTGGGCTGTGTGGCCCTGCCCCATGCTGTTCCTGCTGCAACTGTTACTGAAGGATAAGATTGTGTAGCATAGCAAATACCATAATAATCTGTGTGCATGTAGCTAGTGAATACTGCAGGGCTCCACCGGATGTGTCCAGATATCAGAACCATGAACTGAGCATCCCAAACACATGCGCAATTATATGTCTTGCCTGTGCATCCACCTCATTATGGTGTGAGTGTTCAGGTGTGTGTGCATTGCTGATGGGTGTCATTAGCCACGACACCAGTGTTTACCCAGCATCCCCCACTAGGAGATTGTAGGGGATGTCCATATTGGCATTGGTGTGGTACAGCTGTGTCAGAAGCCATATATCAGAATCATCATAGCGTCCAGGGCAGACAGCACACACATTCAATCTCATGCCCTGGTCATTGCATATGGCCTAGCTGTTGGAAGGTATGCCCCTGCAGTGACTGTAGGCCCTACCCCGCTCACCAGGTGGTGCTTCCATGTGTATGTGTGTGCAGGCTATAGCACCCAGTACCCCAGGGTAGTCATCCATGTGTTTGAACTGATGCATATTTCTGATCTACCAATCACGTGTGTTGAGGACATGTATGTGCTCACTAGCATGTGTTGACATGGCGTCTGTGAACTGGTGCAATACTCGTGAGATACCCATGATATCCCCAGTTGTGCTGTGTGAGGTACCTGTGGCTAGTACACCTAGGCCAACACATACCATGGTATCCACTGTGATGGGTTTCCCTCGGCCTGTTTGATGTGTCAGGTGTGGCAGGCACAGGTCAACAAGCCGCTGTAGGAGGTCTCTGTCTACCCCATAGTGCTCCACCATCCCCAGCTCATGTAGCCCCTGGTAAGTCAACCTGGGTGTATAAAGTCTTATGTCACCCCAGTAAGGGTTGTTCGGCAGCATACACATCCTCACTGCCCTCAGCCTCCTGCACATGTTGGTTTATGTTGCCTGCTTCAGCCCTTCTCATTTGGTTGGACTGTGTCGTGACATGTCCCCGCATGTATACACCAGTGGTATAGAGTGCGGAAGAAACTTGTGTGTATGCTTCTTGCTCACATTACCTTACTGTTCAGGTGTGGGCTGGCCATGTCATCTGCTGATTTGCTGATCAACACCTGTTTGTGCAGCCTGTACACCCTGCTACCCCACCACTGCTGTTGTCCCTCCCAATGTCACCAGGCAGGTATAGACACACCCCTAGCTTAGGCATGCTAAGGCAGGAGCACTCCCGAGGCACAGTTCTGCAATGTACGTACAGTATGCCTGCCCCCCCTCCCATGCTGTCAACTATATTCGGGCCCTGCACCCGGCTAACTACACACATACACTCCAGGGACCTGCATTACACCCTGGAGATAAATGGGATACACTATTGTCAACCTCATCTGCATAGTATTGTCTTCTAATGAATAGTCATATGACCCATACCAAACCTCCAAATTAATAACCACTGCTCATTGTCGCTTAGATCCATACACAACTGGCAACAGGTGCCTTACTATTACCATATTCGGTGTCCCATGGTCTTCCCAGCAACAAAATAACCGGTGTCTACACGACTACAACCCGTGACCCTGCACACTACAGACAATGTGCATTACCACTACGCCATAGCAGAGGTACATACATCCCAGGTTATCACGTACAGATCATCCGGCACAAACATTCAATAGTGCTGATGTCCCCAGACATATATGTTCACATCTATATCTATCTCTCTATATCTACATATATCATATATATTATTTGTATACATATATACATAGGCACACATATATATATATTGCATATATATCACAACAGCGGACCACATGTTTTTTTGCGTCACACGGGTCAGACTGTATCAATGGTAAGAGTAGGGCTGCTGACATTTACTCGCCAGACCTATTGGTGAATGTATGTGTTGACAAACCAGTGTCTTGGCAGAATATGCAGGCTGTGGACACTATATAGGTCAGCAACAAAACACACTGAACACAACCTGCAGCTAGCCACCCACAGATACCAACACATACAGTATAACTGCCAAACACACACACCTGCTATACCTTGGAATCGAGCACCTACCTTTTTAGTCTACCAGACTACAGCATTACGCAGTAACAGAACGTGCTATCAAGATTACTGGAACACAGCACTCCCAGAGGCATACTTCTAGGTGGATGACATCATCTGCAAAGGCAAAGATGCCGATAGGGAATGTATGGGGAGTGAGCCGTCTAAAAGCACCACTCTGTCCCCAGGCAGCTGGAAACACACACACACACTTGGCAGGGCTGGGAGTCGAACATACACCTAACTACCTTATTACACTACAGCATTACACAGTTACAGAACGTGCTACCGAGATTACTGGAACACAGCACTTCCAGAGGCATACTTCTAGGTGGATGACATCATCCGCAAAGGCTAAGACGCCGATAGAGAATGTATAGAGAGTGAGCCGTCTAAAAGCATATTACGCTGTCCCCAGGCAGTTGTATACACACACACACTTGGCAGGGCTGGGAGTTGAACATACACCTAATTACCTTATCACACTACAGCATTATGCAGTTACAGAAAGCGCTACCGAGATTACTGAAATGCAGCACTCCCAGAGGCATACTTCTAGATGGATGACATCATCCGCAAAGGCAAAGGCACTGATAGGGAATGTATGGGGAGTGAGCCGTCTAAAAGCATTACTCTGTCCCCAGGCAGCTGGAAACACACACACTTGGCAGGGCTGGGAGTCGAACATCCACCTAACTACCTTATCATACTACAGCATTACGCAGTTACAGAATGCACTACCTAGATTACTGGAACACAGCACTCCCAGAGGCATACATCTAGGTTGATGACATCATCCACAAAGGCAAAGACGCCGATAGGGAATGTATACAGAGTGAGCAGTCTAAAAGCATATTACTGTCCCAAGGTAGACATAGACAAACACACAGCAGTGGTGTGAGCGGGACAACTGCCTATTTATGGAGCACTATTACAACACTACATAGATACGAGACGTGCCACAGACAGTGCACCCTTCAAGACAGTCAACCAGTGTGTTCAGTGTAGGAATCCATCTTGACGTGGGGTATGAACATCTGTTGCCTGGATGACCACCATCGCTATACAGGATTTCAATGGCCATGCCCATACACAGAGGCACATAACCGACACAAGGTGTCACTGGGCATGCTCACACAGTATCACATGTCCGTTTGGAATATACTGTGTGTCCATCTACACAACGGTGTATTGGGCATGCTCACACACTTAGTAGTAGCGAAGGGCTGTGTTGCATGCACACGGATTATAAACACGGAAGGGCACAGTTTGGAATGTACTGTGTGTCCATCTACACAACGGCGTACTGGGCATGCTCACACACTTAGTAGTAGCGAAGGGCTGTCTTGCATGCACACAGATTCTAAACACGGAAGGGCACAGTTTGGTGTTACTGTCCCCACGTACATGAAGGCCACTCACATGTACTGACCAGTACACACTCAAGAGCCATCACAAATGTCTCAGGTGCAGATCACAGTGGTAAATGCCACATTCTACTATGTAGCTCTCAGACATCACCATGTCCTTGCACCAGCAACACACATCCATACATTACTACTACACCATGTGAATCATGACCAGTGGACTGTACATAGGTTTACAGCAACTGTGCAGACTACACATGTACTGACAGGGTTCCATCATGTGTTATGCAATGCAATGATACCACTGTTCATAACCAGTAACCAGGCTCTACACATAACGGAGGCTCTGGGTCTTAGACAGCTGTAACAGATGACTGTTGCTGTACACCAAAGAACACTCATGTTTGGATATGACATACATGTAATCGCAGTGGATATGCACATGGCCCACACACACACAACACATATCTACATAGCATCGCTTTTGCTGTCCTCCGTGCAGACAAGTGGCTACAGGAATCACATGCATGCACATGGAAGGTAGGTCCATGGCTGTTGAATGCTAAAAGTACATAAGGTAGCAATGTTGACCGAGGTAACATTCCCTCTGTACTAGTTACCCATGACAACCATCATATCATACAACAGTCCATGTGTTATGTATGTCATCACACATGTCCACCAATTGCAATGCATACAAACATGGCTACATGACAGGAATGTAGGACCAACACACATGTACATGTAGTGGTGTGCATGCAGCTACCATGCATGTGCAGTAGCTGATGTATGTCATTCATCTGTGCATAGCTAAAACATGCAGTTGCAATGCAGCCCCATCACTGACACCTGTATATGGTGAAATACTGACAGTACGGTAGGATGTACATCAGGTATGGATGGATATGTGTACATAAAGTGGTGATCCACCTTTGCAGATTGATGTTTGCTGAAGACAGCTCACAGGTGTGTCACAAGCCATCCTACCATTGCATGTGCAAACAGTACTCTATGTTACTGTTACTTGAAGGTGAAGACATACAACCTACACAGCGGTCAGGGTGTTACTGACTGTAAATCACTTGACACCTGTAACACTTACATCCTCCCGTGGGCATATAGCAGCACAATTGCCGAAGGTAGCATTGGTACACATAATGTGGCCAATACTGCTGCATGTCTGTCAGACGTATCATCATATAGCAGGTGTATGATTCACAGTACTGCCATGTGTGTTTGCTTGTGTGACCATATATGCCACGTACTGTGTGGAATACATCCCAATTGTTACACACCCCTGTACACTGTTGTAGAGATCTGTACATACTGCAGTGTAGAAAGCATGATGTAGGCAGTGGTGGTATGTGTATCACACACATGTCAGCTATCTGTATGTGAATGACATTTGTGGACTCCACAGTGTGTGTGTGTGTATGTATGTATGTCTGGTGCATGGAGTGAGGGTGTATGCTACCATACTGAACAGACAGGATCCCTAACCCCTCATGGTGATGCAGTCTACTACCCTGTTGATGCCATCTGTCTCAGCCTTACTGGCTACCTGTACATGTTCATTCTCTGTGTCGCATCGTGTGGGCGCACAGTACTGTGAGGGTGATTACCACATAGGCAGGCGTCCTCACCTCAACAATATCGAGTGTGCATTATAGTGTTGTTGACCCCGTGAGTGTGGGCATGTTACGGTGTGTTTCTGTGTATGTCTGTGTGTGTTCTCATCCTGTAATGTGACAGTGTATTACTGCTACACAGTGAGGCCTCATGCTATCAAGTGGCCTCTAACGTTATCATCGGCCAGACCGCTGTGTAAACCCCCTGCACCATGTCACCATACCTGTGATGTGACCTGGTATGGATGTCACGTCTCTAGCCACTGTAGCCTATTAAACAGCCCACATGCTTCTGGATCAGTAGATGTGTGAACATCTGTGGAATGGTAGCCTTTCTAACAGTGAGGTTGAGGCTTCGTATAGCATGCTGGTATTGCCATACATGCCTGTGAGTACTCCACATTTACACATGTGAAATTGCAAACACTGCTACTTATTGGCACATGCAAGTATACTTTAAGGAGGGAAGCAGGGCATAATTACCAACATGCTGTTACCGTTGTTACCAAGACACATACTGTGAACATATAACAATGCATTATAAACCTGTACTACATGGTTTATCTGATGCATGTCAACAGTACACAACTAATTCTGTTCACCCTGTGCATCAGACCATATGAGCATGTCCCTGCACCGATGGTGTGGATGACAGGGATGCGGCACAGGCATCATCATATGCACAGGGTGATAATGTTTGCCAGGGGCATAGGCTTCACCAGTGTATGACATCATGTGTGTGGGTAAGGGCCGGTGATCTGATTGGGCATGTGTGGTCATTATGCATGTGGGTGTTGCGGTGCCCTACAGATGTTTCTGCTGTGTGCGTGTATGTGTCCACACAGTTCTGCCTTTTGTCAGGCCTATACAGGGGTATTATTGACAGCTCCAGATTGTACAGACCAGGATGTACAGCTCACTGTGTCCGGCCACGGCCATGTGACCTGTGCCTGCCAGGGGTTGCATGGGCACTACCAGGCGGAGGTACAGATTGGCTACTGTCCAGTGACACATGTCCACTGGAACTGTGTCCCTGCTGGGAATGTCCAGGGCCATGTCCATGTGGCCTGCTGTGTCCTGGTGTGGACAGCGCAGCACCAGCTGCACTGCTACTGCTACCAGCACTATGGGAGCAGGCATGTGAGGTGGCTCGTTCACATTGACCTGCACTAGGTGGTGTAGCTGGCCTACATCCACATGGCCTATGCCTCACTCCTACCAGATGTTCCAGCACAAACAGCTCACACTCGCGGATTGCCATGCCACAGTCAAGGATTCCAACCATGTCACCAATTGCCTGTCCAAAACATCAGCAATCTGCTGTTGAGCATTTGCAATGCCTGGATGTTGTCGTTTAGAGTATGGATAGCAGCCTTCTGAAGCCTCTTCCCTTCTCTGTTCTGCCATTCAGCACATGCCTGTGCAGCCATTACAGTCTGGAACATGCATCTGGTGACACCAGCTGCTGCGCTCTGTCCTGCAGATGCATGTCTGCCAGAGGTCCTCCTACGATGTGTGGCACATCTGCAGTCATTACACTGACACCATGGTGTGGAGACATACCTTCTGTAGCCACCACACGTTCCTGTTCCAAGATAATGCACGGTGACTGTCCTTCCTCTAGGGCCACTGGTGATGGGGTATGTATTGGCATGAGAACTGTGTGCGGGGAAGAGGGGTACATAGCTGGGATGGCAACCATTGGCACAGATCCAGCCCCTGACAACCCTGCCTGTACCTCATGCATATGTTCATCACTTCTAGTATCTGTGGGGACACTAACATCAGATGGACCGCAGGAGGGTAACGCACCTACATCACCTGTGAATGCAAAGAAAGACTCTACATTACAATAGACACACAGACACACAGACACACAAACACACCATGCATGTGATTTGACAGACGGCATGCAGCATGCATGTGATACAGCAGACGGCATGCAGCTCGGACATTAATAGTGGTAGTTAGCATACCTCCCTAGGTTGCACACAACAACAAGCAGCTGTCATATCAGTAGCCATGCAGTTCACACAATCATGGTAGAAAGCATGCATCCCTGTGATACACCATGTGGACCAGCACAGGTTAACAGTACACATGTAATCTACTGACGTGTGCATTGACATGCATACATGTCTGACACAATGGTGTATCGACACATGTACAGCGTTGTAATGGGTATCACATTGCATTGTTGTCTGTATGCCCTACAGATAGAATGCACTTTTAGCAAATGTGCATGAGCATTGAAGGGTAGTGTGAGGCATCTACATTGCTATACAGTGTGAAGTACATACACTGTACCATTGCATGGCATCATGAGGCATCTATATTGCTATAGAGTGTGTGATACACACACAGTGCATAGCCATAACTGCGTGCATACACATTACATAACTGTGGATTGTGACCCACGTCACTGAGGTGTATACACACCAAACGATGCTGTGTCATGTGTGAGGTCACTGGAAGACCTATGGATGACACCCTTGCACAAATACTACAAAGTCTTAGCTGCCTGGCAACCATGTCCACACATGGCAGACTTGTCAATACACCATGTCCCACATGACATTAATGTACCACACACACGAGGTGCATGGCTGACAGTGATGTCCTACAGCAGCAAGGGAAATGTAAGGTATCTGTGGCCTGATGTGGTCTCAATGTCTGTGGAAGCTGTACAGGTGACTACTGTCATGCTATGACACAGTCGTGATGTTCAACACCTCTTATATGGTCAAATTAAGTGACACCTCCACTAGCTGTGCACAGGCTTTTAGGATGTCCAGTGTTCCACATCAACTATATAATCAGTCAACTAAGGCTATAGTTGGACCATGTGTGGAGAATGTGCAACAGGGTATATACACATCACATCTACTGTGTGGCTACATGTCTCTGGCCATAATCCATGGCCATGTGTGAACATGTGTTGGCCAAATGTTTGTGATTGCCATCTATCTCACATGTCTGTGTTGTCCCATATGACATACACCCATAGATGTCAGATATGTCACTATCCACAGGGCTATGCAGACGGGTTGTATGTTTGGTATGTGGGGTATGTATTATGCGATAGTGAGACAATATTGCAGCTGGTACACTACATGTCTGGGACATGTCAGATGGCACATCACAATGTGTGCACCCATTGCAGGGGCATATTACACAATGGTGACTACTGTGGGCTGCCCATATCCCAGCTCACTGTGTGGTACTGTTTGCGTACCACACATGTGTTGTTCCAATGTATAATACATATGCCTACATTGAACACCTCCACTGTTGTATGCACAGCTGTCCACACATCTAGCAATGACAGATACTATGGTTTCATGTCGGTGTTTCATTTAGTTTGTATATATTGCACATGGGTAACCAGTGTGAATGATGACAGATGCGACCTGTATACCGTGACTGGACCATACATTATGTGTGCATGTGTTAACTGGCCACATGGTGAATAGATATGTGCATTAACATGCCTGATACTGATAACTGTCTCACCTGCAACGGACTGATGTCTGTGCGGCACGCCAGAGGTACCTGTATAGGGGTGACACAGCAGTTTGAACATTATCCATGACTGTATGACAGCCACAGGGTGCACTGTGCATGTTAACACATTCGCTTGTACAATAGCATATAGGATGCACATGTGTGCATACACAGGGTAGCATACTGTAGTATGCGGCATGTGTGTAAACATACCTTGCATATGATTTTACATTACATATTGTACAGTGACACATGCAACTAAATGGGATATAATAGTCATATATGCAGTAGTGACTTACCAGGCAACTTCAAGCTCATTGGTTGGGAGACACCCACCTCCACGATGGCAGCTAGTGTTTGTGGATGCGGTTCTGAGGGTGTCTCCAGGCTGGCCAGTAGCTCCTTGGTGGGTGTGAGTGGGGGCTGGGTTGGTGGGCCACCACCTGTTCCACCTTGTTCCCTGGCGATTGCATTGGCACGCTGTTTCGCATGTCGTATCAGGTCCATGCAGTGTCTGCGCACCTGCTGGTAGGAGCGGTTATGGCCACTCACATCATTAACCCTCCTGCGAAGGTCCTGCCACAGGTTGTCATGTTGCTGGGCATGCTGTGGCATATGGCTGAACAACACCTCATAGTTCTCATGGAGGTACGAGATGAGGGCATCATCCTCCAGGCAGCTATACGCTGGCAGGCGTGAATGAGGCATTATCTGGAAGACATAATGATGGAGACAGGTCACAGTATCACAGAGATGTACAGAGATACAGCTGCACATACATTTGTATTAAATCTAGTACATCTGAACAATTATCTTTGCAAATCGTCACAACACTGATACGACTGACATGTTTGTGTCACACACATGTAACACCCGTTATGCATTGGATATCATCACTATATATGTGTGTCACCTCATTACATTTTTCATACTCCATGTGAATGCTGTTTTGATGTGGGCATGTCTGTTTGCCTGTACTGGTGTTCTTAATTATCAGCACATTCCTGGATATGTCCACAGTACTGCTGTTGACCTTGATGCTGTGTATATGTCATATATCAACACATACATTGCCTTAATGGACATGAGCAGTGACAATGCACACATACACATGGAAACCTTTACATGCATGTGTTTTGCCATATACATCTACACGGCACTGTACAGCAGTTCAACATCCTGCCACGTATCGCCTGTGTTGCACATGTGATAGACATGGGACAATGGCTAGCCGGACGTCATTCACAGGGATGGTTATTAACTATAGCATGTACGGGCAAGGTTTTCTAGCTGTATCCAACAGCCATTTTGCCACCGTGAGGTGCATCAGTGCCACATTACTGATCTAGACAGTTAATAATACATCTACCATGCAATCATCGCACCAAGTATAACAGAGATGACATGTGCAGCTTTGATGGACAGGGTTGCATGGTATGGCAGGAGTATGTAACATGTATGGCACAGGGATCTGTCCAGCATGTGGCGATCCTTGTAGTAGGATGGTGGCTGTCCATGACGTATGTCTTTCAGATCAGGATATGTACGTGTAGCATGTCCAACATCACAGTGTAGCACATGTCTTTATGCAAGGTAGCCAGCATGCTGCATAGTGGAAGTGAGGATTGTGAAGGCCGGTATCGCACATCCACCCATGGCCAATACCCCATAAAGGTGATATGTTATCCGATATTGGTCACCCGAGTGCTGAGTATGCCTGTCCAATGATCTCCATGCTCATGGATGGCACCTTGTCATGACATGGCTGCCTCATATTACTACCTAATAGGCCTGGAGATGTCACCAACTCAGGGAGGTGAACTGCACCGCACCATCCCTTACACAGTGTCCATAATGTTGACTGCTGCCTAGGTGGTAGTTAATGGGTACAGGGTTATTCACCTAGCGGTGACAATGCTATTATCAGCTGTCAGATTGTGCACATATGTCACACACCTCATCCACAAAGCACATTCTGTATGTTGTCCACAACACTGAGACAGCTATTGCTCCTAGGTCATGGCCATTCACATCCTTACATACACAGATGCCTCCAATTTGTCTGTGTGGTATGGGCTACAATGAGGGGGGAGTACAAAACATTAACCCTGTTTTACTGTAGCTGCCACTGGTGTGATATGCACATGTCACTCAGACACCTTTTGTAGTGTTGCTTCTGTCAACAGTCCACTGGTAGAACACTCCTGTGACATACAAAGGTACATCTAGTATACTCAGTGTAGCTGGAACACGGTATGGGTGATGATGTCCTATGACCTGTCACAGGTATGGTATGCAGTGTGAAATCATCCGTACTGTCATCTACTTCTGTACTGCTAACATTTACGTTGATAAAGGTTCATAGACTTGCAGACCATACTCAGCACGGTAATAGTGCAGTGCCTCCAATTATGACTGTTGTCTCCACTTGTGTATTGCATATTCATGCTCAGCACTTGTTCAGAACATGGAAGCACTTCATGAGCTACTAATTATTATAGCACCCATTCCAACTCATTTCTTACAAGTATACTGTCTGTCCTTACATTTCCAGCTTGCTTACAGTACAACAGCTGTTGTACACATGTAACTCACATATCTTGTGAGACATGCTTGAATATACAGGCATGTCCAAGTGTCACTTACCAGTGCTATTGCCTGTCTATATGATGAATATGGCAAACATGTGGCAATAGAGCAATTGTCTCATGTACACAGTCAATGCTCACCTCCCAACATACAACACTGCAGCCTGTGGGAGATGCACATATGTAGCCATGCTGGGGGTAATGCTCTCACCAACCCAGACTGAACCTGACATTTATGTGGGGACATTTAACATTTGCAACACACCCCACTCATCACATAGTCGCACTAGATCTCCACCACCACAGGCCACACATAGTATGAGTACGACATTTGCAGAACCTCACCATACTCTGCGTAGGCACCAGAGGCAGCCCCCATCACCAAACACAACAACAATTACTTATAGCCCACAGACTCATGTGTGCCCATCAACTACAGCCAATAGGGTGTTATAACATACCCAACACACCGGTCATAGATGACTCTGTAGGAGGTCACACTGATACGCCAGGGATCACTGCAGTGGCTGTACTGTACAGCGGTGCAGGTAACACATGGTTCTGCTGTTCACAGATAGGACACTACCCTAGAGAGGTGCCGTCGGTGTAAACACTGTAGTTGGGCTTACACATTGACTTGCCAGACAGCATAGTACCTCACTATGAACCTGTGAAGCTATTACATGTCCTTTTGTGCATGGTTGATTGAGTAGCTCTTCCATTTCGATTAGCTATCATGCTGTTACAGTGTCTCATGACTACAAGCCATATGTATCCTGTTATTGTGTATTGTACATGCCAATAGACGATACCCTTTGTTTGCATGATATAACAGTTATGCTGTGTAGAATATCTGACATATCTACCTACAATACTGTACATTAGACATATTTTACACATTATCCCATAATGCAAAGCATACTTGCACAGCAGGACCACCTTAGGCATGTTATTGTCGTTATATGCCCATACACATGCCTACTGTGACAGTATATCAACATATACTATCCCCTGCTATGGCACGTACTTGTTGAACATACCCTACCACTGACGGTGGGTGGTGTGGAATTGTTCTGTTTAAAGCCCTCATGTAACATACCTTGTGGTGTATGTGATGTTTACCTTGTGGCCCACAGCAGGACACATAATTTCTACAAGCGTTACTATGCTCAACAAGACATCACTACATAATACCTTTTCCCACTTTATGCATTGCATACACTTTTAATTAATACAAACCAGGCTCTACATACACTAACATACTGAGTGTTCTACATACCTTGTTAGGGTTCCAAATCTTCGCAAATATCTCTCTTACACCTTTACTGTTTAAACGGTTCTATGGTATGAGCATACGGTTAGAATGTATGGCAAGTCATCCTTATATACGTCGATACCTGTAACATGTGGTTTCCTGCTGCCAGTTGGTGTTTCTGAGTAAATTATTACATGCACATCAGCTGTGCAGCTACTCCATTCACCAGTTACATGGCAACAGTGGGGTATAATTGAATTCTCCACTTGGGCATTGCCCTTTTGCCCTACCTTCGGGGAGACGGCCTGTATGTGTTTTGTTGTAAGGAAATGCAACTGCTATTTGTAGAGACACGGATATTTTGAATTCATGTCCCCCGTGGATTGTGTGTGATGGCTAGAGTATGTGGTTCTACAAGTGAGTGTACCTATCATCTCAACCGTCTGATAAGGGACTATTGCAAACAAAACCTGTAACATCACCGTCTGTTCCATTATACAGCAGCTATGATTTCACATGGCACCTTTACAAATGTGTCTCTCACAAGGTATGTTAACGCCTATGCAGATGTAATTGAGTGAGTGGATGTTTGTGATGTTATTACAGTCTGTATTGCAATTGTTTCGGGTGTGGGGGAGATGTAGGTGGGTGTACATAGCATATACATGTTTGTGGGCACTGCATTTCTACAAATTCCATATATGTGTGTGTGGGCTCCTTCCCTAATTGAAGACCTATCAGTTAGTAGACTGAACTATGGTTGTTGCGGGCTTATACATTGAGCCATTGTTAATTGGTTTCTGTATAGTATGCAGGTGAAGTTGATACTTCCATACCTCCGGAAATACAGCGATATGTAAAGGAATGTTACTAAATGACAGCTGTCTCGTGTATTTCTGTCACAGATATTTGCACTCATTGCAGTTGTGTTGGTGACTGAACCTCTTTGGCATGGGTTGCCACCTTTTCAAATGGCCATAGTGGGACATCTGCAGGACACACATCGGTGTTTACAGACTGACACATACCCATGGTCAGTACACAGGATAGAACATACTTTTATCCCGAATACATACTTATTCTTGTAGCACTTTAGCTACTTATCATGTTTCATGTAACATTTACGTTTTGTAGATACAGGCATAACTATTTAATGCAACTATTACATAATATATGGGACATAATTATGTCCTACAATCTCGGACATTTGCCCTTTTTAATATTTTTTGTCAGGACACAACTGCCCAGGGAGGGGCTGTCCCTCTTAAAGTGGGACAGGTGGTAACCGTATGCTCTGACCAGCTATAACCACACCTACCGTAATGATCTTCCTCAGAGTTAGCACTAACAGACACACGATGCAAGCACACACACACACACATTACAGTCCCACGGAAATGCACTTGGCACCCTCAACACACACATACACAGGCTACAGCAATCACAAACACAGTTGAACATGGTACCTATGTGGACAGCAACACCGGCAGCGATAACTAAATGTCCCTTAATATTGTGATAATATTACACGCGGTTCCAGTGTTCCGGTACTGTGTTCTTTCGGTCTTTAAGCCTCATGATTACGCGTATCGGTATGTGACACATTCCATAGTTGGCAGTATCCTATTTATTTCTACCTCCATGGTTGTGTACATGTCGTTGACCTATCTATATATTTGCAGATATAGGTGAATCTGTATATATCAACATATATCTCTCTATCACCCTTTCTATCTCTATTATATATATATATATATATATATATATATATATATATATGAGAGAGAGAGAGAGTGAGAGGGAGAATACACCTTTCATTGTGTACATGTCGGTGTATACTGTTTCCTGGACTCCACACATTTATGTTTGAACCTGTCACATTACACACCTGCCGTTGGTACATCTTGGGTAGCTTAGTGTTAGGTGATTGTGTACATCATTGCATGTTCTACTCTTGACAGTGGTTGTTTTACCCTTCAGAGCAGGCACTATTAGTACAGGGGAGAATAATGCTAGTTTCACCTGTTCTGGACATCATTGACTGTGATTTGCGCGATATTCAGAGAAGCATAGCCCTGTTTCGCTCATATCCATATAGTCATGTTTAAGCGACGCTTACCAGCACTGGGCAACGCATATTCCCGCTAACATGTGCTAAACCTGATCTGATGACCTGCATCCAACATCCATTAATCGTGCCTTCGGGATTACGTAACATCCCTTGCAGGATGTGGAACCGGGAACATGAACGACAGTCAATGCATTTACCACTTGGGCATCTGGGATTTGTACATATGTTATGGCATTTTGTATGTGGACTGTACTATGGCTGTTACTCCATACTGCATTCAAATGGGTAACTCAGTTAGTTTACATATGGATGAGACCTATTAATGGTATGTCCAAGTGATGTTTAATGGATGTGCTCCAGCATTGGGAATGTATGTCACAGTGAGCCACACACTATAATGTGCTACACCTTCACACAACCATAGGTGGAGCATGCTGGGGTGACACATACCTGTCATGGGTACACCCCATGCTTTGCCACTACATCCATGATTACATTATATGGAGCCCCTCATTAACACACCAGGGAATCCATTCAGAGTGTGTGGGGAACAGTGATTACACACATGGATCCCGCAATTGGCTCTGCTCCACTGAGGGACAGTTGGTTACTCAATGTGGTGGCGACAGCAGACACTGTTTGCCTTGATTGATGAATGGCCTCTGACAATTGGGCATGTACCTACCGATGTACCTAGGAACCTATACATACAAT
Source organism: Protopterus annectens (assembly GCF_019279795.1). Lineage (NCBI taxonomy): Eukaryota > Metazoa > Chordata > Ceratodontiformes > Protopteridae > Protopterus > Protopterus annectens. The sequence goes on along the minus strand of NC_056737.1, from coordinate 140,027,438 downwards.
ACCAACATATGCTGATAGGTGCATGTACTATTCAGGTGTTGACATTCCTTGTTCCAATAGCTGTTGTGTGTGCAATGGTTGAGGGCTGCCTATGTAGGATTCACACAGTAGGCCACCTATACATTACAATTTACAGGTGGTCATGTGTGTGTGCCATCCATTTTACTGTGTGTGCAGGTGGAGAGGTGTGTCAGTCCTTAGGGGCATACACTGTCAGAGTATGTGCTATACGTTCCCTCTTTGCCAAGGCGTAGGCATATTGGGCATGCCTCCGTCTGCCTACTGGGGCTGTTACAGGGTGTTCATGGTCTGAATCTCTCTGTGCCTGTGATGGCCTTGGCAATTGCGGTGGGCTGTGAGGGCCTTCACCATTATGTCCCTGCTGCAGCTGTTTCCGCAGGATCATATTATGTAGCATGGCACATACTATGAAGATGTCAGCACACGTGCCTGGAGAGTACTGCAAGGCTCCACCAGATATTTCCAAGCAACGGAATCATGATTTCAGCATCCAAAACACATGCTATATGATGATTCTGGTTTGTGCATGTGCCTCATTATGGCGTTCTTGCATGGGTGTGTGTGCATTTCTGATGGGAGTCATCATCCACGGCTCCAGTGCATAGCCAGAATCCCCCTCAAGGTGGCCATGTGGGATGTTCCCCCTGACAAATATCTGATACAGCTGTGAGGCATGCCAGATGTGGGAGTCATGGTAGCTTTCAGGGCTGCCAGCACACATATCCATGATAATGCCCTGGGTATTGCACACGACCTGGCAGTTGATGGAGTGGTATCCCTTGCAGTTTATGTAGTGCCTACCATGCTCACCGGGTGGTGACTTGATATGTATGTGCATGCAGTCTATCGCACCCAGTACCTCCGGGTAGTGTGCCACATGGTGGAAGAGACGCATATTGCTGGCCAACTCCTCCTGAGTTCGGGGGAAGTATATATGCTCATTGGCATGTGGTAACATGGCATCCAGGAACTGGTCTAGTACCTTGGATGCCGATGCCTGTGAGATCCCCATTGTATCTCCAGTTGGCCTTTGAAAGGTACCTGTGGCTAGTATTCGCAAGCTTACACATACCTTCGTGTCCACTGGGATGGGTTCCCCTCTGTTGTTTCTGGATCTCAGCCATGGCTGGCACAGGTCAACTATTTGCTGTAAGATGTCCCTGTCCACCCTGTAACGCTCTACTATCTCCAGATCATGTAGCCCCTGGTAGGTTACCCTTGGTCTGAACACTCTTCTCATCCTCCGGGGCCTGCGGTGGTTGTCAGCATCATCCTCCACAACACCTTCAGTCTCTAACGCATGGTGATGAATCACAGCTATGGCAGCTCCCAACATGTACATTGTAAAAGTTCCCCATCTGTTTACACTGATGGTGCAGTGTTTGGGTATATATAGGTGTGTGTGAGGTGCTTTCACACTTTATACTATTGTGCTGTGAACACTGATGATGTCATAGGGTGTGTATGTACAATCGTAGCTACAGGGTATCTTATGTGTTTTATGACAGGTACTATTATTGTGGTGCCTTTGGTGTTGAATTACATTTGGCTGCCGTGGATTACCTCTTGCCCTTCCCTTTACATTTCTTAACATTTCACCTCCCATTTTCTGGCATGCATCCAGCAGCCTGCTTTCATTTGTACATTCCTAAACCTGGCTTATCTTGCGTAATGTGTTCTATGGCCGGTCTTCTGCAGGTTTTCTTTGCTCTGCTATGAGTTCTCTTTTCTTTGCAATCTGACACCTTCCCATCCTGTTTTGCCGGTTTCTGCGAGCAGACTTGTCAGCTGCCGTCGATTGCCCACTGTGAGTTAATAGTTGTTAATTGCTCAGTTGTACTCCAATTACCCTACTGTGGCATTTCCTTATTTTTTTCTCCTAACCTTCCAGTTTGAGCTATGGTGCGTGGTGTGTGCGTCCGCTTACTGGGTTTCGGGCACATTTTCATCCCCGTACACATGTGCTTTCGGGCACCATATGTGCTCTCAGCTAACCGATGCTATACCTACATCCCCACCCCTGTCCTGTGGCTTTGCTTAGCAAGGGCCAGGCTGGATTTGCATTGCTCCAATGTGCTTACAGCTACGGTGGCACACCCCACTGCTGATGTCATGTATACCTCTAAACCACTCTTCGGTGTTGTAGCGCTGCGCCGTATGGTACATCCTTAGTCTGGCGGGATGTTTGTGATTCACTATTACTTGCGTCATTTGCATGGCATTGACTACTAATTCCTAGTTACCGCACCGAACACTGTCACAGACCCTTAGCAACCCTTGCAGCTTGGTTGTGGTGTACCATGCATACCATTGAGTATTATGTTGAAATCATGATTTGTCTTACATTGCGATTTTATGACATTTGTATATATTTTCTTTGTGTTCCCATTTGTGCACACATGCCCTGCAGTTGTACTTTGCTTTACTGTGGACATGACATTAAATGTTGTTTTTAGGTGTCGTGCATCTTTTCTTATGCCATTGGCTGTATATTTAGCCATTGGCATATGTTAACTTTGTAATACATGAGTCTGGTCCACTTTCATAGCTCCGATGTTCTGTTTGGAAAAATGTAAACCATTTTTTTTGGTTTACATTTCTGTGGGCTTACGCTACGCTTGCACCACTTCATGAATCGCTATATACCTTCATTTGCATGGTGCGGCACTGCGCATGGGTTGATTAGCATACCTAAGCCGAGGGCTGCACAGATCTGGCGTATGCTGGTAGTGCACATGGAATTGGATCGGACCTGAATCACTCGGCGGCCATATTTGGCATTATACTGCCTATGCTACACCTGCGCCTGGTGCAAGCTTCATGAATCCCGGGGACAGTGCTCACATCTCACACTATTGTGAGTTTGGCACCTATGAATAAATTAAATAAATATTAATGTATGATTTTAGTAGAAAAGATAGCAATTACATTTAGTAGAAGCATGTGTTTATTAATGGTATCTGAAATGTACTATACATAACTATGTATATATAGAATATATATATATATATATATATATGTAACTATGTATAACTGTCTTATCTGAAATGTATTTCATTTATTTGGCTTCCTTTCATTGCATTTGTATTTGTAATTCCTTTCATTATCTATTTGTATTTTTTTCTGGAGCTTTTCTCTTCAGGACTCCATTGAAAATGGGCCCCAACGGCCCAATGGACTATCCTGGCAAACAAACTACAAATAAATAAATAAATAAATAAATAGATAAATAAGAGATTGTTTTCCTTCTGCAGAGCTGACCATAAGCACATCCTAGTGTCTCCATTTTTTATCAGGTCTAACTACCCCTCTGTATCTTCCCTGGACTCAATCTGATAGGGATAGAGCCAATGAGAAGCTTAGGGCATTGCATGAATGCATATTATACACCGGCATGCAGGGATTTTCTTTTATCTCTTACACTCATCCCTCCCCCAACTTCATCATTGATGTCCGGGGGATGGGCATATAATGGAGGGGTGCTGGAGTATTACTTAGCCTTCACAGCAGCTCAGCCAAAGTCCAGCCCCTGTTTTTCACTCCTTGAATTGCACTCTCATCTACATCCTGGGTATCCACCTAGGATTGTACACTAAGAATTCCCCCCACGAAGATCAAGCCCACCCTTTGTGCCAATGCCTTAGACTCCTGAGCCACTAATGGAAACCAGATTGCCTGGGTCCTAGGGCATTCTCACTCTAAATCATGGTGCTGGCCAGAAGCCAAGATATATTGCAATGGAAATAGGCACTTTTGTAAATACTATTTTTTTTATTTGTTTGTCGACTGGCTAAGCATATGTGGCATAATTCCTAATTTCAGGATGGACCAGAAGCACTGTTTCACTTTTCATTTCTTTTCTTTTGTTTGTATTTGTTTTCTAGGGTAAAGCATTGATCTCTATAGACCTTTTTCATGGTCAACCTAGGAGCAGTGCCTGATTAAGTGACTTGCTCAGAGTCACACAGTTAGGCAATGGGGTCTTAGGGAATCAAGTCTTGCAAATCTGGACCACAGACAAGAGCTTGTTAATGGACATCCTCAGATTGATAATATATATAATATAGCATGTAACTAAATAATAAGGGTGTAAAAATTGGGGATGCTTGTTAAAGTGCTAGAAATATACAGTTTCCCCCAGATGATTTTATTAAACTATTAAATGTGTCTGAAAATAATAATGTTAATCCTATCTGGAGCAAGCAATAAATGTGAACTAGTAGCACATTCGATAAGACTGAATAAATACATAAGAAGCTTTAAGATAAATAATAACTGTTACTTGAACATATTGTTATTTGTAGATGATGCACTAGCATTTATTAACCTCAAATCATCCATAATTCATTTAGATCTCTCTTAATTTATTTATTTTATTTATTTTACATTTGTTGACCGGGCTAGTCCAGCTGGATTAATCCATTTCAGCCGGGAGAAAAAGGGAGAAAAGTAAAAACAAAAAAAAAAATTAAAAAATACAATAATAAAATTTTGAAAAATATCTAGTCTCAAATTTATGAAAAATAAAAAATAAAATAAATTGTATTTTGCACTATACACAACTGCTGATGTAGTGGTTCTAGGCTCCCTTCTCATTAGATTGAACCTGCAGTACTGCTCAATCTGTATGTTACACTCAGTCTGGCTTTCCACCATGCTGTGCCTGTTTGCTGTACCTAAACCCACATACATACCTCTCAAGTGTACCTCATCACGAGGAATGTACCTCATTTGGGGTCTTAAAAAGTTCATGTTCCTCAAAGTTCCACATTGAAAGAGTCTGTCACACATTCAGTGTTAGGAATTTTTTTAAGTGAAATCCATGGTAAATTGAAATTAATCATATTAATTCATGAAATGATCTTATTTATAAGTAAAACCAGCATATTTTAACCATCCTATGACCTTCCTAGTTGAAGATGTTAGTAAGCCGTTAGTACATGTTCTACATTTTGCCCATTTGTTCCATATTATGAAGGCGAGTGTTCCTCATTTTGGAGATGGAAGGTTGAGAGCTATGCCCACATACAGGACAGAGGCACCACTTTACCAAAACTGTTGATTAAGGTAAGTGTAATTCTCTATTTAGTTAACCTTGTGCATTGGCATGTGGCTTCAGTATTTAATGCAGAATTAATTTGGTGCAGTGAGCTAAATTGCCTTTTTGTTATTTTGGAGTTGGGCATGCACAGAATGGGAAATGTTAGGGACCAAGCTTTTGGACCAAACAATAGAGTAACTCCATGCGCAAGTCCTTTTGAAATTAGTATGGCTGATGTCTCAACCCATATCATGACACCGCCTCCTCCCTTCTCTGCTACCCTTAGCTATAGCTACCTTAACTACCTTACTATTCCCTCTTATCCTACCTGTTTCCTCCCCTGCTCCTACTATTTAAACCCCCCACCCTTTTTTTATAAAACAACCACCTGGACTACTTTCCATCTTCCCAGTTAGTACCCCAATACAAAATGCTGTGACTAGCACACACTTTAAATGGAAAATTCACTGTAACTATCCTATGTTTGCAACAATTTGTTATACTTATGCTACTGTTATGTTGAATATTTTAGATACTTTTAACATGTATGCTTGTAACCATTTGTAATATTTGTGCTGCGGTTTTGTTGAATACTTAAATTACTGTTACGTGAATACATTTGTCTATACTACTAAGCTGATCAGTTTGTATATTATTGCATGTCTTATGGAGTTTTTCTCCCAGGCCTCCACTGAAAATGGGTTCTTTATAGCCCATTTGGACTTTCCCACTAAACAAATGTCAAATAAAATAAAATATATATATTTATGGGTGCCATTGGCTTCGTCATAGCATTCATTTATTGTATGCTGCTCTTTTCGGTAATTTTGGTCATTGGTAAAAGTGGTCGGTTTATGTTACACCTGAACTGCAACAGTTTCACTATAATATACTTAAGGGAATTGCTTCTTTCTCAGTGGCTGTGCAACTATGGTGCTAGTAAGTTTAATTAACAGGGCTGTGGGCATGGATCCTCGGCATTGGGGGGTGTTGGAAAAGCCCCCTACATAAAAACTAGTTGCAATTGCTTGTATGTGGTCGCAAATGTAATGGCCTTTGTTTGAATTAGCAATCATTAAAGTTTGATGGGTTTCATTGATAGAAATCTCCGATGGACCTTTTTGATGTATTTACTGTCCATCAAAGTTAATCAGCATTGTAAAGGAATATACTTATTTATACATTTGTAGACATGAAGATAATGAGATATATATATATATATATATATATATATATATAGATATATATATAAAATACATATATATGTATGTGTGTGTTTGTGTGTCTGTTATACATGTATGTGTGTGTCTGTTTTTATATATATATATATATATGTGTGTGTGTGTGTGTGTGTGTGTGTGTGTGTATGTGTTTCTCTCTCTTTCTCTCTCTTTCTATATATATATATATATATATATATATATATATATATATATATAAATGTTTGTAATTACACATATATGTTGATACACACGCATGCACACACACACACACACACACACACACACACACACACACACACACACACACACACACACACACACACACAGTAACCCAAAATGAGGAATACACATTTGATTGAAAACTTTCTGTGGGTGTAAAGAAGAATAGCTTGTTTAAATAAGTGAATGTTCATTTGTGTGAATGGCTATGGTTGAATTTAGTTTTATGTATTGCAGATAAGATGGGCTGTGCAGGAAAATAAATGTTTGAATGAAAAACTGGTTGTTATACAGATGTGCAAGACTGTGTTATAACAGCTGGTGTATATGTACAAATGCTCAAAGATTAAGGTTATGTAAGGAGAGAGTCATTGCTGTGCATTTTTGGAGTTGTATGTGTTCGTGTCATTTTGTCCTGTGTATTTTTTTATTTTATTTTACATTTGTTGACCGGGCTAGTCTAGCTGGATACATGTCCATTTTCAGTAGAGGCCCGGGGAGATAAGCTCCACTTATAAAAAACTTTACGATGCTAAGTATAAAAAAACTAAGAACTGTGTAGAAGTACTGTTAGGGAAAGGGTTTCTAATAATATAATTTGTAGGGTTTAGGTTACAGGCAGAGAATAGCATACATGAGTAACGTGGTGCAAGGGGTGAATGGCACAAGCAAAGGACTTTGTTTTCATTGTGTCAGAAGCTGCAGGCTCTGGGCTTGCCTTCTTTGCACAATACTAACGTATAGTCTTAGCATCTGGTTAAAATGGTCCCATGCATACATTTCTTAAGTGAAACACATGCTTTGACTGTTTCCATTTTGAAATGTAAATTCAGTGGCACAGCTGTATGCTTTACACAGTGCTTTGAAGACTGTTATGTTTTGGTCTGTACATAAATTTAAAATAAGAACAGTTATGAATATATGGCCTCCCACCTGTATTTACCTATCTCTTCTGGAATGATTTGGATCACAGTTGCTGGATTGCCGTGCACCCAAAATATAGATGAGGCTTTGCATTGCTGGTTTAATTGTTTATTAGGTAGAAGAAATGTTGATTTGTGCACTGTCATGGTAACCGTATTGAAAATGTCAGATTGCTTTGATTGTGTGCTCTGCTTAGGAGCAGGACATCATATGACATGATCTAACCAGTAGCATGCCAACAAAGAGAGTACACTGCTCATGTGCTGTATTTAGAACACATAATCATATGAGGTACTTAATTCTATAAGTTCACTTGCTTTGAATATTAGGGCCTGATTACTGGAATTAGATTGTTGTAGCATTTGTATGTACTAATGCAGTACAGTACACTGTACTTCATAAATAAAGCATTATCTGTTTGGCATTTTATAATCAAGAGATTTAGAGTAAGTGGACTATATATTTTATTTTTTTTCACATTACACTGTGCCTTTGTCTTTTTTACTTCCATTTCTTTTTTATACCTATATATCTATATCTGTATCTTTCTATTTATGTGTGTGTGTGTGTGTGTGTGTGTGTGTGTGTGTGTGTGTGTGTGTGTGTTTGTGTGTATAGATAATATGTGTGTGTCTGTGTGTGTGCGTGTGTGTGTATACATATATATATATATATATATATATATGTATATATATATATATATATATATATATATATATATATGTATGTATTTATATATATATATATATATATATATATATATATATATATATATATATATATATATATATATATATATATATATATATATGTGTGTGTATGCATACACACACACACACACACACACACACACACACACACAGACACACACACACACACACACACACACACACACTTATATACACTTATTGCATATGCATTCCAGGTTTCATATTACCTGTTGGTCATCTGCAAATGAATTAGTGCATTTTAGTTAACCAGCAGGTGACTCAAATAGGATCAGTGTTTTTGTCCAAGATATTGGAACAGTGAGGATATGGAATTTCCTCCTTTCTACCCACTGCTGTACAATCATATAGTATATATTAAACTGCAAGGTGAGGAGGTGAAGGAAGTTTTTTGAAGTTTAACACATAGCTCAGTAGTCTGATATCTCTAATATCTCTAATGTCTAGTTCATCAGTGGGGCAGAATTTGATGATGACCCTCTATCTGTGGTGCATCGGATAATTTTTGTGTGTGTGTGTGTGTGTGTGTCTGTTTGTGATTGTTTGTGTATATATACACATATGCAAGCCTTTCGCAGACCTGTATCTAATGTGTATGATAAACATCATATGAGTTAGATGCAGGTATGTGAAAGGCAAAAAAAGAAAAAAATTCTCACTTAACTCTATATTGCGACCTACCACAAAGTAGTTTTTTCATTCTGTGATCAAAGCAGGATTTGATTGCTTATGCTGGCATTCAAAATATTCAAATTGCCTGTCTACTGTATATTCCCTGATATTGGGGCTGAACTTATATATACCAACTCCATGATCATTTCCACTCAGAAAGATCTCCAAAAATAGTGCAAGCAGCTTGCGGTATGTGTAGCAGTAGTTGTATCAGTCTCTGCAATGATCCTAATGAGAGTAAAGAATTAAGTTAAAAAACACTTCAGATTTTTGGTGAAAATAAAGATTTAGGAATTTAAGTTATAAAAGACGTGAATGGAATGTAAATTTAAGAAAGCAGAGCACCAGGAAAATTGGAAAACAGAGGTTAATGAGGAGATGGCCAACAATGAGCAAGCAAGTTACACAGGAGGTTGCATGCCAAGAAATATAAGACATTAAAAAAAGTCTTGATGGGCAATTTTCAGTGGCAGGAGAAGCAGCTGGGTGAAGTAATTGAAGGACTGAATGAGCTGTAAACTATATTACAAGATTTCTTGGCAGAAACTGCAAGTTTGAGATGATATCAGCCGAAGCAAGATGAAGTGCTTAGAGATGAGAGTAGTTGATGCCGAATATCAGGCTTGATGGAAAAATATAAAAATAATAACTATTCCGGAGCATTATGAAGGAGGTTATTGTGCAGCAGGAGGTACTGGGGTGATTAAAACATGGACTGGTATTCCAAAAGCCAAGATTCAAATAGAGAACACACATAGAACTGCATGGCACTCTGGGATATAAATTGCTAAGATACCTTGTCCAAATATAGTGAGATTTCAAACCTGTCCTGTCCAAAAGAAAATCTTACAGGAATTGTGGCAACCTAGGAGAAAAGATTGCAAGTTGGGGATGAATATGGACACAGATTTCTCCTTTGAAACCATGCAGAAAAATTCCTTCCAGCTATTGCATCTTGAAAGGAGAAAAGGATTCATGGTGAATGACTTACCCAGCAAGTTTTTAAGATTTTTCAGGAGGGAATGGCAAAGACAGTAGTCTTCTAGCTGAGACACTGGATTACTTTAAGAAGCCAGCGAACCATAGACTTAGTAAAGGCTCATCAGAGGAACAGTAGAATACTGGACTGAAACATAAGTACGGAGGTCATGTTAGGATGGAAGATGATAAGCGACATTCCACTGTTTAGAAAATAACAAAGGCTAAAAGAAAAGTTGGAAATAATTAATGAAGCATGGAGAAGGAAAGATGAACAGGAGAAGAATTAATGAGGATGTATTTTGAACTTCTGTTTGTCTGGAAGGTGTGATGGAATTTATAGACAGAGAATGTTAAGTGTGTGGAGATGGGCTACTAAGTGAATGGACATGGACTACTAGCAGTACCATGTAAAGGTGCCGAAAATGTGAGTACAAGAAGCTCAGAATTAGGTTTCTGTTTGTATTAAGCTTTTTTTTTTCTACTTTTTGTTTTAATTTTGGCTATGATAAGGGATGTAAGATGCATCAATTGTTTCAAAAAGAGCTAAGAAACATTAAAAATCAATAATAGTTGCATTTAGGCTTGATCTTATGGGCTTTACATGTGGCTACTTAACAAAAAAGGAGACCCGTACAGGTTACAATGGCTGTGTTATGGTGATTCTGGGGTAAGGAGATCTGTTTTAGATTTAAAGGGAAGGAAGAAAGTAGAAGAGGTGCATTTATAGGTTCATAGGTTCATAGGTAGGTACTAGGCTATCAGCCTTGGGACCTATATAAACCCAGCCAAAAAAGTACTCTGGCTTTGCCACCCAAGAAAATTATTTTCCTGTGCCACTGTCGAGCAGAGCCACAGAGGTGATCCCCTGGGTGAATTTCCTATTTCCCATCCAATCATCAAGATTTTTCTTGAAGAGTGCTAATGAGGAGCTTTGTTTGAAATAGATAGGTAGTTTATTCCAGAGTATGGGAAGTCTCTGGGACAGGAATCTATCCCTCTGGCATGTTCTGTTTATTGTGGTGACAAGGTTTAGGTCCCTAGAGCATGTAGCTCAGAGGGATTGGGATTTCTTTAAGTGGAGCATGTCCAACAGCTCTGGGTTTGAAATAGCTTTGTATGTTAGGCAGAGATCACCTCTGAGTAGGCGATATGCGACAGAGTAAAGCTGGAGTTTTTTGAGACGGTTTGCGCAGGGCATCTGTTTGAGGCTGGTAATCCTTTTTGTGAGGTATTTCTGCGGCCTTTCCAGTTGTTGTAGATGTCTTGTGAGGTACATACCAAAAGGGGTGTTGTACTCTATAATAGGTCTAATGAGTGATGAATAGAGGGGAACAATGACCTCTTTTTTTCTGGATGAGAAACCTTTTGTGATGAGGTGTGCCATGTAGAAGGATTTCCTGACTACTACGGCGATGTGATTATCAAAGGAGAGACTATTGTCCACCTGTGTCCCAAGGTCTCTTATCACACTTTCGGTGTTAAGTATACTACCGCCTATGTTGTAGTTCATGGGTACAGAGTTTTTACCAAAGGGGATGATAATGCACTTTTTGGCATTGAGCTTGAGGCCATGGCTTTGACACCAAGCATCTGTCTCAGTGAGGCCCTTTTGTAGGATGTCCACATTGCTAGGAGTTTCGATTATGGCTCCTAGTTTGCAGTCATCTGCGAACTTTGTTAGCCAAGTGACCTGTGTTAGCCTGTACTTCAGAGAAATAGACACCAAACAGAAGAGGACCCAGGGCTGAACCCTGTGGTACTCCACTTGTCACTGGTCTGAAGTTGGATTTGGAGTCTGCTACTTTCACATTGTGGGTTCTGTCAGTGAGCCAGTTGGCAACCCATCTTGTGACATAGGGATTTATACCTAGTTTAGTGAGTTTATCTATAATTCCAGAGTGGGGGATGGTGTCAAAAGCCTTGGCAAGATCTAGATAGGCTGTGTGAACCACCTTACCCTTGTCTACTGCTTTGGTGACTGCTTCAGAGAAGTCTATCCAGTTTAGGAGACATGATCTGTCTTTTACAAACCCAAACTGGGTGGGATCCAGAGTTTGGAGATTGCCAATGTCTTTGTTTGTAAGTTCCATGATGATACGTTCCGTGGCCTTGCAGACCAGGCTTTTCAGGCTTATGGGGCGGTAGTTCCCGGGGTCTGTGGTGGCTCCCCCCTTGTGGAGTGGGATAACCATTGCTGTGCGCCATTCAGCAGGCACAAAGCCTGTGGTGAGGCTATGATTGAACATGGTACTTAGGTGGGGTGGCAGTTCGTTCTGTAGTTCATGTAGAACACAGCCTGGGATGTTGTCTGGTCCCATGAATGCTGTGTTCTTGGCTTTGGAGAGTGTGGTTTTTACCTGTGCAGCTGTGATTACAGGAAAAAACATGCAATTCTGTTATGTAGTGCCAGTTTGGAAAGCAGCCCTTGTATTAAAGCAGGTTTTAGATTTAAGGGTTGGGATATGAACTAATGCTGAGTAACACTGGGAGCTGGTGGTTAACAGGAAGTGATGTAAATGGGGAGGGAGAAGAGGTGGAGTACATGTCATGTTATGAATAGGCAAATGTGACTAATCAAGAGATGTCGAGAAGGAGTGGGCATATAGGACTTCAGCGTACACTGTACGATAACTAAACAAGGCAAGCAAACTATGTAGATGGGGAGGATTGAATGGAAGCTTTGTATATGCAGCATTGTTTAGTAGCAGATACGAATAAATTGGATGTGTGTTGGAAGGACTGCATAGGTGAGTGACTGAGAGATGGAGACAGGAAGCATACTAGGGGCTTAAACTTAAATATGTACCAGTGGGGTTGACAAAGGAGAAAGATTTTAAAATATAAGGGAAAGTGAATTGTAAGCACAGTGGACTATGTGATGGTTTGGAAATAAGAGGAAGGTTTTTGAGGGACAGCTAAATGAGTCAGTGGTGTAAGGGGTGAGAGCTGGTAGACTGATTGAGTAGAGCAATGTGTATGAGAGGGACTTTGGACAGAATTTTTAGGTTGAGGGGAAGAACAGTGGAGGTTTCAGAAGAATTAGATGTGCATTACCACAGGTAATAGTCAGAGCCTGCATACCTCTCAACTGTACAGGTTTTCACAGAATGCCCAGATTTCTGCCTCATATTTTTGATCCTTTCTTCATAAAATTGTGGTATTCTAGCAAATTAGTGGCAAATCATTAAAGACTGAAGTTAGAAAATAAGGAAAAGATATTTGAGTTTCAGACTTCATACCCTTCAAAAAAGTCATGCTAATGCAAAACCTCTTATTCTATCAACTTTCTAAGTTTGTAAGAGCAATATTAAAATATTGTCCCTAGTTTTGAGTCTCTTTTGCTCTATTATTTATGGCTTTGTTCAGATTTCTTGTTCCAAGAGGATGAGAGGTATGATCACAGGTGCAATAATTTGTAGAAAGAGGGCTTTGAGATAGGGGTTAATGGAGGCACACAAAGGAGTTGGTTTGCTATTGTATTGTCAGAGTTATGCCATTACTGACATACTGATAGATAATGAGATTCACGTAGTGTATCTGACACTGAGGAAGCCGTGTATGTACAGATGTATGTAGTTGTTAATGGGGGGGATAGAAGGTTAGTGCAACTTGACAATGTAAAGGGCAGAGTCTATAAAAGGATAAATCATAGGGGCATGAGAAGGCAAGCAAAATTAAGGCATGTAGGTATTGATAGAGGAGACGATTTATAAAATGGTGTATGTAAGTAGTAAGTCATAAAGAAACAGAGGTAAGTCCAGAAAATCATTTTGCAAACTAAGCACATTTGTTCCTCCTTTATTGAAACAAAACTTCATCAGATTAAAATTAAAACTGTATGCATCCAATCACTTTTAGACATGTCACTTTGAGAAAGAAATTTTATCTAAACCTTAAAGTGAAAGTCAGTGCTATTCCATGACCACTTATGGATTTAAAGTACAATCTGTTATAGTTCATAAGTCTTTTTAAAAGTAAATCATTGTGTTTATTTGTAAAATATAATTTAATTTAAAATAAAGACAGCTTATTATCAGTTTCAAGTTTTTCTGCCATATAAATGTTATAAATCGTGTCATAGATTTACGGAGGCTGTGTAGGATCAAGCAAAATCTGCTGTAAACTTCTCTGTATTAAAGACAGGAAAACCAATTACCTCCCCTAACATTACTGTCCACTTTTTCCAACACATGAAAAAAAAAATGTTTAGAAAATTTGGCAGTCCCCGGAATGCTTACTCAATGCATTTGTATGGTCATTTTTTAAATAGCGTAATCTGATGAAGTTCAGTTTTAATAAAGGAGGGCTGAAAGCACTTATTTCTCAAATTGATTGTGCAGACTTATTTCTGGATTCAGTATTGTTTCTTAGGTGTTATTTGGATATCAAAATTGTTTTGTGAGTGAAGTATTAAGGCATGGAATGTGAATGGTATTAGAAACGGCAGTAAGTGAGAAAGGATGTTGGGACAATTAATGAAAGCTCAGACACAAGTGGGGCAGTTATTGAGGCATGCTTGGAAGCAAGTGAATTAATTTGACATGGAATAATACAAGAAAAAGATGAGTGGCTTTATTAGTAACATGAACACTATCACTGAAGGTGTTAGAATAGCAAATATGAAGGAGGATAAGCAGAGATCAAGGGCATATTCTCGGGAAGATGAATTTCAGTGATGGCAGTCTTTACCCTGCCAAAAGCAGGTATGAGAGAAATGAGGATATTTTTAGGAGAAATTGTAAGATTTCAGGAAGGACTGAATGTTTATATAGGATATTGGAATGTCACACTTAAGGAGAAAGTGAATTTGGGGCCCGGGGCTAGAATGTCAATTAGGAAAGAAAGAATTGTAAAGGATTTTTTTGGAGTCTGTTGGATGGGTAGATACAAAGCAAGTGAAGAATAGGAAGGTTGTAGGAGTGGATTAGACATATTATTTACCAAGGCATGGTAGTTGGTCAAGGACTGACAGGTGTTATATAGCAATGGAACATTTGGAGAGTGTAGGAGAGGTGAGTGAGTGACCTATTTATTTTACAGATCATTCAATAATTGAAGTGAAATTGGTTTGGGGAAAAGAGGTGGAGTTACAGTCACTTTGGTGGATTCCTGTATATTGGATGGATGATAAGAAGGAAAGTAAAGGATCAGAGGAAATTTTGAATAAAGCATTCAGGGAAGCGAGATGAGTGGGAGGAGATTAAAGGAGAGCTAGTGGCTAATATACAGAATTATCAGAGGGGAAAATAGGCCTATAGAATAAGGGAAGCAAAGAAGTTAAAAAAGAAGTTAATAAATCTGCAAAAAGAAAAAAAGAGTAGAGCCAAGAGAGGAGATAAGGCAAAGTTTACAAAAATGGGATGATGAGAGAATATGGCGTAAAAGAGTAGCAGTGGAAAGAGTCTATTTTAGAATGAGGCTAAAACTGACTAAAGCTCTCTGACTGCAACAAGAAGAAATGGAAAAGGGGGATATATGAACTTTGAAATGAAGTGAGGTACAGACAGCGAGTGAAACTGGAGGTCATATTAGAAGGTTTTAGACATTTGTATCAAAACTTGCATGGTTTGCAGTAGTTGGGGGAGGGTAGAAGAGACTCTAGTAGGGGAAAGAGGAGGGGAGTAGAGATTGTCTAGGAAGTTGGATGCAGAGGATGCTGATAGTTTGGTAGGTCCAATTACTAAGGTGGAATTGGCATGGAGGAGAATGGCAAAGGTTAAGTCTCCAGAAAGAAAGGGTCTGCCAATAGAGTTTTGGGAAATGCAATAAGATAAAGTTATTGGGAAGTGGGTTTTATTTTCAATAAGATAATGAAAGGGGGAAAATCCTTCATCATAGAATGAGGTATTAGTATCAGCTTTGTCAAAGGAAGTGTAAGATTCCCCACTTCTTATTGACCAATTCTGGTCATAAACCATGTCTATAAATGCTTTATGATGATGCAAGTGGGAAGGATAATACCAAATATTATACATGGAGATCAAACATGATATTTTGATGTGAGAAGGGTGATAGATAACTTAATTAGAATGCTTTTGTTGGAAGAAGATGTACAGGTACAGGCTAAGGAGTTAGCCTGAATCTCCATTGATGCTGAGAAGGCTTTTGATAGGGTGGGTTGGCAGTACTTGATGGAGTTACTGGAACAAAGCAGGTTTCCACCAAAGTGAGTAGGAATGTTAAAGAAGGTTTATGAAGGAACAACTGTAAGAGTGAAGATTAGGGCGTTCATCTGTGTGACTATTTTAACTTTTCAAAGTGAATATTCTAGCAAAAAGAAACTTCACTGTTTTTTTCAACCAGTTATGATTATGCTATTTGACTGTTCTTTGAAATAAGTGTTGCCCGTCATATATATACATATACATATACATATACATATACATATACATATACATATACATATACATATACATATACATAAAGCAGCTGTATACGTTCATATTCTGAACTGTGTTTCACTAGTGAATGTTACTGATAGGTACTGTATACACTATTTTGCTAAATGTTTTCTCCAGTGCCAATAAAGGCTGTATTATGTGTAATAATATTTATGCTAAAGAAGGTTTGAAAGTCCTAATTATTGAATTAAAGTTCATATAACTCATTGGGTGTTGGAGTGCCTTGCTGAATTGTTCAAGAACAACACTGCACAGTGACATTTGACAGACTTGTTTTTAGCTACAAAGCAACTTATAAATACTCTTGTTTTAGAATTTTCTTGCTGACGTAGCATCTGATCTGTAATGAACAGTGATCAAAGTGCTTTTTCTGAATAAAAAAGTGAGCAAATTTTATGAGAGCAATTTTTATCATATTTATAAGGTGATATCAAAGGCTTTGAAACAAATGGAGGCAACATTCTGAAAGTAATCGCAGTTTAAGTGAATATCTAGCATGAGTTATGTTTAACCAAAGTTTTCATAATTTACTGTATTTGCATATTAAATCCTCAAAACAGCATTTTTTTACCTATTCTTATTATAAAACTGAGATTTTTTTGACATCTGATACAGAGAAGCTGTAACTTGTATCTTTTTAGAAAGGCTTAAAAAAATGCAGCACTCTTTTGTATGAGACCTGAAACGCTAACTTTCAGTTTTCTGTAGTAGGACAGAGCGAGGGAAGGAAGGCCCCCAAACAACAGCGTTTAAATGGTTTGTTCTCATATATTAGATCTAATGTGTCAGATGTGATGTCATGGTATCTTATATTTATTCCTGCACGCTACACCTGGCCATCAAGTCTCATACCTCTGTATTCCCCTTGGGGTGAAAGGCATGCTGCTTATTTTTTCACTTTGGGTAAGGAGTCAAATGCTACCATGTAAAGGCCACAGCAGGCTTAAGTCTGCAGATATCCCAATCCTCCTTGGGGCAAATGCTTCCTTAATTGCTACAGTCTCCCATGAGAAACTCGCAGGAAGTACACATCCCTAGATGCATAACCCTATCCCCTCCCCACAAGAGAGGTCAGTTAACACAGCTCTGTCACTCCATTTCTAGCCCCAGTTGCCTCCTCTAGTGCCAAGGACACCAATGGAACCCCAGTTAGCTGAGACATAATCAGGGATATATCCCTGTATGCCACAAAGTTAACCGAGGTCAATCTGTTTTAATGAAAAAGTGTTAACCCTGACAGACTTTTAGCCAAAAGCTGTTCATGGTCTTTCAATTTCTTCTATTTTGCTTGCCTAAAAATAATGACACCAAGAAACAATACTGAATAAGTACTACACATTATCAATTTATCAATAAATATTGATCATGATATAATATTTTAGAAAATGCAGTAACACTGTCTCAAAAATAATTGTAAACGTTTACATTTGCTGTCTTCAGTATCACTAGCCAGAGGGATGATATTGAGAGATTTGCATATTTACTGCTAACAAACATAAATCTAGAGTAAAAAGTCCCTTATTAAAATTTTTCCTTTTTATGTAGTTGAAACAATATTAACTATCAGGAAAGCATTAACTGTTTTACGATCATAGGAGGTTACTAGACTAATGGCCCTAGAGTCTTTTTAAGCCGAGCCATTCATGCCCCAGTTTTCCCAATTATCAGTGCCCATAGGTTAGAATGGTTTTGGTATATTCCTGTGATCCGGCAGGCACAACAGATTAAGGCTATGACACTAATGTGACTCATCCAAGAGGTTTGGGTTTGATTCCATCTATATCCCTTTGCCTGCTGTCAGAGGAAGACATTTAACCAGACACTCCTGCAAACAAGGACTTGTGTTTTGTGGGTTTACACAGTTAACATATAACACAAAAATAAAGTGAAAGAATAAAAAAAAAAATAGATAGTCCTCTTAAATTAAGTTTGTGCCTTACTTGGGCATTTTCAGGGTTAGTAATATGTCATAGGTAGTAGGTGATAAAATGAAGGCCTGTTGACAGAAAGAGTCAGTAACAGAACCCTGGAAGCCATGCAACAGGCACCAGTGAGAAGCATCCTTTGTTGTGGCATTTGTGTACAAAAACTTCAATTTGCATCTTAATCTTTTTATGTTAAAATGCTGTAAAGATTGACAGAACATCAAACAAACTGAGTAATGCACAATCCCTATCTCCTGTATGCATGTGTCTATATCACATTATCGAAAGTTTACTTAATCGAATCAATAAAGGTCGAACTTTATTGATCGATTAAGTAAAACATCGAATAACCCATATATATGGATTAGGGTAATTCATATACTGTGTGTAACTGTATTTCATTTTCTGATCATACCCAACAAAATCATAGTCAGATTTTTTTAGCATAAATCTGCTACTATGTCAAGCAGTAGAGCTGAATTTGTAATTAGTTTTGCTTTGGTCTTGCTTTCTTTGGACAAAATGTACTTTAGGGAATACTCATGCAGTTCTTAAATAATAATTTTCTTTAGCCAGATAAACTGCAGTTTTATATTTCTCAGCAGACAGGGGTACAGACTGTACAGTACAAAGCTTACTTTTTCCACAAGTGTGTCTGCGGTTACAAAGACAGACCGTCAAACATTCCTTTCATAAGCTAAACAGCTGTTTAGCTTGGAGTATGAAATACAGGATAGCTATGCTAATAAAATATTTTTGCCTCTGTGCATTTTTGAGGTATTGTGATAGACCATTTTTATTTTTCATGAGTAAAGTGCATGTTTGCTTTGACATTTAAAAAAAGGAATTTTATTGATATTATTGCTAACCTCTATAATTTTTAGTCAGTATCTTGTGGCATATTTGTGTCCTAGTAATGACAAAGTAAACATTTAATATTGTGTAAAATTTAATAAGCAGTAATACGTTTCCAATGTGGTACTCTAGCAAATGAATGTAACATAAATAAAGTAACATTTATAATATTACTGTTACTGATATACACAATGTAATAAGCAATCAAGAGTGATCAGTGCATTATCCTGAAAAACAACTTATAACGTTAGATACCTTACTAAAAGGATGCAAGTCCTAAACAACAGGTTTTGCATGGACCACCTCAAAGATTTATCACTATACTCAGTATCCTACAGAGTGCTTAGAGATGACATGTCTGGCATACAAGGCATCCTCTGACCTAATACAGATGGACCTACTGAACATCAGCAAGTCAAATGACATCAGAAATACTCATTCCAGGTATCTAAACTGAATGTTGTGGAGAGATGGATATATATCACAGAGGCTACCATTATTCCAGAACAGAGTATCCATTCAAGTAAAACAAAGCTCATCCCTGCCCATATTCAAATGCAACTTGGATCTAAGGTGGGTAATAGAAAATGTATTCCAGGATTGTACCTCTTGCCACTAATGGATAGAGGCAGTTCCTAAATGCTGCATCCCTTACATGGGTCCCCTCAAACTATCTATGGTATGATCACAGTTAATGTTCATCGTGTTTCACTGTTGCAGTCCTAACCAATGGGTTATCTGGCTCTAACTAGCCCTCAATCGGCCAGAATACCAAAGGTAAGTAATAATGACATTGGCTGTTGTCGGTTGTAAAGGACGTCAGGGCGTCCAATACAAAAGGAGGCAGGCGATGTCACTTCCTCAGTCTTCCTTGCCACGGAGCCCAAAGCAGAAGCATTTCTGGCATGAGTGCTGGTCGGCAGTTTACCTTTTTTGTTTCCTACTATACAGTTGAAGTCAACTACAGCTAAGTACCCCATTGGGTATCCTCTTTTCTTGCCTTAACGAATGTCAGAAAAGGCTAATAATTGTCTTACCTGTGGAAATCAGATTCCCCATAGAGATTTTCATTCCTATTGTATTATTTGTTTAGGCCTTGACCACGACGTTCCTCATTGTGATCTCTGTGCTTCCTTTAATCCGTGTACTATTCGTCGTCAGGCTAAGCTTTTAGCTAAGCATTTTGGAGTTTAGCCTAAGTTTGTCGGTATGGCGTCCTCTTGTCTTCAGGCTTTAGATATCCCCTAAAAACGTAAGGATAAGGACCACGACAGGCTTCTGAAGGTCAAGACCTCGGATGATGTTAAGTTGGTCATCAGTCATGCAGTAGCCAATGAGGCACCTTTGCAGCCCCTGCAGCCCTCAGATTTTCAACCGCAGGCCTCAGTTGAGAGCATTGGCTTCCATTTTGCCTTCTGACCTTCCACCTGTTGCCTCTTCAGCTGGATCCAGAGTCACGAAGCTGAGTTCAGTGTCCAAGACCTCCGTTCTTCATTCAGACAGCAAGCTTATATCGACTACTTTGGCTGCAACTTTGGCGGTTGCAAGGCCTCCCCAGTCCTTTAGACTTGCAGGTAAATCTTCCAGTCGTAAGCCTGTGAAGAAGCAGGCTCCAGTTTCCTCTCATTCCCCTCATTTTCAAATGGTTAAAATGGCTGATGACCTTTTGACTCTTATTAGGGGTTCACAGCCTCCTCCTTCAGAATGAGGTAGGTATGTCTATCCTGAGGCTTTGTCCTTTTCAGGTTCTGATACTTCTAGCATTTCTGTTGATGAAGAGGAAGTTTCTCAAGCTTTCTCTCATTTTGAGGATTCAGACGCAGAGGAGTCCATCCCGTCTGCTTCTCCTCCAGATGATTTCTCTTTTGGTGATACTTTAAATACTCCCAGGGAACATTTTAAATGGGAAAGTCAGGATTATCCCCTTTCTAAGAAAAGGATTAGGGAGTTTTTGGATTTGCCTTAGCATAAGCCTTTGGCTATTCCACCTGTGTTGGAAGTGGTTGATAATGTTTTTCTGGAAAATTCCTTGACTCCAAATTCAGTTCCTCCTGCTCCCAGGAAACCTGACAGGTACTATAGAGTCCCTGATTCTCATTTGTTTCTTTTCACGAATCCATTGGCTGATCCAGAGGTTAAAGGCCCTAAAGCAGTTAAAGCCACTGTTACTAAAAATCCTGTTCCTTCTGACAGGGAATCTAGGAACCTAGATAGGTGGGGTAAAAAGGTTTATACCTCTGCCAATCTTGCTATTAGGTCTACTAATTGTCTTTTTCATATGGTGAAGTACCAGCAGCACACTTTGGAAGCTATTAAGTCTAGGATAGCAAGTGTGCTTCAGTTGGCAGAGAGTAAGGATATGCAGGAATTGCTGAATTCTGTCAGTCTTGTCAATAAACATTCATTACATTGTGGTTTTTACATTCTAGAAGTCTCCTGTAGGGCTACAGCTACTGGCTCTGTTATTAGAAGGCACGCTTGGCTCAGGGAGCAGCCCTACTAGAGCCTGTCAAGGCTAAGCTTTTAGATGTACCTTTGCATAAGGACAGTCTTTTTGGCAGAAAAGCAGAGGAAGTGCTGAAGAAGATGGAAGACAAGGCCAGGTCTATGCAGACAGTTAAAGACTTTCTACAAGTTTAGCTTCCTTGCTTTAGCAGGAATTACCCTTCTAAGAGTTGGACGTTCCCTGATACCAGCAGACAGAGCTGTTCTAGGACTAGAGGTTATAAATCATCTAGGGGACAGGTGGCTACCCCTCAAAGGTCTAAGCGCTGGCAGGCTTCCTCTTCCAAGGTGGGAAGTTCTAAGCCTGCATCTCAATCTAAACATTCCCAATGACTCTGTCCAACTTCTACCTGTTCTTGCCTGCCTGGAGAGTCCTTTAGGGGGAAAGTTGGCCCTTTCTACAATTGTCTGGGCCAGCATCACAGACGACAAATGGGTACTCATAACTGTATCCCTAGGACACAAGTTTTCTTTCCACACCTTTCCAGTACCCAAAGGATTCCCAGACGCTCCTCCAAACCAAAGGGCAGAAGTAGAAAAGCAAATGTTGTCTCTGTTACATCTGGGAGCAATAGAATCAGTTCCTGCTCAGCAGGTAGGCCAGGGTTTCTATTCCAGACATTTCCTAGATCTGAAAAAATAAGGCACCTGGTGTCCTATCCTAGATCTATCCATCCTGAACTCTTTCTTGATAATTCCAAAGTTCAAAATGCTCACTCTGCATCAGTTGCTGCCAATGTTAGAAAAGGATTCCTGGCTTGTAACATTGGATCTCAAAGAAGCTTATCTGCACATCCCTATCAGGGAAAGTTGCAGGCAATACCTTCGTTTCAGGGTGGGCAAGCAACATTATCAATTCTCTGCACTGTCCTTTGGCTTATCTACTGCTCCCAGAGTTTTCACAAAGTGCCTGGCTCCAGTCATTGCTTTTTGCAAGCAGAAGAAAATTCAGATTTATCCATACTTGGACGACTGTCTAACTGAAGCAAATTCTCAGGAACAGTTGTTAAAGGATCTAGAATTTGTAAAGACTCTTCTCTCTTCCCTGAGTTGCACTCTCAATGTGGAAAAATGGTGCCATCCAAAGAGATTACATTCCTGGGAGCGAGTCTGAACACAGCCGCCCAGATGATATATCTCACCCAGGAGAAGCAGACAACTCTTTCAATTTACTTCAAGGATTTGGCAAGCCTGTCCCAGCTCCCTGCAAGGAATTACCTGCAAGCTCTGGGATTCATGACCTCTTGTATTCTCATGATTCCATATGCAAGACTGCATATGAGGAAATTGCAGTGGTACCTCAAGAACATTTGGTGTCAACACACACAGGACCTGGATGTGATAATTTCTCTGCTTCCATGTCTGCAGACAGAGTTTCTATGGTGGGCAATAGCCTGTTTACAGAACAAAGGCATGCCTTTTCGCCCACCCCTGGCCACTCAAGTTCTTACCACAGATGCATCAGACTACACCTGGGGAGGTCGCCTGGATGGCAGATGCATACAGGGAAGCTGGAATGCCCAGCAGATGCACCTGCACATAAATTTAAAGGAGTTGATGGCAGTCCAGCAGGCCTTACTAGCTTTCAAGCATCTTCTTTCTCCAGGAACCCTGCTTGTCAGGACGGACAACACCACAGTCATGTGGTACATCAACAAGCAGGGAGGGACTCATTCTTACCTCCTGTGCAGACAAAGCATGAGTCTTTGGTCCATAGCTGCATCTCTGAGCCTGCATCTCCTAGCTCAGTTTCTTCGAGGAAGGCTCAGTGTTTTGGCAGACCAGTTGAGCAGACGAACCCTGAATGCTCATGAGTGGCAGCTGAACAGAGCAGTTTTTACAGCATCATTCAATGATGGGGAACTCCTCAAGTGGATCTTTTCTCCTCTCCAGACAACTATCTTCTACCTCTTTTTTGCACCAGACAGCATCACAGCAGAGCCTGGAAAGTAGATGATGTGTCCTTCCCTTGGACGCAGCTGTCAGTTTATACCTTCCCTCTTCTTCCTCTTCTTCCCAAAGTATTATTGAAGATCAGGGATGAATAACCAAGGACTATTCTTATAGCTCTGGACTGGCCCAGGCAGCATTGGTATCCACTGCTTCACAGTCTCTCCCAATTTCCTCCTTGGTGTCTTCCTCTGAAACCAGATCTTTTGGTTCAGAAAGGGGGAAACATTCTACATCCTCATCTTCAGTCTCTCCATTTGGCAGCATGGCTCATTGTATGACTCCATCCTTTTCTTCTTCCCTTTCCCAGCAGGTGGTTGACGTGCTGAGGGAGGCCAGGAGGCCTAGCACTAGGAAGTCTTATGCTGGCAAATGGGAAAGATTCTCTCATTGGATGCAGGCTAGAGGGGAATCTTCTTCTCAACCTACCCTTCCTCTGATCTTTGAATACCTGGCTGATTTGCTTCAGGGTGGTCTTTCTTTTTCCTCTATCAGGATCCATGCTTCAGCCATTTCTGCTCATTGTTCTTTTGAACAACCCATTTTCTCTCATTTGCTGATGAAAATGTTTCTCAGAGGTGCTTGCAACTTAAAACCTCTCAGAAGGGCGCCTACTCCAGCCTGGGATCTTAATTTTGTTCTAGAGAAACTCACTCTTCTTCTTTTTGAGCCAACTGCCACTGCAGATTTAAAGTTTCTCTCATGGAAGACTGCCTTCCTCTTGGCTATAACTTTAGCAAGGAGGGATTCGGAGCTGCAGCTTTGATGGCTGTGGAGCCTTTTCTTATTTTCCATGCAGACAGGGTCTCTCTGAGAACCAACCCCTCCTTTATGCCTAAAGTGGTTTCTAGCCTGACTCTTAATCGGTCCACACACCTTCCTACCTTCTTTCCTAATCCTCGAAATAGAGGTGAAAGAATCCTACATTCTCTTGATGTGCATAGGCAGCTCAGGTTTTACCTGGGCTGGACTAAAGACCTTCGGAAATCAGTCGCAGTTATTGGTCAGCTTTGCCCATGGAGCCCAGGACAAGGCTATTTCTAAGCAAACCGTTTCTAAATGGATTGCTCATTGTATTACTTTTTGTTATTCCTTTCATGGCAAGGTTCCTCCTCAAGGGGTTAGGACCCACTCAACTAGAGCAGCTTCCACTTCTGCAGCCTTTTTAAGGGGTGTCCCTACTAAAGACATTTTGGAGGCTGCCACATGGTCTTCTGTTCACACTTTCACAAAGCATTATAATTTGCCTTTATTTTCTAGAGCCAGGGCAGGTTTGCCACTGCTGTTCTGCAGGGCATTATCTCCAATCCTTGATTCTGTTGGTTCCTCCCCCCTTTTCCCTGGGCTTTGATAATCAACCCATTGGTTAGGACTGTAACAGTGAAACACGATGAACATAGTACAGTTGTGTACACTTACCATAAATGTAGATGTTCGAGTGTATTCACTGTTGCAGTCCTGCTTTCCCTCCCTCCTTCCCCCTTTTTCTCTTTTCCTGAGGTACAGGCTAAATTTGGTTTAAGCCTTGTTTTCTGGGGGCTCCTGACTGTTATGGCAGGAAAGACTGAGGAAGTGACATCGGCCGCCTCCTTTTGTATCGGGCTCCCTGATGTCCTTTACAACCAATGACAGCTGACGTCATTATTACTTACCTTCGGTACTCTGGCCAATCAAGGGCTACCGGGAGCCGGATAACCCATTGGTTAGAACTGCAACAGTAAATATACTCGAACATCTACATTTATGGTAAGTATACACAACTATACTTTCTCACTAGGGCTAATATACAATTATCAGTCATGGGATAGGCAACACCAATCAGGAAATGTTAATTCAAGCACCAAAAGGGAATTGGCTAAGCTTAAAATGTCCTCCAATTGAACCTATCTTGTGGTAGTAAATAGTTTTAAAAAATTGCCCCCTTTAGATCACTAAGTGCCCCTCTCATCCCACCCCACCCCCAGTCTTCAACAGCTTCTAGCGCCTATGATGTGCACTATGGTTTACATTTTTTGCATTGCATCCTGCATAGTTCTGTAGGATTTTAAGTTATTGATGTCATAGAAATGGCCTGTGATGGGTACTATTATTTCACATTCATAGCAAAGATATAACAGGCGTCCCTTTGGCATGCAGTCTCTGTAGCATAAGACTTTAAACAACATTCCCATCTTTTCTTGTCTAATAGTAGAGACTACGATTGATGTTGACTTAGTTTATGCAGCATGTCACCTGCCTCATTTGCACGCAAGAAATGAAGCATGCTTGTGTCTGCTCCTCTATGTTTACTGCATCCTTAGCTTGCTGGTATGAAAGAAGTAATTTTTGCTGAGATAGATGTATACCATTCATTACTGCAGAGAGGAAAAGATTCAGCATGGAAATATAAGTGTACATCTGTGGAGCAAGGCTTCCTTTATGCTTTAGGATACAAATCCCATCCTTCATGTTCTTTAATGGTGCTTTACTGAGGTAGATTAAGATGTGCTGTGCAGTGCTCGACTCTTGCTAATTGCTTGATAAAACTGGGGATCTCCTGTTCAAAGATATCATCAGATGTCGAACTTCTAGTGTTGAAAAAAATAGATAGCTGACAGTCAACTGCCTGGAACAAAGACCCGCTGCACTGTCATTTGTTTTATTTGTAATAACTTGACTTGTACAACAGCTTGTTTGGGTCATAAGGCTATGTGAATGATATATGGAGAACTCTCTTACCTTACATAATAAGTATATAGGAATATTTTAGTGTAGGTTCATTCTCTTGTGCATGTTACTGCTAAGCCTTTTTGGCTTTGCAAAGTAGAAAGGATATCACACACACTCATTACAAGTGCATGCAAGAGAACATGCATGCATCTCAGCTTTTCATACATATATTATCTGTGTAAGGGGTGCAAAGATATTTTTATTTTATTTATTTATTTATATTTGTTTAATGGGGTAGTCACTGGGTTTTCTTGTTATGGATATTTTCAATCAGCATTTTGGACAATGTATTTCCTGGTGCTCACTGCAAGATAGGTAGCTACAGTAGCTATTTAACAAGGCTCCCTAAATTTGTTTTACTACGTTATGAGCTTCAGTTTGAACAAGGAGGATAAAAAGAGTACCGTTAACATTTTCATATTCAGATAACTTGGGGAAGAAGATACATTGTCCAAACTAAAACAAAGTTTAATTTTTGAATGGATGCACTTCCTCTAAGCTGCATCTTTCCTAGGTTATAGTTGTTGTTGTGTCTTTTGGCTTTTCCCGGTTAGGGGTCGCCACAGCAGAACTCCGGTCCGCTAATGATTGGCAGTAGATTTTTACGTACCTTGTTGCCAGCTCTGATGCACAACCTTCAACAAAGGTACGCCCATTCATGCATGTCTCCACACAGAAGACGCTCTAGCTGAGAGTCGAACATGACAACGTCTTACTGTCAGGCGACAATGCTACCGCAGCACCACCACCGCAGTTATAGTACTTATAGATTTTTAATGGTCCTGTTTTGTTCATACCAACTATAGGCTCCGTCTCAGCTTCAGGAAGATGCTTTCCACATCATGCAGCAGGAATTGGCAGGTTTGAATTTTTCGGGCTATGAACAAGGCTTGGGCTTATTGTTCTTTTTTTAACATGGGAGCATTAAAAGCTGCATTAAATGCAGTGTTTAGAATTCATTTTATTGTATACTCAGAGCTGCTTTTGGTTTAAATAAAAACAATTAACCATATTTTAGTAGTTGTCGAAGATTTTTACATGCACAGTTTTAGTAGCAAGTAATATTAATTTATTGGGTACTTCATGCTTTAGCCATGTTTTTTTGTTAAGTTAATGCATATCTTCCTTCACCCCCCCCCCGAAACGCACACTTCAGATCAGCAAAAATATATATTTTTTGGTGTGCTGCAAGATTTTTGTAATTATTTTATGTGTGCCATAGGATGAAAAAGGTTGAAAATCACTGGATAGTGCACTGATCTCAATGGACAATTTGCAGGCACAGTCCCAATGAATAGGATCACAAAAGAAATTAACAAAACATATATACAGATATAAGGATATGCTATAAAACGTATACATATTTACAGATGTATAAAACCCAGTAAGCCAACCAACAATAAGATTGACAATGGCCAGCCTATTGTTCTTTTCCCCAGGGTTGGAATACTACAAGTTTAAAGTACCTGCACTAAAAGAGTGATCTTTGGGAATATTTGCCTATGAAGTACCAGCATTTGTAAAAATAAAGTGGGCCATGGGCAGCTCCAGAACTCAGATAAGCCTTGAGGATTACATGGATTTGGTCAAAAAGTAAAAACCTGATCTAGTAATCCGCGTGTCTGACTCCTGCCATAAGAAGTTGTATAATGTCTTTTAAATCTGCAGATCTGCTAAAAGTTTGTAGTTCTACATAAAGTTTGTGCTGTCTTAGGTAAAATAACGGGTCTGTATTAAAAGACCGAAGAGGTGTTTCAGCGAACACCTCTTGGTCGACACGTAATGAGCGAATGCAGTAAAGCGCAAATGCTCAAAACAGCCATTTCTTTCCCTGGGAAAGAAACCACTAGCACAAACACACACAAACTTTAAAATATAACAACATGGGGGGCTTTGCCCCCACACTCCCCTAACTAAATATACCAACTCCGAGATCGCACTGCAGTGAAGAAAGGAGCGAACACACGGGGATGGCCAAGCGATTTCTTTCCCAAGGAAAGAAATCGCTGCTTTGAGTATTCGTGCTTTAGTGCATTCGCTCATTACTTGCTGACGAAGAGGTGTTCGCTAAAACACCTCTTCGGTCTTTTAATATAGACCCAAATTAAGTACCTAGGCCCTAGTTCTTTCTGTAGCTGCTGCTGTTGCTCTAGTTCTCCAGTTAATGTAAGTGCTTTCTGAGTTCAGTGTTATACAATACAAAAAACATGGCAGGTGTACCGACGCTAAAATGCTTATTAAAAATAAGACAGTTTGTTAGGCAGTCCACTTCTTTTCACATTTCAAATAATTGAATAACTTATGTATGTCTTGAACATGTTTTGAAGTATATATCCAATATGGGCAAATAATAGATATGAACCTTTCCTGGACATTTTGCTATGCTAATGTTTCCCAAAAAAGGACAATGATGGTCTTCTTCATTCTGTGTGGATCTTCTTCGAAAATAGTAGAATTATATCAATCAACAATAGTGTTCTTAGATGTGGTGGGTTCTTGACTAGGAGGGAGTCCAAAAATGAAGTAAGTCACATGACTAAATAGTTCTTCAGTGTCACCCTTAAAAATAGCCACTTACAAAATAATTCATATACATTTGTCTTTGTAATATTAACATAGGAACATTGCTAGACTAGGGATTATAGGTATTGCAAGATGCTTAGTCATATACACTTTTAAAATGACTCACTTAAATGATCATGACACCTCATTAATCAGGCATGCATTTTAACTCGGACTAAAATTCCTCTCTACCATTTTTAGCAGTTTAATTCTATTAATATTTTAATTGGTCTGTTCTCAAAACTTTCCCATTCAGTAAGACAGTACTAAAACTTAATAGTATATTCTTGAATATTCTAAATACCTATTTAGCACTTAGATGAGAAACAGTAAAAGTCTATCTATACTCCTTGGCTTTCAAACAACAGCCTGATCCTTATGTATAACAGAGACAAGGCCTGGAAGGAATTGCAGAAGCTTAAGTCTAATAAAAATGTACAGCACTTCCAAGAACTCTGTAACTTCACCAAAAAACAGTTATTGAGTAAGCTAAATATATTGCCAGTAGTCTGGGGCCACAATGAAATGGTTGCATAGCTGGCATAGAATCCCTGTATAGTTTGTTATCATTTCAGGGATAGTACAGGGGAAATGCTGGAATTGTGGGGACCCTGAAGCTGGCAATAAAAAGATGTTTTGACAGTACAGCTCTGTTCGTAAACAGTGGGGGGGCACTGTTCAGAAATGGGGAAAAAATTTTGAAAAGCAGGTCCTAAAAATATGATAATTTTGTGCCTAGGATTGGGGGAGACAAAGTTGGATTCAAACAGAAAAGATAATTATTCTTGTATTGGGGGTTTGGTTAGGAGTCATATTGCTAAAGCATGGAAAGGTGAAAGTTGGATTCTAACTTGTTTGGGGGGTTTGGTCGGGAGTCATATTGCTAAAGCATGGAAAGGAGAAATTTCTTCCAGAAAAGTAGATATAAAGAAGAACAATATAAAGACAGTACAGAGTATTATGTACATGAGAAGCCAGAGAAAGGAAATATTCAATTTGTAATGTCTGGGTTGATAGGAGGATGGAGGATGAAGGATGATCGGTACCATTAATTTGTATGCACAGTTGACTTTTTGCTAGTATGTATTCTTTTGAGTCTATGTTTTTCTCTTGCTTATTAAGTCTCTCTCTCTCTCTCTCTCTCTCTCTATATATATATATATATATATATATATATATATATATATATATATATATATATATATGTATATACACACACACACACACACACATACACACACACATGCATGCACCCACGCAGGCAAACAACACACACACACACACACACACACACACACACATATATATATATATATATATATATATATATATATATATATATATATATATATATATATATATATATATATATAGAGCTGTTATGCTTCTCAATTATGCATGCCATTAGCAATTGTAAATTGCTTCTATTATAATCAATAAAAATAAAAAAAAGTTATTTCTTTCAAGAAAACAAATACTATAGTAACCACCAAAATAACCAAAGACACAATCCAGAAAAATGTAGTCCATCAGTGGAAAATTAAACTGAAGAATTAAACAATGTCCCTAATCCTTTCCCCAACATCTGTTCCCTAAAAGCTGAAAACAAATTCAGTACACACTTTGTAGATAGTATTTCTTGCA
>NC_056737.1:139499578-139694578 GCF_019279795.1 Protopterus annectens | reverse complement strand
CCCCTTTATTATAAATAGAGACCAGGTACTGTTTGCACTCACAAAGGGCAAGAATTCAGCCTCAGTGGACTATGACAATATCTTGGGGCACATTTATACTGTATTCTTGGTCTTTGTGAGCCTTTGTGAGCCCAAAGCCAAGAACATAGCCTTAGTGTCCTGGGATGCCTCCTAATAGTATAAAATATGACCTATCAGGGCCAATGGAGTCACTATTAAACTATAGTCTCAGTACATGCTTTGTGCCAAAAGAATGGAGGACTGCAACAGTCATTCCCTTCATAAGGGTGGACCTTTACCAGACCCTAAAAACTACAGACCCATTACTTTGAGTAGTCATATATGCAAAGTCATGGAATGAATTATCATTGAAATGATCAAAAAGGACATAGGAAACCTTTAGACACTTGACCAAACCCAGTTCAATTTTCATAGAGGAAGGTCATGCCCACTAAACCTAGCAGACTTTTTTGAGAAGTTCACCAAGGTAATGTATTGCACACTATCTACCTTCACCTGGCTAAGGCATTTGATATGGTTCCCATTTCAGCATTGTTAACAAACTTACAGAATTAGGCATAAACTCCTGTATAACATGCTAGATAACCAGCTGGATCACAGATAAGACCCAGAAATTAGGATGGGTGAAACTGCCTACAGAAAGAGGCCAGTCACCAACAGAGTCTCCCAGGACACCTTGCTAGGCCAGATCTTCTATGGCATCTAATTTTTAAAACTCAAGGCCAATGTCATAGGCCTCTGGCTGACAAAATTTGCATATGATGGCAAACTAGGAGCAGTTATAGAGTCCCCCCCCCCAGACACAAAAGTCTTACAAGAGGGTCTAACACAGACAAATCACTGGTGCCACAGTCATGAATTAAAACTCAATTCCAAGAAATGCATAATAGTACCATTTGGAAGCCAGCCACCCAGTGGAATTTGCATCATCGATAAAACACCCCTAAAAGTAGACCCAGTTGTTTGGGATTTAGAAATGCATGTAGATAGTAACCCGACCTTCAACTAGTATGTGTTCAGGGTAGTAAGGAAATTATTTTATGTTGCTCAACTTATAAATAAGGACATGGCATCTAAGTGCAGGGAAGTCTTCATGCCACTGTATTCTGCCCCCTTCAGACCTATCATTGAGTATAATGCTCCATTCGGTATGTACCTGACCAGACATATGCAGCAATTGTAACGCTCACAAATATGCCTTACAAAAGGAATTCAGGGTATAAACACTATTTTATTTGGATCAACTCAAAGCCCTATCTCTTTACTCAGTCTCTAACAGTCGACTAAAAGGCAGTCTATGCCTGGCATACAAAGCATCCTTGGATCTCACTCTGATGGACCTTCTGCATATCCCCAAAATGAATAGTAGCAAAACTACTAGATCTAAGGATCCATTTTTTTCTTGATATATAAACAGGACAGGCTGGAGAGACATATATGTATCTCAGAGAATTCCCATTCTCTGGAATAGGCTCACCATCCATGTGAAGCAGAATCCCTCCCTAACCGTTTCAATGGGAAATTCATCCATTTTCTCATACCCGTGTCTCTGAGGGCCAGGGGCAGTCAGTAAATCATGTCCAAATTATGTATTCCCAATATAAACTTCCTAACATACCCTCTCCCCATACAAACAACTAAAATACAAAAACTTGTTGGACACATTTGAGTTGTACAGTTAAACTTATAAAGACCCTAGTTAGCCTAGTATTCACCTGTGAACCTATGATAGGAATGCAGACCAGGTGTAATGCTGCCTGACTTACCTTATCTGGCTATATTGATATTTCTTTTGAATGCCACATATATTTATATATATATTTATGTTTCTCTTAAGCCAATTATGGTCTTATATTCCCTTTACTTTTGATACCTGTTGGGATAATACTATCTTACAGGTTCTAGCTCATTCTTAGGTGCATTCCAAGGATGGAGAGAGTGTATTAACATCCCCCCACTGCTATGGGATTATGATTAATTGTATTATCCAATCCTAGTTTTATGTGTGTGTGTAATGTTAAATGCTACTGTCCTATATACTTAGGTGTTCTTGGGGAAATACAGATGTTAGGAGCATAGAAAGAAGAAATATGAGGTGTTTCAGGCTTAGAGGGTTGGAGACATTTTCCTACATGAGAGAAAACACTATACCGGGTACCACACAATAACGTCTTTATTTAAACAAAGTAAGGCTTAAATGGTTGTACATCACTGGTTCCATTTCTTAAAGCTAGACGCCTTCAACACAATTAATTTTTTGCATAAAATAAAAATATATATATACATATATTTCTTTTATTATATATTTTGTATTATGCATTCTTTTTTTATATATGTTTTTATATATATATTATATATATGCATTTTTATGAGATTATTTAATTGTTTTAAATTAGATATGCATAAATATGAATATACTATGCATTTTATTTATATGCATTTTTTATATATATGCATTTTTAATGAGATTATTTAGCTGTTTTAAATTAGATATGCATAAATATGAACATACTTTACATTTTTATATATATATTTTATATTCATATGCGTATTTTACAATATTCTTGTCATATATGCCTTTAAATTTTCAAAAGTTGTATGATGTCACTAATTGGAAAAATTTTTTTGACAGAGTGATATAAAACAAGCAGTTGAACAGTTAATTCTTTGTCTGATGAAGCAACGAAGGTTGCGAAAGCGCTCACCTCTCCTTTTACTTTGTTTAAATAGAGACGTTATTGTGTGGTACCCGGTATAGTGTTTTCTCTCATATACTTCTCTTTTTATATACTGGGTTTTACCTGTATAGCCGTTTTGCTTTTCGTTTATTAACATTTTCCTACATGGCAGGTGGTTGGGTATTCATAGCTGAACTGGCAAATTCAGTGTGGTAACAGAGAAGCACACCACATAATTCCTGCTGGGATAACAAAGTACGGGAGGTATAATGTCTGTGGACCCCTAACAGCCTAAGGACAGCAGGCAGTATTTCAGGCACCCATAGCATGATGTCTTCTGGGCAGGTCAGTAGCAGAGAAAATGTAGTGTGCAACAAACCATGCCTTTATTAATGTGTTACAGGAACTGCGTTGTGCTTGTTGTACAGTACAAGCTTATGTAACTACAACTTGCAGATATGTGCAGGAGCGCAAAAGAAATCCTTTATACTGCTCTAGTCACATTTAGGCCCCAATATGTGTTTTAGGCAGCACTTTCTAGACAGACTGGATCTCCTACAAGGCAGTAAACCACATTCCCTGAGCATGGATTCTCTCTGGTTACCCACTAAATGTTGCTCTTATAGGTTCATAGATTAGTACTAAGCTAACTGCCCTTGCAAGCCATTTTAAGCCTAGCCAATTATCCCTTGTGAGACTCAAACACTGCACCTTGTGTTTGTAAGGCAAACACCTTAACCATTAGGCCACCCTCCCAACTTGTTGCATTGTTGTAAGAAGCTCAGTGAGATGATACGGTACCCTATCCTAGTAATATTTTCAGCCACTATTCCAGACTTGCAGCAGATTGTTCCTCTCTTCCAGATCAGGACGGTCACATGCATTTCAGTCCCCTTCACCTTGAAATTTTTTCTAGCTATGAGCACACTGCTGTATCTTATCTGTGCCCACTATAAATTTGCCATAGTCACGTCTCAGAAGTAGAACTGCAATTCAGCCATGAGTTCCCAGGCAGTATATAAGCCTGGACCCATTATGAGGACGTCATTAGCTGTGATGATAAAACCTGTCTCATTTTCCTTGAAAAAATAATTAAAATTAGCAGGCTAAACAGCTCAATTAAGTGATTCAGATTCTGTATGTGGTTGCTGTTCAAAAGTCTAACAGCTTTCTAGTAGGAGATGAAAAACCCTACCTCATTTGTGTTCAAACACTGTCCATACCTGAATGTATACTAGTGGTAGTGGTCTCCTCTTCTCACCCATCAGGGAAAAGCCTTATGATTTAAATAAGCTACAAGAGATCTTCAGCTTTTGTACTCAGTTGACAATAACTAAATGTCAAGCACAATACTCTGATACAGTGGAATAATAATCTGTATATTGCATGTCTACCTTGGCAGACACAAGAGGAAGGGCAGAGCATTAATACACAACATTCCTGAATACAAGTTATCTAATGATAGCTGGGTTTTTTTATTTTTGTTTCTTTTAAAAACACAAGCTCAGATAAGCACCCTAGGATCTTGGTGGTTGTGGAATTGATGGGGAAATATACTGGCCATGAATATGGAGAATATAAAGGAATAAGATGAACAGAAAGGCAGGGTAATCACCCCATTTTCTATTGTCATCATAACTCCTACAGCAGAAAATAATATTTAGTCATCTTATTCTTCCTCAAATCAGTTGGCTATAAGCTTGCAGTATATTAAGTAAAACCAGGCCCCTCCACCAAAAAAAAAAAAAAAAACACACCCACACACATTCACAGAGACTGAAAACATGTTAGTCTAGAAAAAGCAACTTGGGGAAAAAGTTGAAAACATTAAGTTTTTCAAAAGCCACTTCCCAACGCAGTCACACCATAACAGGCTTCATCATCTCTGTTCACAGCTGTGGTTAATTCCTCTTAATTGGCTGTTTGGAATAGGCTGTGAAGACTTAGTATTGCATTAAGGAAAAGTTTGGCATCCAGGATTTAGGCAATTGTCAAGAAAAATTGGAAATGGACCTTGACAGACTTAAATTACAATATGTGTACTACAGTGTGAAATCTCAAAGCAATGGAGTAGCTCATTAAAGGGGATGGGAAGCTGAGGCATTGCTACAACTCCATCCTTATGTGGACATTGGCATAGCAGGCATTATGTGGTGTACTGCCTGCAGTAATATGTTCCACACATAGCTGAAGCTGTACTGACAAAGGAGTTTAGCCATTTGGAGGGTGGCTGGGCACTGTGCACATGCATGGTAGGGTGCTTTGTAAGTTGATATTCAGTGGAGATGACTGTAGAAATACCTTTTACAAATTTAAACACTGTGCCCCAAGGAAGAAACCCCCCTGCATGCCAACCCCATTGTAAGGAGAGTGAGAACACATGCATTGCAGTCAGTTGTGGTACCTCTCATCAGAACCTGATCATGGTCAAATGGGGCCCTGGGAAGGGTAGTGGATCAGGGTCGTCATGCATCCCCACTCAGCAACCATTCCAGTGTCCCATTACATACCTGTCTCTCCCCATTTACAATAAAACACTGTTTAAACCTGTCAGTCTGCATACTATTTTCTTTACTCCTAGAATGAGTACAGATATTTAGCTTTAATTTAGAGTTTTTTTTTTCAAATTTTCTAGCACAAAACTGATAGCCATTTGCTAAACAAAACAATACAGTATCATAATGAAAACAGACTTAGTATGAGCAATGGTAACTTTCTCTGACTTTGAAACTTATGTTCATTGAAACTGCATTGAAACCCAAATTCATAGAAAATGCATCTGGCCAGTAACAGGTTAAATGTACATGTTGGCTGTTTTCCAACGATGGGCCCCCTGCACACATTTTTAGTGCTATGCATAAATGCATACATTCTTTAATTCACCTTCCTGATTGTAGTAAATTATATTCTTTGTTTACTACATTACCACTTGTTAGAGTGCATTTTAAATTTGTAGTTTTGTACATTTTTCCTGTAAGCAGTGAAATAAAACATATGAACCAGTAATGACAATGCTACCCATTTCATAACGTTTCAACTACAACAGGCCACTCAAACGGCTGTCATTATAATCCACCAAATAACAGTCAATATGCACAATCTCTGCTAAAGTAAAAGTAATCTGAATAATTCCACATTAAAGAGAACCATAACTTACGTTGCATTTCAGTATTTGATCTACATATTCAGTGCCTGCTGACCTTAAAAAAAATATTTTTCTAAAGCAACAAAGCAGCAAAGAGTGCTGGTGGTGTGCAATAGGGAGTGGCTGATAGTAAGCATCTAATCCAAAGGAGGACACACTCAGGAGTGCAGTAACAAAAAAAGAAAAAAACATTCTCCCATAAGTGATAAAAATATGTGCACACATTTTTAATTGTTGTATTTATAAGTATATATAAAAATTTTAACTGAATTTTATGTATAATTTTATCGTGACGCAAAGGAAATGCTTCTGCTGTTTTTCAACACCTAAGACCTTCGGGGATGAGATTTAATTGATTTTGTTGCAGGATCAGTTAATTATTCAGTGAATTGTTGAGCATTTGTATAAAAACCATTATTGAACCTCAGTTTGTCAATCTGATGAAGTCCATTGGTGATGCAGTGGACAAAAAGCTAAGACTGCATTTTTAAAGGTTAAGTAAATTGTATTCAAACAACTACTTGGATTTTTTTGTCTTTTTTCCATTCAGGAGTTGGTGACAACTTGTGTTTCTTGTGGTTATTAGACAGCCAATCTAACTGGAGCATTTTACACACACACACACACACACACACACACACACACACACACACACACACACACACACACACACACACACACACACACACACCTATGGCTAAACATAAACGGAAGGATGTTCTGTTTTGGTGAAGGGCATGTTCTTGCTTCAAAAATCTCCTGCAGCTAACCTAAGCATTAGGATGTTACACAGACACATACTGCTCTGCACTGGAAGTCTCCCATGGCTAAAGCTAGCATAAACACATAGGATGTTACACTCACTGTTTTGGGGGTGAGCTGGCTGTGGCTTCAGTCAGTCCAGCTTCATGCTGGATGGCCATCTGCACTCTGATTAAATCTCATGCGGTGCTTACATATAATGTTTCTGTTTGGCCATTATCCTAGAGGTTTTTGGTGCTTGTTTGGTGTTCTTTTTGACAGACGTCTCCTGTGAGGTCAAAAATCCTCCAGTTTTTATGGACAATTTTGGATTTTTTATTTATGAATAATTTTATTTTTTATTGCTCCCCCCCAGCCAACATGGATCCTAGGCAGCTACCTAGGTCACCTAGTGTGGGATCTGGCTGTGCCTCTCATACATGCATTCTTATGCCTTTGACACATATGACAATGCTGTAAATCTATGCTTAGAGAACATTGATCTCTACCTGTATGACTGCAGTATCACTACTGTCATACAGGTGAAGCTGTAGTGCTTGACAGCTATGAGTGGATTCCATCAAGGCATTGGCAGAGCTCAGTGAGGGGGAGGGGGGGGTCCATAAAGCCAGGAATGGGAAATGAGATGAGATTCATTACTATAGTATGTTTTATGTAACTCAGAATTGGAATTTTAACCATTTTACATGCAGCTCGGCACGTAAAAATCTACTGCCAATCATTAGCGGACCGGAGTTCCGCTGTGGCGACCCCTAACCGTGAAAAGCCAAAAGACACAACAAAATGTAATTTCTAACAACTTCCCTTCTTAACTAACCACCTTATCTCTTGTTTGTCATCCATATAATCGATCTGTGTAAACATTTTATTCTATATACTTCAATTCTGTTAAATGATTTGTGTAGATATTTCATTCTATAAACTTATAATGCTGCTAAATTTCAATGTAACCATGACTATATATTGTCACTTATTTTTAAATTTTTAAACTTCAGTGTAACTATGACTCTATATTGCCATTGTCACTTATTTTTTTATTTTTTTGCATATGTGGAGCTTTTCTCCCCGGGTCTCCGCTGAAAATGGACATGTATCCAGTTGGATTCTCCTGGTTAACAAATGTAAAATAAATAAGTAAAAATAGTGATGCTAGATGGTAGGGTGTCTTTGCTTCACTATCCCAATCATTGTGGAATATAGTCCACAGTCTATTCCATATCAGATATTATCTACCTACGTTTTCGGAATGCAGCATATATAGCCCCCATTAATTTAAGCCTAACAGCCTTGGAGCATGGCTCATCAAAGCAGTTTACAATTTGACTTCATTGCAGTGCATCTATGCAATCATTCCTTCAGTCGATATGTTTTTTCTTCACATATGCTTAACACTAGACTAAATAATTGACATACGTGTCCTAGGCAAAATATTAGCTTTAAAAAAAAAAAAAAAAAAAAAAGACGCCTATTAAATGTCGATGCTGCTACAGTGCTTTGGATCAGTTCTGTATTAAGGGTGAATGTTGCTCTTTAATATTATCATAGCCAATATGGAGGATTATGATCTGCTCTCTGATCATAACCAACTTATGAGATGTATGTGTTTGAGACATGAATTACAAGAAATTCACCTCAAGAGGTAAATTGTAACACAGTTGTAGAGAGCACATAACGAAAGGTTATGATCAGTGAGACCTGATAATAATTCTTTGATGTGTATTACCAGTTACAGAAAAAAAATGTAGGAGCGCAAAGTGTTTTACTGGCTTTCAAATGCTTTGAAAACCTGGTAGGACATATTAGTGCTGTCAAACAATGTATAAACAGAAAAAAAAGTGTCCCTCGGAAGAATGAAGATCCCATCACTGTATTGCCCTTAATTTGTTACACTGGCTTGAACTCTCCAACCATCTAGACTATCTTCAGATTACCACAGCCCACAAACTAATCCTTCAACCTTCTAAGTGCCCTGCTCTATGCAACATCCTTCTCCCTTACACCCCTCAGAGAACTCTCAGATTTGCTCACCAAAACCTAATCTGTGTCCGAAAACCCAATCGCCCTGCTGGTCAACTCCTGCTATCCTTTCCCTTAGCAAAAAAATGGAATTCTCTTCCTTCCTCTCTAAGGACCTGTGCAAACTTTGAAAACTTTTTAATCTCAGTTACATTCCTACCTTTACTCTAACAGAAAATGCAAATGCATTCTCTCCACCTAGTCCTATAATTCTCTCTCCACCTATGATTACTAGCCTCTCTAGCTATGATCTATAGGCTACCACACATATGTACATATTGTAAATATCAAATTTGTACCATGTACCTAAGAATTTACATCTGCCCTCTAACATGAAATGTAACTGTAAATTGTTCATTGATAATATTGTGTCTGTATCTAAAGGTAACATGTACCTAAGAAATTACACCTGGTCTCTAGCATGAAACCTGATTGCAAATTGTTCTTTTCTGTATTGTATCTGTATCTAAACTTTGTAACATGGAGCTTTTCTCCCCTGGCCTCCACTGAAAACGGGCTCCCTGAGCCCAGTGGACATCCATGGTCATCAAACTGGAAATAAATAAATAAATAAAAGTGCTTTAAAAGGTAATACTTTGTTCTGCCAAACTTTTTTCATTTATAGGTGTGTCGAAGTGAAGATCTAACAGCTTTTATAGGCTGTTTTACCTTCTATCACTGTTTTTTGCTAAAAGACACTGCCTGTTGTTTATCGCTAGCTAGAGAAATATCACAAAGGTGCTTAACAATTTTTTTCTTTTCCCCTATACTGGAAAATAATCACTGTGCTTCTTACATTACAAAGTGGTTAGAAATAAGTGGCCTTTTCATATGTTTAATTCTTTCTCAACACAGCCCTATTAGACATATCAGACATCTCATGACAGTGTTAAATGTAATCTTACATGTTTCCACATATACATTTTTTTTCATTTTGAGAAACATTTAGATATAGTTCCAGTAAGTGCTGTATTTGGTAAGAAGTTATGAGTTCCAAAGAACTTCATTTACAAGCATCTTGATTTTTATTTGATTTTTTTTTTTTTTTTTTGGAGCGCAGGCTTTTCCTTTGAAATGAGTGTTTATGTGTAGCTTTTGGCGTAATACAAGTAGCACCAATTATTAACAATAAAAACATGCTGAGTAAAATTATACTGTAGGTGTACTTTGACAGAGTCAGCAAGTTTTCCAGATAAAACTGAATGTCCCTAACATAATTTCATACCTTTTCTTCTTTTCAGCAGTCTTCAGTGAATGTAGTAGTTTGTCTGATGCTTCTTTGACATAACGGTTCATTGCATAATTAACACATGTAGCCTTGATTGCAGTAATTTGTTCCTAGATGTGTCACTTCACCACAATATGTCATTGTTCTGCCTACATACTAAGCTGGTATGTACTGCTGATAGGCAGATAACCCTTTCCTCACTATAATGTATAAAGTTTCTAACATATGTATTTATACCAACCTTCAACTGAGTTTGTTTTCATATTCCTGTAAAGAACAGTGACCCCAAAGAAAACATCTGCTAGTTAGCTAATGTAGCCATGTGCATCTTCAATGGGAGAAGAGTTTTTTCTTAAGGGTATGTTTCCTGGTTCGTTCTTCTGTATGTGGCAGCACAGTGTCCCTTCCAAGTTTCTTTACCCCTCCATCAGCTGTGAGGTATGTTATTGCCAACACCCCAAGTAGTATTTGTGGCTGTTCAAGAAAGGAGCAGTGAGATCCACCATAGCAGCACGAAAGAGGGCGTAGTTTTTTCCACCCTAGGCTCTACTTATGAGAGGGCAGCTCTAAGGCATTGTTTGTGAAGACATGTTCACCCTGGCTGTCTCTCCTCTGTCAATCCATAGATTGATTGTTGTAAGAAAGCCCTTCTATATTGAAATAGCTTATAAACAAAAGCATTGTGTTTAGATCTAGGGATGTCATTGTCCTCCTTTACTCAGCTTTCATTTGGCAGGTCATTGAAAATAATGTCCCCCTTTGGCATGTATCTGTCCAGACACATGCAACAACTACAATGTACACAGTGAAACCTGACTAAAAGGATAGAAGCTCAAAACATGTCCTACATGCACCAATTCAAAGCAGTGCCACTGTACTTGGTGTCCTACATCAGACTTCTAAGGTGATCTGTCTCTGGCAGCCTCTAACCCAATACTGAAAGATTTACTGCACATCAGCAAGTTCAGTTGCATCAGAAATACTCAGTCTAGGGATCTAAACCTCTTCTGCAACATCAACAGAATGGTTTGGGGGGAACTGATATATCTCACAGAGGATACTGCTGTTCTGGAACAGACTCCCCTTACACATCAAAAAGAGATCATCCCTGTCCATATCAAAGTGCAACTTGGATCTATGGATGCAAGTCCCCTCAAATTATTTATGGTATGATCCCAGTTATTCACATTATGGGTGATATATAATTATCAATCATGGGATGGGCAAGGCCAGTCTCTAACCAAAGGAGTAGGTTATTTCAAGCATAAGAAGAGGAAATGGTTAGGCTTAAAATGGCCCACAAAGGCAGCTAGTGTAGTGCTTAGCTATGACCCTATGAAACTACAGTAAAGCAGTTCAAGAACACTGGCTACTGTACAATGAGCAATGTAGAACAGCATATTTATGTTGCAAATGCAGGGATAGATTTAGAGTTGTGGCATGTACCGTGTGGGGGAAATGCACAGAAAAATACTTCTGAAAGCTGACCTGATAAAATACAGACACCTGTGCAACAGGAAAGCTATGTAACTGCATGCCAAATAGGTGCACAGTGGATATGCAAATGAGTACATGGCATGACAGGACTACTAACATAATCTCCATGCAATCAGCATCCATCCCACAACTATGCATACTAATGAAGTTGCATTACAGAATTGTAGTTTCTTGAAGTTCACTGCAGAGCAATAAATGCACTGACTGTGATCCCTAGCCACCTCATTGGCACACACTCACACTCACACTGACACCACACACACACACACACACACACACACACACACACACACACACACACATTGTAAATGGAACTTTCAACACTATTTCAGAGTCATTCACTTCATCAACTGAAATCTTTCTCATGCAGCTCTCTGACTTAACCCCCACACACACACACACACACACACATGAACAGGCACTGCCAAAGCTTCAACCTGACTAAAATTTGTAAGAGTTCTTTGAACAG
Organism: Protopterus annectens; assembly: GCF_019279795.1. Taxonomy (NCBI): domain Eukaryota; kingdom Metazoa; phylum Chordata; order Ceratodontiformes; family Protopteridae; genus Protopterus; species Protopterus annectens. Next base: position 139,682,762 of record NC_056737.1, on the reverse strand, counting down.
TGAAAGTATCACTCTCCCACCACATGGGGCTTTGCTTCCCACACCCCTTCTTAAACATGCTTACTCCATAGTTAGACAATGCTGGACATCAAACAGAAAGGCACAGACACACACACACACACTCACACACACACACACACACACACACACACACACACACACACACACACACACACACACACACACACACACACCCCATATCATTACCAGCACTGAAAAATAAGCCACACTGGGAGTGATCCGAACCAGAATGTCAGTGAGATACATCTGACCAATTGGTGTCTTGTCCATTTAAGACTCATAGAGTTAATGGATATTAACATCTGAGTTGTGATGTAAATCTCTCAGCCATAATGTTGATTCTGTTTACAAGAATGCAGTCCTTCAATGTTGGTGTCACTTGGACTATGAAATGGAGTGCGCAGAGTCATACAATTGCAGGAGTAGCTGTGGTCATAATTTTGGAAGAAATGATCATACCATAATGTGAAATACACCTGGATAAGCAGTGGATAAATATATGTAGTGCTAGAAAAATTGCTGTATGTGCACTAATAATATTTACATGCACATACACTGCTCAACATGTGCTCACACATGCACTCTGTCTTACACACACACACACACACACACACACACACACACACACACACACACACACACACACACACACACACACACACACACACAAACACACACACGTATGATTTGCTCTTTAATATCTGAAACCAGAAACATTAGAATCCATTCATACAATGCAAGGTAGATTTTAACAGCTGACTCCTGTAAAGAAACTCTGATAATTCACAATTTCCGTGGCCTGTCTGCTCTGTGGATTCTGGCAGTGACATGTCTATGGCAATTTGTAATCATCTCATCATGCTCATACATGGTGTTCTCTTCTCATCTGTCCTGTCTCTGAGGGCTGCCAGGTTTGTTACTAATTACCCCTTTAGAGTGAACCATCTCACTTAATCTTAAGCATCAATTTTTTTTTCTAAAATCTCTTTATTTGAATTTTCAGATATTAACAGCGATACATCCAATCAAACACACAAAACAAGCAGTACATACAAAAAGGAAACATTCAAAAAACTAATAACACAAGAAATATATATACACTATATACAACAGAAGTCACTACATCATCAAATGGAGTATAAAAGGTTTTTAACATCAATTAAGAAAGTGAGGGATAGTATGAGGGACTTATTTTATGAAGAAGATAAATATAGAAATTCACCCACTTATTATACTTAATGTAATTAGGGAATACAATTAGATATATAAAGAGGAAAAAGAGAAAAAAAAGAAAAAAAAAGAAAAAACTAAAAACTGGTTATAATGCGGTTATTGCATAATATACATTTGTCTTATCATGTCAGTGTACAGACTATCTTTCTTTGTTAAGAATTACATCTAGTAAGTAACCCCAATATATCTGATAATAGTGTTTCCTTTTTGTTTTTGTATAAACTAGTTTGTGAGATGAGATATATTTAATAGCAAGGTTGCTAAAGCCCATGTAATTGGAGATGTGGCATTCCAATTTTTAGTGATATAAAATTTAATAAGGGCACACTTCGTGATAGGGACATGTTTTTTTAGTTTTGGAATTTGAGTCGTGTGATTTTTCATATCCCATCTTCTCTAACCTAGCTCTTAAAGAGCACCATAGGTTGTGTACCTTGCTACATTTCCACATGACATGGAGAATATCTGCAGTTTGGTTTGGACAGTGAGGACATATAGGCAAGAAGTTGGAATTGAACTTATCTAGTTTTGATGGGGTATAGTATACATTGTTATTTATCATAATTTGTGTATATAGCAGATTTTTAAAAGGAATGAATTTTATCATATTCTCAGTGGCCATTCTCTTATTTTCATCTGACAGAGATTGTTTTTTTTTCTTGCCAATAGTTTGAAAATAATAAAGAATTCCGGTGTTTTATGTTTGTTACAAGTTTATATGTCCTAGAAATTGTTTTCCCTTTCATCTCAAGGTTTTCTAGTATTAGTTTTACTAAGTTAATATCCTGCAAGTCGACTTGTGTTTGTGAGAATTTAGCATTTATGAGATAATGGATTTGGGTAAGAATAACAGTATATTTTTTAGTAAGAGTTAGTTCTAATCTTATTTGTTGTATACTGGATTCTCTCCATTGGTATATTTCCCATACTGTGAGATCTTTTATCAGAGGGTAATTTGTTAGATTTAAGGGTTTATTGTTTATTAGTAGGTTGAGATTTAGGTGGAGTGGTTGTATAAAGGCAAGAGCATCTAATAATTGCAATGATTTAAATAATTTCTGTGTAGTAAGAATCATGTATTTAATTAGTGGGTGTATATTCATTGTGAATATGCCATTTTGATTTAGGTTTAAAAATGGTAGGGATTTGCTGTTATACCCAAGGGAATTTAGTTGTTCAGACCAGATTTTGGTCCATTGGGGTGTCCAGGTATTTGCATACAGGTCATGGCTTATTAACTGTATTAGTCTGTAGGCAGTAATTATACTATAATATAGTTTGAAATCGGGTAACCTCAATCCTCCTTTATCTTTGGTAAGTACAATTTTGTCATATTTAATTCTAGTGGATTTGGGGTAACATAAGAATCTTGATATAGCTTTTTCTATATCAAGAAAGAATTTTGGGGGAATATTTGAAAAAGTAGCATTTAGTTGAAAGAGTGTTCTCGGTAAAAGGTTCATCTTAACAACACTAGCTTTTGAGAATAATGACATATTAATATTCTTCCACCTATTGATATCATTTTCAATACTGGTCCATGTCACAATAGGTTATTCTTCATCATATCCTTAAAGTCAGGAGTAAATATTATTTCTAGGTATTTTATCTGGTAACTTATCTTGATCTCACTCATGGGAAAGTAAAATTCCTTATGACCTATAAGATTCATGAGAAATATGTGGGATTTGTTTAGATTTAAATTATAGTTAGAGATTTCAGAGAACTCATTTATAGTTTTAAGTATTTTTGGGAGGTCAGTAGTGGGAAGTTGAAAATATATATTTAAGTCATCAGCAAAAGCAGAGAATATAAGATTTGTATTATAGATTCTAGGCATGTGATGGAAGGTTTTTTGTGAAATAAACAGAAGGAGAGGTTCTAGATAAAGATTAAAGAGGTATAGGGAAAGAGGGCAACCTTGTCTTGTACCATTAGATAACAGTATAGGGTAAGTTTTAAGCTTATTTATCTGAATAGTGGTAGAAGATTTCTGATATAGAACCTTAATTATCTTTATGAATTCCTGAGGAAAACCATATAAAGGCAATATATTAAATAGGAAATGTAAATTAACTCTATCAAAAGCTTTGGTTGCATCCGCTGTGAGGACATATGTGGGGCATTTGTCACTGTTAAGAAGTCTGATAATGGTATCTGAAAGGAGGGTGTTATCACTTGTTTGCTGTTTATCATAAAGCCCATTTGTTCTTGGGAAATGATAGAGGAGAGTACATCCTTAAGTCTATTTGTTATAACATGAGCTAGGATCTTAAGGTCAATATTTATCAGGGCTATTGGTCTATAGTTTGCTGGATCTGTTGGGTCAGAATTCGGTTTTGGAATTAGCACTGTTTTGGAGTCATTTAAATAATTATCTGTTATTCCATGTTGTATTATAAAGTTGAAAACTTTTAATAATCCTTTGGAAATAGGTTCCATGAATAGTTTATAAAATTCAGAGGTGTAGCCATCGGGCCCAGGGGATTTACCTGGTTTGAGTTTGTTTATTGCAGCTTTTATCTCATTTAGTTGCAGGGATGTTTTTACTAGTTTTTTTTTGATCTTCCATAATTTGTGTAAATTTTATATAATGTATAAAATCACCATAATTGTCTGTAGATAGTGATAAGGGTATGTTGTATAGTTTCTTACATATGTCTTCAGAAGCATATACAATATCTTGGTCCTTGTGCTTCGCCAGTCCTTCATACACTATTTCTTTAATTCTCAGTGGGCCATTTTTTATGTTAATTAGTCTAGCTAGGAATTTTGAATGTGTTTGTGCTCATTCTGAATATTGATATATTGACCTAAATTCTAACAGGGAGATATTTTCTAGATAGTGTTTGTGTAATTGCTTTTGCCAGTCTATTACTTTTTCCTCCAGGTCTTTAGAGTATTTTTTCTGAAGTTCTAATTCAACAATATTTATTTGAGTTTCTAGTTCCTTTTTAAACTCATTGTACTTTTTTTTGAACCATGCAGATTTTTGGATAATTATACCCCTAATGGCCGCTTTGGCAGCCGCCCACTGTATATCATAAGGAATTTGAGTAGATATAAAGTCATTTTGAAGTTGGGCTATGGCATTCTGGATTTCCTGTGCTGTTTCATGGTTTTTAATGATTTTAGGATTTAATGTCCAATTATTGAAATAGGGAACATTTTGTTTATATGTTTGAAAATTTATTAAGAGACTGATTTTTGAATGATCTGAGATAGTTCTAGGTGATACAGCATAATTTAGTCTGTTCAAAAGCAATGATTGAGAATGGGTTAAGCAAATATTAGCTGCAGGCCATAATTCATTATCTAGGGGGGTAGTCATTATAATAAATAAATCTTTCCAAGGAGAAATTACTTCTTTTAAAGCTGATTCTAATGGAAGATGGGTATTATTTACTAGCGAATATCATACTCTAAATAAACCTTTACTGTTTTTTAATATATATAGCCCGTGCTCTAATCAACATCTGTTCATTTATGAAATCTTTAATATACTAGCTAACCACCCAAATAATTTGTATATCATTGGTAGGGACTGGAATGCTTTATTAAATCTAGACAAAGCTAGATCACGTAATGAAAATAGGCAGTCGCAACATACCACTATAGCACTTGAAGAATTTCAAAATACTTTTGAACTAACTGACCCCTGTATTAAATTCCAATATGATGAAACAATAACAAAATTCACTTTCTTCTCAGCCACTTATAAAACCTGGTCCAGAATAAATGCTTTTCTTAAGCATCAATGTTTAATTATCTTTCTCTATAAAATATTAATTCTCTACCTTGAGCATTTGTAATTATGCACTTTGGGATAACATGTTTGTGGGATAATCTAGTTTGACTTAAACAAACAGCACAGCACAGTAACTGATACTCAGAACATGTGTGGAATATACCCTTGTGGTTACATATGTACTCATACCAATACATACAAAATGTCATTGTATTGGGATGGAACATGTAATGCTACAACTGCAAGCCCTGTACGGTGCTGTGACATGCTGTGTCAGAATGGTACAGTGATAATCTCAACAGAAAATGCAACCCAAGGAACTTCATTTGTCCTCCAGTGTGTTAGAAGTATTATATATTTATTCTAATGAGTCTGTAGGGCAGCATCTGTACATTGTTGTGTGCATGAACTCCAGCCCTGTTGTCATTAGTCTGTCTATTCCATTCTTTGGATGCAGCACATGCACTGTCATAGCCACAGTGTCACATGTGACAGATCTTGCACCATTTTGTGTGTACTGTCACACTACTCCTCCTGCTTACCAGATTACAAGTAGATAATTAAGTATTCAAGAGATTTCCTGCAAACATATCCTTATGAACTCTGTGCATCACTCCTGTGTGGACCTCAAATGCTGGTATCTCAGATGGCTTCTACCATGCCCAGTGACATCATCCAGAACTCCCTTGTGTAGCTCAGTGTACAACGTGTATGTGTGCTATTTCTTTAAGAAGCATGCAAGGCTGTGCATGCACGTATAAATTCCAGATATGTGCAATCCCTAGTGCCATTTTGTAGAAGCAGCCAGTGAGTGAGCATGTACAATCACAGTAGTTTGTGTATAAGTTACTTAAGTCATAGTCAGTAAGCCTTTACAGTAATGTGTTTGTATAGAATAAAGCTGCTTAAACAGAACCCACAAAGACTCATTTATTCATGTACCAACACAAAAGCGACATTGTGTCAGAAATGGGATGGAAAAGAGAACATTTGGAGCCATGAGATATAAAGATGACAGCGAAGGTAATAGCTAGTGAAAACAGTACAAACATAATCAGAAAGAATGAAAGGTAATGAAAAATAATAAGAATTATTTACTTAATGTGAAAAGAGGCAAGAAAGGGCATTATGAGGGCACAAACCGCATTATCAAGCAAGCAGAAAGTACAAAGAAGTTTGTTAACTAAAGAAAATGTTTAATATAAAAGTATTTGACAAAATGATTGGTTCTAGAGTGCAAAACGAGCATGTTTAAGGCAGAATTGGGCATGTTTAGAGTAAAACAAGCACATGAGAAGCATATTGGACATGAAAAAGTGCTTAAACTAGCAACAAGAATATAATAAGAAAAGAGAAAAAGGGCAGAGTAAGCAAGAATAAAGCAAGGCGACTGCTTGTGTTTGGGCAAAGTGCTGTATTTGGGCATAACTAGCCTTTGTACTGTATCAAGGGCACAATTAAAGCTATTTTAAGTATCTCAGAGTGTGTAAAAGTGCTTACAGTGTGTGCTTATTACTGTGCATGTATTTTAAAGAGTTCACTGTGTGTAAAGTGCAACTATCTTGTAAAATCCAGTCAGAGCATAGTTAGTCGAAGAAAAGTTCTTGTGCTGGGTGTGTCTGTTTGCAGTGTACCGCCAGTACAGAGTGCTCTTGTACTGTAAGGAGTTGCCTAGCAAGGTATCGCCATTTTGAGGACATTTCAGTGTACTTCATGTAGGTGTCTGCAAAGTGCAAATACTTTGAAAGAGATTGAATTTGGTCAACTGAAGTTTAGTTTATTCGCATTGTACAGTTGCTTGATATGTTTCTTCCATTGATGAAAGGTATATTTACAAAAGATTACAAGAGTATTACTGTGCCTGTGAATGGCTCAGTTGCATCGTAATGTTCTCGAATGTTTCTTAAAGAGGCTACTTTAACAAGTAAGTGGTGTATGGCTGTAGAATGCCTGCCTTCATCAATAAAGTCCCATGTGACTAGTTTGGCATTTTTCCCTTTACCAGTTCTGAAAGTTTCCAGCTCCAAAAGCTAATGATTTTAGCATTTTTGCCTTTCATAAAGCATTGGGAACTTTACAAAGTTATTTTGCAAAGTACAGTAAGGCATCACCAAATTTACTAAGCTATTTCACAAAGTACAGTAAAGCACTGAGAAATTTACAAAGTCATTTTGCAAATTACAGTAAGGCATCGAGAAGTTTACTAAGCTATTTCACAAAGTACAGTAAAGCATCAAGAAATCTAAAAAGCTATTTCGCAAAGTGCAATAAAGCATCGAGAAGCCCGAGAAGTATATTTTGCAAAGTCCAGTTATTCAAGAGTACTATGAGGTTCTTCGTTTGCATAATTCCCTTAAGGTTAAAGAGGGAAAGTACAAGTACAAAGAACAAAAGCATTGAATAAACCATAAATGAGCAAAGCAAAATGTAGTTCCAACAGTAACCAGGTACCTCTGCAGAAACACAAAACCCATCCAAATAATAAAAGCAGGCATTGGCAAGGCTCCAGGTTCTTCAGCTAATTTATTACAAAACACACAAACGCTTTCACCACAAGGCTTCTTCAGGTGTATACAAAACAGCACTCACACACCTGTGCTTATATTAAACATTAACTGGTCACATGATTAAAAGATAAGACTCTTAAAGGTACATAAGAGCAGTTGTGTTGAGCCCACAATAAAATACATAATAAAATGTATAAACTTCATTACATAAAAACAGTGTTACAAATGATATATATAAAAAATTACACATATTAACCACAAAAATATAACATTTTCTACCTACGAAGTGGTCTGTTTTTCAGGATGGGTCTCAATGGTACATGGTCATTAAGACCATTTCCTGTGTTGGCTCTTAACCTCACAATCCATTTAGCCTCCAGGTTCTCAGTTTGAACTCTGATATCACCACCCCTCAAATTCTCATAGCATTTACCTAGTACCATGAATGTAAAGGTGTGTTGGTCATTGGTTTCTTTTATGTGTTTTGCTAAAGCATTAAACACACTACCTTTCTTAATATGGTATAGGTGTTCCCTGATCCTGTCCCTTAATAATCTATCGGTCTTTCCCACATAGAATTTACTACATGCCTGGCAGGTGGCAAGTTAGACTACATGGGAAGTATCACACCTGGCACTAGTTCTTAATGCATAAATTATACCAGTATCTGGATGCTGAAATTCTATATCTTGGTTTATAAATTTACAAAATTGGCACCCGGTACACAGTCTAGTCCCTGGTGTGTCCTCACTCCACTGTTTTTATATAATGAATTTATACATTTTATTATGTATTTTATTGTGGGCTGAACACAACTGCTCTTATGTACCTTCAAGAGTCTTATCGTTTAATCATGTGACCAGTTAATGTTTAATATAAGCACAGGTGTGTGAGTGCTGTTTTTTATACACCTGAAGAAGCCTTGTGGTGAAAGCGCTTGTGTGTTTTGTAATAAATTAGCTGAAGAACCTGCAGCCTTGCCAATGCCTGCTTTTATTATTTGGACGGGTTTTGTGTTTCTGCAGAGGTACCTGGTTACTGTTGGAACTACATTTTGCTTTACTCATTTTTGGTTTTATATTTTCCAACAGTTCCAGGGGAATGGCCACAGGAACGGAGAACATTGAATTGGAGTATAATCCTGTTTCCAAAATTGCATGGACTGAACTCACTGTCAATCAATTCATATTTAAGGTGAGAAAGCTAATCCTTTACTGAACAATGATCTTGTCCCAGATGGGGATGAATGCATGAATATAGAGATTGTGGCACTGAAAAGTGAATTATTCTTGTTAGAAAAATATTTGCTCAAACTAAAAAGAACACAGTTTGAGAAATTTCATCTCCAAACCTGTATTGCTGAAGGCATTGTGCCTCGGGGACTGAGAATTCTTAAAATGCCCGCTCAAGCGGATTGCGATCCTTTACTATTATGTGAATGGCAGAAATTAAATCTACAGACTAGTGCTGGTTATTTAAAACTACTGTCTGATTCTGCCAAAAGAGAAGAAACAAAGCTATTACTTCAGATCAAGAATAAATATCTTGACCTATGTAAAAAATATGATTCCGCTTCAATTGTGAAGCCAATCAATGGCATGCTTGAGAACACTCTTGTTTATTCCTGCGAGTTAATACAAATCAAGTTAAAAAAGTTATATAGAGATAGCCAAGACTTTTCATGAGGCCATGTCCTTATGTGGCTGAGAGTAGTTAATAACAACAACAGGGTTAACATTCAAACCCCTGTAGTTGAGTCTACCAATCAAGAAAGTATCACGGAGGTTCCTGCCAATCAGAAAGCCATTACACAAACATCCACCAACCTAGACTCTGAAGAAATCCAGGAAATGGATGAGGGGAGGGTTCAAACAACTATCGAGTTAGGTTGCACTATGTTGATGGCTGAGGCAATAGTAGTAAGAAGGAAAATTATTACAACTACAGCACAAGTCCATCAAGAAGTAAATGGCAATGCTTCAAACAGATGCAACTTGATGATGGCACTCACCCTTCTTTTTTAGAAATCTTATGCCCTCCAGGCTTGACTTTTCCTCTTCCCACCAGAAACAGGTGTATAAGCCGAGTAAGAGGTGACTTGAACCAGGGTCAACAGAGAGGGAGAAGCATGACCAGAACCAAAAGGAAGCACCCAAAAGGAATGGTGAGTCCATATACAATAAAGAAAGCGCTTTCATGAACAGCAAAAATGAATAGTTAATTTATCCATCTATGCTCTATCCTGATATGAATGTAGTGTACTGGAAAAAAGACTTTCTTTTATTCTGGCTGCTGAGTGATATTACTGAAGTTGTATTTGACATTAAATTATTTACACGCAATTTAATGCTGAAAATCATGTATGCGAACAATGGTGAAAATGGGGAATTTATGTTCAAAAAACCTAGCTCTTTTTTACCTAAATTAAATCCCTTGGTTTTTGCATTTGAACAGTTATGTTTAGATGATGTTTATACAGTATTTTATGAACAAAAGTCATACTCTTGTAGCAGTAGATGGTGTAATCTATCTAAGGATGAATTTGTAGCATTAAATAATTTACAGATGAACTCACATATCATGATACGTGCTGCAGACAAAGGAGGACAGATTGTAATTTTGGCTAGAGAAGACTATGCTAGGAGAATACTTGCTTTATTAGATGATGATACAATTTATAAAGTTAAACCTTAATCACAAGTTAAAAGAATGGTTGAGTATGTGCATAATAAGTTAAGGGAAATAGCCAGGATGGGTCTCATTGATGAAAATCTATTAAGATATTTTCTTATTTTTAACCCCACCACCCCAGTGATTCAAGGATTACCTAAGGTACACAAAAACAGGGAGAATCCCCCTATGAGACCCATTGTAGCCGGAAGCAACTGGTGCCTTGAGTCTATATATATTTTTGTGGAGAAATTCCTTAGGAATCTTATTAAACAGTCAGCTTATATTTTGAAGGACACTGAACATTTTGTTAGAGATTTATATAGATTTACATGTGAAAGAGAACAACAAGCTTGCAAACAACAAATGCTGTTAGTCACCCTTGATGTGGTGTCACTTTTTACTGTTATTCCAAATGATTTTGGGATTAACAGTGTAGTTAAACTAATGCTTGAAATCAGAGAGTATGACAGTGACATGGCGGACCTGATATGGTTATTATTAAGCCTGGTACTAGAGAATAATGCATTTATGTTAAGGGATAAGGTTTATTGGCAATGTAATGGGGTAGCCATGGGAACACCATGTGCTAACAGTTACGCGAATGCTGTAATGTTGAAATGGGAACAAGACAACTTGGTTGTGGGTGATTGCAAGGATGATATATTATTTTTTCGTAGGTTTGTAGATGACCTCTTCCTTTTATGGGGGGGGGGGTCAATAGAACAGCTATTGAAATTTGTGGGTTATATCAATGGTTTAACACACTTCCTCAGGTTCACCATGAACTGGTCATACACTGAAGTTAATTTTTTAGATGTCTCTATTATACAAGAACCTAATGGTGCACCGAGCACTAAAATGTTTAGGAAGGGATGTCATGTGAATAGTTTATTGAGAAAAGACAGCATGCATCCTCAATACATTTTTAGGACTGTTGTACAGAATCAAGCTTATGGGGCCTCTAGATTAAATGCTAGAGAAGTAGATTTCATGGAACTACTAGAAAAGACAGACATAGACTTGACAGAGAGGGGTTACGATCAGAAACTTGTTAACAAAAGTATTAAGACAGTAAGAAACTTTAGACATAGTAGAACCAGGCTCTATTTCTCTGAACGGGCAGGAAGCAATATATGTAATGGGAGTCAACAGGAACAAACTTCACAACCACTTAAAATGTGTTTTAGCTATTCTAGAAACATAAGATATTACACAGATATTATAGGTAAACATTGGAATATCCTGACATCTGAGAAACAAGTGAGCAACTTGATAGGAACACATCCACAGTTTACTTTTAAAAATAAGAAGTCGCTAAGGAGGCGATTATGTAATCTTAGAGATCAAATTAGGACTGAGGACACACCAGGGACTAGACCGTGTACCAGGTGCCAATTTTGTAAATTTATAAACCAAGATATGGAATTTCAGCATCCAGATACTGGTATAATTTATGCATTAAGAACTAGTGACAGGTGTGATACTTCCCATGTAGTCTACCTTGCCACCTGCCAGGCATGTAGTAAATTCTATGTGGGAAAGACTGATAGATTATTAAGGGACAGGATCAGGGAACACCTATACCATATTAAGAAGGGTAGTGTGTTTAATGCTTTAGCAAAACACATAAAGGAGACCACTGCCCAACACAACTTTACATTCATGGTACTAGGTAAATGCTATGAGAATTGAGGGGTGGTGATATCAGAGTTCAAACTGAAAACCTGGAGGCTAAATGGATTGTGAGGTTAAGAGCCAACACAGGACATGGTCTTAATGACCATGTACCATTGAGACCCATCCTGAAAAATAGACCACTTCGTAGGTAGAATATGTTATATTTTTGTGGTTAATATGTGTATTTTTTATGTATATCATTTTGTAACACTGTTTTATGTAATGAAGTTTATACATTTTATTATGTATTTTATTGTGGGCTTAACACAACTGCTCTTATGTACCTTTAAGAGTCTTATCTTTTAATCATGTGACCAGTTAATGTTTAATATAAGCACAGGTGTGTGAGTGCTGTTTTTTATACACCTGAAGAAGCCTTGTGGTGAAAGCGCTTGTGTGTTTTGTAATAAATTAGCTGAAGAACCTGGAGCCTTGCCTCTGCCTGCTTTTATTATTGAATAAACCATGTTTATGCCAATTACTTATGCACATGTGTGTGTGGAACAAGAGAGTGCCAACCAAACGAAAACCAAACAAATAACAAAAATCTGGAACCAGTAGTCGAGGCAATCAAGAAACACGCAGATTAGCGTACCACACTTTATTCAATGCTTTTGTCAAGAGACTTCCTCAGAATACAAACATCCTTTAATGAAAACAATGCTTAACTAACCACACCAATCAAATAATTAATTAACAATAATCACTTGATTAAAACCGCTTTCTTTAAAGGGGAAAAACCTAAACATATATAACAAAAATAGTTTAATAAAAGCATAAAATAATCAAATCACTTTATCAAAATAAGAAATAAAATCCATATTTTTATTTAAATGTCGTTTTCTGTCTTTTAAGAAACATTTGATGTTGATAGCCTCATTTAGGCCAGGTTTCTTATCAGAATGAAGTTTGATCTGCCAAATAGTCTCTCTTTGTTTGAGATAATTTTTAAAATCTCCACCCCTAAGGTCTTTTTGGCCAACTTCTAAAATGGAAAATAACAATTTCTTTAAGTTCCCACAAACAATAGAATGTCTATATAAGGCTTTCCTAGAGTCCTTAATCTTGTTACTGTATAAATGTTCCCTCATACGTTCTCTTAAAGTGTGAGTGGTCATGCCGACGTAAAATGCCGAACAACCACTGCACAAACTAATGTACACCACCCCTCTGGTTAAGCAATTAACAAAACCAGGAACTTCAAATGTCATGTTCAAATGTTCTAGCATAACATAGGGCCCTTCAAAAACATATCTACAAAAGTTTCACTGCTCACACCTGAATATACCCTTTTTATGTGTTACATATCTTTTAACTTCATTACCTGAAGGAACATTTTCTAATAATCTTTTAAAATTAAATTGGCTCCTAAAAACAAATTTAGGTCAATCCCCAAGTATCTTAAATAAATCTGAATTACCTTTTACAATGCACCAATTTTTTTCCAAAAGATTTTTGATACCGGAACTGTCAACAGTCATGTCAAGTGAACATACAGCACCAAAAAAAAACATTTTTAAAACTATTTTTATCTCTAGTTCCCCCAATTTTTATTAATGGTGCCCTCAATAATGTTGGATAAAACAACTCACATTTACTAAAAATGTCAGAACATAAACTGTCCAAATAAAGTTTGTCGTATCCCCTTTTAGCAAACATTGTTGAAATAAGTTCAAATTCTTTTAATAAGTCACTATAGTTCGTAGTCATACGACAAACTCTGATGTATTGTCCCTTTGGTATGTTTATCTTAATGTGTTTGGGATGGTTACTTTTATAATGTAAATAACCATTAGTGAAGGTATTTTTACGAAAGATCTTACTCTGAATTTTTTTTTCTTTTTCATCCCACCAAAGCATAACATCCAAAAAGTTAACGTTGTGATCCCCTTCACTAAGTATACATTTTAAAAATTTAAAAGAATTATTAACATCAGTCAAAAATGAATCAACCACATCTTGTGCACCCTGGATGATAAAAAAAAAGGTCATCAACAAACCTAGAATAAAAAAGTATATTATATTGCTTCTCAATTTCAACGAAAATGTTAGTTTCCCACCATCCCATGACAGTATTTGCATACACAGTTGCAGCTGCTGACCCCATGGCGACCTCTCTTTTTTGTTTATAATAAATATCATCAAAAAGAAAAAAAATGTTGTTTAAAATGATGTCTACCAAGTTACATACCAAAGATATGGTGTCAGCTTTCATTCTAGAATATGCAGTTAAAAAACTACGCACTGCCTCAACTCCATCTTCGTGAGGAATACAAGTGAACAAGGACACAACATCAATAGAAAACATAACATATTCAACAGAATTTAAGTCAACCCGTTCAGAAAAAATTCTAAGCTTGTTTAAAAAGTCCCAAGAATCTTTTAAATAAGACTGAAGATTCTGTGTCAAGGGACTTAATATAGCAACGACCAGTAGTGCAATTCCTTCTGTTATAGAATGTGGAGAAGAAACAATAGGTCTAAATGGAGGGTTCACCAAATCCTTATGAATTTTTGGGATGCCAAATAACACCCCAATTCTGGGTTTTTCAACAACACAAAAATCATACATTTTAAAATCCATGTCCCCAGACATTAAAGCTTCATATAAAAATTAATAAATGTTCCTATAACTATGATGGATATCAAATAAACAGACTTTCTCATATTCTACTGTGTTATTGGCAATAGCCAACATACTTTTTTATATTTAGCAACATCCATAACAACCATATTACCCCCTTTATTACTTATTATTCAGATAGAGATGCAAATACCAGGGCATTCATTTTGCTAAATCTAGCAGGATCTGAGGCCATAGAAAGAGAGCATTCATTTATATATTTACCAGCAGTGTATGAAGGTGAAGGTGCAGACCACCATATTGTTGTGCAAGATGAATCAAGGGAAGACCCCAAGTATTTGAAGCACAAATTCAGAGATGTGCAACCTCCAGATGAACATTACATTACAGAGGCATTTGTTTTACACAAGGAATCAGAAACCAGAGGAAACATTTGCAGCTTATATAACTGACTTGAGAAACAAAGCTAAAACATGTCGGTTTGGTGATTTGAAAGATGAGCTAATAAAGGACAGACGTGTGTGTGATATTAATAGTGCTGCAGTGAGGAATATTTTACTTTGTGACAGTGATTTGACATTAAATAAAGCAATACAGATTTGTCAGATCCATAAGGTGACAGAAAAACATACTAATATGCTTACGAGTGACAAAAGAGTGATTTTGATGTGCTCCATAACAAACGTAGATAGCATGCAACACATGGTAAACAGAAACAGGGCTAGGAAAAGGGCAGCCACATGGTTTACAAAGAAGGTTCCAAGCTTTCCAGAAAGTTCCAGAAAAAATGAAAGCTCCACTGCCAGCTCAGTGCAACACAAATGTGGTGCAAATCATTAATCTAAGAGAGAAGTGTTTAGCATTTGGTTAGCAATGCCACAAGTGTAAAAAATTGAACCATTTTCAAAAGTTTTCAAATCAAGTAAGCCTCACTCAGTTGTAAAGAAAGGTCGCGCAAAAAAGCAAGTTGATCAAGTAGAGCCGAAACAGTCAGCTTTCTATGTGGATGGTGTATCAGTACTTGGAGAAAGAGTTGATGAAGTGTAATGTTACATCAGCGGACACATTTGCAAAAGTGGGAATTAATGAAACAACTCAATGTAACCAGCAGTGTGAGATTTGTTGCGTATGGAGGTGAAGAAATTCAAACCGAAGGTTCAGTAATACTTTCCTGTTATTAAGCTGAGAACTGTTACAACTTATTATTCTACATAGTCTGATGACCAGTGCAATCTTTACTAGTTCATAAGGATATTTTTAGAATTAATCTGCTTTCTTTTGCTAAAGAGGTTCATCATGTGAGTAGTGCAGTTTCAAGTTCAAGTTTTTCTGAAGCCATTTTCTCAGAGTATGCTGATGTTTTCGATGACAAGTTGGGCAAACTTCCAGTTGTGTATTACATGATGTTAGACCCAGAGGTCATTCCAGTATTCAGACCAGCAAGAAGAGTTCCAATTGCAATGCAAGATAAAGTTAAAGTTTAGTTGGACAAGATGGTGCAATAGGGTATGATTTGTCCAGTCACAGAACCAACTGAATGGGGGTTATTTATGGTAGCTGCCCACAAGAAAGGCTCAGACAAAATCAGAATATGCATCGATCCTAGAGATTTGAACAAAGCATTAAAAAGACTATATCATATAATGCACACAGTTGAGGAAGTTGCAGCTCTAATACTGAATGCCACTGTATATTCTGTTTTGGATGCAAAGAGTTAATTTTGTCAAGTGATGCTTGATTGCAAATCTTTATTTCTTACTACTTTTGGTACTCCGTTTGGGAGATACAGGTTCCTAAGGATGCCATTTGGAATACATTCTGCAAGTGAAGTCTTTCAGCATGTGGTAGAACACATTTTTTCATGTTATTTTTGTGCCATAATAGTGGACGATCTATTAGTTGGAGGCAGTGGCGAAGCAGAGCATGACAGAAACCTCAAGAAAGTTCTAGACAGGGCATGTGCAGTAAATCTGAAGCTAAATCCTTTGAAGTGCAAATTCAGACTTCCAGAAGTGACATACATAAGGCATTTTTTGACAAGTACAGGCTTAAGACCTGACCCTACCAACAAACAGAAATTCTAGAGATGTCAGCACTGGCTAATGTGCAAAGTTTACAGCATTTTCTGGGCATGGCCAACTATTTAGGCAGATTTATCTCAGACTTCAGTGAGTTGACAGCACCTTTGAGAGAGCTAGCATGCAAAAATGTTGCATGGTCATGGTTAGAACATCATCAGAAGGTGTTCGATGACCTTAAGCAGGAAATTGTGACCCCACCTACATTAAAGTACTATGATTTCAACAAACCAATTGTTTTTTCCTGTGATTCTTCAAAATTTGGTCTTGACACAGTTATTCTCCAAGAGGGAAGACCAGCAGCCTGTGCATCTAGAACACTAACAAACTGAGATTCAGTATGCTCAAATTGAGAAAGAGCTTTTGGTAATAGTTTTCACATGTTTTAAGTTTCATGATTATATTTATGATCGAGCTATCCAGATTGAAACTGATCATCAACCTCTTATTATCATTCTAAAGAAGTATATGCATTCTGGTCCAGTGAGATTACAAAGAATGATGCTCAAGTTGCAAAAGTACAATTTCAAAATGGACTCAGACCTTGAAATGTGACCAATAAAGGCTCTGAAAGTGAAATAAATAAAACAGCCTTGGTCACTCACGGCAGGTAAAATAATAGAAAATTTATTAAAAGTTAGCGCTTTCACGGTTTAACTAACCACTTCATCAGACATCTAGTATCAAAATAACACAACATCATTTAAAGCTATCTAATTAATGACATCATACAAGCAATCAGATTCTTAAAGGAATAATGCCATTACACATAGAAAACTAACCAACAATACTATTTAATGTTTCAATGGTCTATATTTTAAAAAAGGTTTTAAAGAAACTTTTGCATTAAGTCCTGGGAATCTGTCAGCCTGAAGCTGTATTATCCATTTTTGTTCAGCCACCTGTCTTATTTTTAAAATCTTCTCTCCTAATTTCCTCTTCTAGCATATCTAATGCAAAAAAAAACTAAAGGTATGATTTGAACCTTCTTTTAGGACATGTTGCGCCAAGGTACTGGATTATTTAACATTTCGAATGTCCCTATAATGTTCCAACATCCTGTCTTTTAACATACAATTGGTTTTACCAGTGTAAAAGGCATGACAAACTTTACAAAAACTAAAATAGACTAAATTACTCGTTCTACAGTCAGCATAAAAGTTAAAGTCAATATTAAAGTGCAATGAGGGTCGTTGAAAGAAATTCCCTACTTATATATGTTTACAAGCACTGCAACTCCTAAATCTGTATGTCCCAACTATAGCTGAGTATGGCCCTTTCTTCTTGTTTGAATTATAACATAGATGTCTTTTTAATGCTAGATTGTTCTTAAAAGAGAAATATGGTATTTCACCTATTATATCTCTGAGTTCATCTATAGTATTAAGAATGTTCCAATTAGTCTTCATGATATCACATATTCTGCTAATGTCACTTGAATATGAAAGGGTGAATTCATTAGGATCCTGTTCTATTCCATGTTGATGTTTACACACATCCATATCAATTGCAGCTATGTCCCTATAATATGGTCTACACCTATGTCTTTCTTCCTAAGCTTCTTTAATATATTTATCAATCTCAGTAGCTTTATATCTTCTATTAAGAAATTCTTGCTTAGGATCTAGTAGAGCTCTTTCCAAACAAAAATTGTCATTAAAATGCTCATTATTCTAAAAATTTGTCCTTTAAGGACAATCTTTTCGCATGTTTAGGGTGCAGGCTACAGTTATGTAACATATTATTCTTTCTAACAGGTCCCCTGTACAAACCCATTTGCAAATTATTTAATTCACCTCTATTAATCTTGACATCTAAAAAATCGATTTCACTATATGAGTATTTATAAGTGAACTTTAGAAACTTAGTACTATGCAAGTATGTAATAAATTGATTCAGCTGTTCCACTGTTCCATCCCATAGCAAAAACAATCATCTACAAAACATGTATACCATCTAAGATGTTTAGCAAGTACTTTATTAGACAAAACATGATACATTTCCCACTGAACCAAGCACAGGATCACATAGCTATTAGCACATGGTGTGCCCACAGCCATGCCGACCTTTTGCAAATAAAATTGACTGTCAAAAATGAAGACATTATTGTCTAAAATCATAAATTAGATGAGTTAAGAGATCATACTATGACTGATCGTATTTCACAAAAGCTTAATCACTACATCAATGTCAAATGGCCGTCAAAGCAATCTAGTGTATCACCTGAAGTGCAATCATATTTTCCTTACAGAGATGAATTGTTGATGGAAGATGGCATTATCTGCAAAGGTCCTAATATTGTTGCTTCCTTACAGCAAAAATATGTTCAGATTTTGCTTCGTGGTCACCCAGGTTTGTTATCCACTAAGAGAAGAGCAAGAGAATTAGTATTTTGGTTTTCATTATCAAAGGACATTGATAGAGTTCCTTCTTATTATTCAATATGTAATAGCACCAGAGCACATTTGCAAAGAGAACCGCTTCAGCTGAATCCAATACCTGAACTATCTTGGCCTACTCTAGCTACTTTTCTTTGAGTGGAACAACCAACACTATTTTGTTTTGGTAGGCTCTTATTCAAATTGGTTTGAGGTTGATCTTCTACCAAACTTAACCTCAACAGCTGTTATCACTAAGTTGAAATGTCATTTCTCAGTTCATGGTAGTTTTATTCATTTATTTATTTTATTTTACATTTGTTAACCGGGAAAGTCCGACTGGATACAGGTCCATTTTCAGTGGAGGCCCGGGAAGAAAAGCTCCAAATGTACAAAAACAAGTGTAAATACAGTGAAATTATTACAGTGAGTTATCACAAAACTGAGATTCTGAAACTTTATTCTGACAATGGTACTCAATTTACTAGCCAGTTGTTTCAGATATTTCTGAGAGAATGGGACTTTGTACATGTTACTAGTAGTCCTGAAAATCCTCAGTCCAATAGTCTAGCTGAAAATGCAGTGCAGAGTGCAAAGCAATTACTTGAGAAGTCAAAGCGTGACAATACTGATGTATTCTTGAATTTACTTTGTCTCAGAAACATTCCTCATGATGATATTCTTGGCTCACCTGCTCAAAGACTACTTTCCAGACAAACTGGAACTGCGTTACCTATTTCACCCAGTTTGTTGAAGCCTAATTCTAAGAACAATAAAACCATCAAGGGTCAATTGTTTAAGAAGCATAATATCCAGAGATCTAGCTATGACAAATCGAGCAGATTATTTCCTTCATTGAGAGAAGGACAGATGATATGAATCCAGACAATGAAAGATTTTGATCAAGTAGGACAGATTGCAGGCATCTGTGCTGAGCTAGGATCCTATTTGGTAAGCTCCAAGGGTGTTGAATATAGCAGGAATCCGCACACATCTTGTTCCTGCACCAGAACCATCATCATTACAATCACAAAATTGTATCTGTGATGCAAACTCTAAATCAAAAAATGAGTCAGACATTGTTTCCAGACCAGAATGTGTTCAAAAGTCTGATTCTGTTCCAGAAAGTAATTTGAAGATTCCACAGGTCAACCATTTTGCAGAAACTGTTCCAGTTGCTAAATCTAATTCCTAATTTTATGTCATATGATATGGACAAGTTTCTAAGCCCAGTGTGAAATACACAGCAATGTGGACTTGATTGTAGAGATTATATACACACACACATATATATATATAAATATATATATATATATATATATATATATATATATATATATATATATATATATATTTTTTTTTTTTTCTATAGATTACCTATTATTTCTGCTTGCTAAATAATCTCATGACAAATTGCATGATTTATTTCTTAAAGAGGGAGGATGTAGATCAGAGTGTAGCGTGTGTGTGCTGTATCTTTAAGAAGCATGCGAGTCTGTGCTTGCACATATAAATTCCAGACACATGCAATCCCTAGTGTCATTTTGTAGAAGCAGCCAGTGGGTGAGCATGTATAATCACAGTAGTTAGTTTGTGTATAAGTTATTTAAGTCATAGTCAGTAAGCCTTTACAGTGATGTGTTTGTATAGAATAAAGCTGCTTAAACAGAACCCATGAAGACTTGTTTATTTGTGTACCAACATGAAAGCAACACCTTGGAATGAAGATTGTAATCCCCCACAGGTGACCATCCAGCACTATGTATAGTGCATGTGTTATTCAAAGCACTAAAGCCAAATTGGGATATGAATTGTTTGTTCCCCTTGAAACCAGAAAAATACTATATTAAAGCCACTTTACCTCTTCTTGAAGTAGGAGAGTGTGTACAGCTTTTGTGACAAGTAGACTATGTATCTGCCCTAAGAAGTCTGCAGACAAGAACTAATCTTTAAGCAGATCTCTATCTGGGAGGGAAGGACCCATACTCCCTTGTGATGATTCTCCAAACTTAGTGAACATGAAGAAGCTACCTGTACCCTGTACAGCCTCAGAACAGAGTAAGAACTGCTGAGGTCCACTGGAAGAATAAGATCCCTTTCTGAATTATGTGGGTAAGGAAGAGGCAATATTGATAGACACTACCTATTCAGGGTCTGGCCAGTCTAGTAGGGAAAGAGGAAGGCTGTATGATTCCCATTACTCTATGTGCATACAGTGAGTTCTGTATTCATTAATACAGTAAATCAGTCCATCATAGCCTAACCACAGGCTTTGTTCCTGCAGAATGGAGAACAGCAACAGTTATTTCCCCACCACAAAGGTGGCCTAGCAATAGACCTGGGGAATTACAGCCCCATAACCCTGACCAGTCTTATTTGTAAGCCTATGAAATGTATCATTATGGACTTCATAAATAAAGATATAGGTGACCTCCAAACCCTGGATCCTACCAAATTTGGCTTTGTGAAGGGCAGATCCTGCCTGTTAAATCTGGTGGATTTCTTTGGAATTGTGACCGAGGACATTGACAAGGGCAAATCTGTGCACACAGCATATCTCAACCTGGCAAAGGCTTTTGACACAATTCCACATTCAGGCATTACCAGTAAATTTAGTAAACTGAATGTAAACCCCTTTTTTGTAAGATGGGTTGCCAACTGGCTTGCAAACTGAACACACACACTGTCAAAGTGGATGACTCCACATCAACCAGCAGACCTGTTACTGGTGGGGTGCCACAGGGGTCAGTGCTGGGCCCCCTAGTGTTTGGTATATACTTTTCCGAAGTTCAGGTCAAAACTAAAGGGTTGTGGCTGACCATGTTTGCAGACGACTGCAAAGTACGTGCAATCATTGTATCCCCAGATGATGTCAGTATACTCCAGGAGAGTCTTATGCAGACCAACAACTGATGTATTTAATCATAGTCTTAATCTGAATGTGAAGAAATGCATCATCATTTCCTTCTGCACAAACAATGTCCACTCACACTATCAAATCAACAACAATACCTTAAATACCCATGAAGTGGTAAAGGACTTGGGATCACATGTTGACTGTGACCTTAACTTCAACCACTGTGTGTCTACTGTAGTAAGGAAAGCTTTCTACATGGCACACTCAATTCGTAAAGACATCACCTCGAGAGCAAAATAAGTTATAACCCCCCATAGTCAGCACTTATCTGCCCCATAATTAAGTATAATGCCCTGTTTAGCATGTACTATACTTAGCATCTACAGCAGTTAGAGAGACCTCAGAGGTTTACAACAAAGAAAATCAAGGGGGTCCAACATGTGCCGTACATAGACTGACTAAAGCCCCTGCCACTATACTCCGTTTTGTATAGACTTCTTAGGGGAGACTTATGCCTGGCCTACAGAGCAATCCAAGACCCTGAAACAGAGCACCTCTATGACTCTGTGCAAGAGGAATCTGGATGAGTGGATAGGGCACTGTAAATACTTTACTGGAGATAGAGCCTACAGCCCTCTTGGACGTGGGCAGCCATGACTAAATGCAATCTTGGGTATTGACTAGCATTTCTATGGCATTACATTGGGATGAAAAGGTTAATCTTAAAATGACCCCCGGGTTGATAGCCTAGTAATCTCATATGATCCTGTGATCTAATAATGGTGGAGTGAAAGCTAAACAAAAAATATTATGTGATAATTTTACAACTGTGTTAAAAAGCCTTATTATTTAATAAAGTCATAGCAGCATGGTGAGTTAGTTGTCTTTGGAAAATTTCAGTATAGCCAATTAATCAACTGTCATCCACTGAATCATCAGATCACTGACAAATCTCCTCTATATAAGTATACCACACTCAGTGAGGTGTGGGGGGGGGGGCTCCACTGCATGATTGGTTATGCGTACTTACTTGTTCAGGATCAGTAGGGTGTCAGCTGAGGACAGAGATAGTTTGGGCAAGAATATTTTGTTAAACCATGTTAACTGCTTTCTGCAAGGGACCATGAAAATGTCATATTTTTACTCTACTTTCAAACTTTGTGCTATATCCACGTGATCTGATGTAAATGTTTAAATGCTATTTTACCTGTTGTACTTTTCTGCTTGGGATAAACTTGTAGAGCTAATTTCCCCATCTACTTAACACTTGTATACATTTCTTTGAACCTCCAGGTACATTTTGTTTCTTGATTACACTGTCGTTGCTGTTCTTTTTATAGTTTATTGACAGTACAATAGCCAGGAAGATGAGCATGACAAGTATTGAGAACCACAGAGAGCTAATGAAAAAATCTACCATTATGATAATATATACCATATTTATATTGTATATATTTTGCTCATGATTGTAACTACTCCAGGGGCAGCATTGTGCATTACTAGATGTTGTACAACAGAATCCCTGGTTGCATATCTCTCTTAGTCATATGTCCATTTCAGGACCACATTGTTACCTGTCCTAAGTCATGCTCCTCATTAGTGGTCAGTGTTGACACTGCTGACATTGAGTATTCGTGGAAAGATTTCCCAGTGGCTTTAGAGCTTGTGGACCTCGCACTGTTAATCATATTCTGTATCTTTCTGTCATATGCAGTAGCTTCACTGCCCATTTTATACATTCAGCATTTTATCCAAGTAATCAAGCTATATCCTTAAAATGACACCACAGCAACTAAGCTTCCTGAGTTCTGAAAGTTTTACTGCATTGTCATCCTCTTAAAATTAGCTTCACTTGTCATTGCATTGCTTCAAGACTTGGTATCACAAGTAGATTGGCTCATAATGTGAATAAAATGTTATCCCCTATGTATCACCGAGTCTCCTTTGTGTTGTATGCCATTTCTTTATTCACGTTTCTTACTGTTGCTTTACTCTCTGTTAGTTTTCTTTATTCTCAGTTATCTTCACTGGCCGGCACACATTTTCCTCTAGGTAGGAGTCCCTGTTCCTCTATAGATCTACAACCTCTTCATGTAGAAAGGAGAAAAAATATATAACTTGATCTGATCCCCACACCCCTCTGTGTCTCACACACACACGCACACAGAGACACACACTCTTACAGAAACATCTGTGGAAGAGACACTTTTTCCATACTGTTACCAGATATTAGATTTGAGCGAAATATGTTGTATGAAATCTTATCCAAGTTCTGCTAACGAGTTTGGCTTCTAGAGTATGTTCAGCATGTCATCTTAATGTAACCCATCTCAAGTGTTCATATCAGTTTTTCATCTCACAATATAACTTATATCTTGCCACATTCTTTGCCAGGCATGCCCCTTCCAACAGAAAGTTCAGATTTGAATTGCGATTCTCAATTCTTCTAGTAAAAGATGTACATTTTACAACTGTAGTTTATAAGACAGGATCTTAAGATGGCTGTATGGAAAATTTTAAGCACAACATAATGAATCTTACCCAAGTCTTTAGCTTTCGTTTAGTCTGATGGGCCCAGTTCTGCATATATCAGTTTTCGGAGTTTGACTTTGCAGGACATATAAGGTGATTTCTTTCATCTATGTTGTGAACGTTTTATCTGCTAAGTTTTCATATACGGTAGCTTTTAAATTTTAAAGATAAAAATTATGTGCAATAATTAGCATTGCTACCTCATTAGTTCTTGGTTCATATATGATATCATTCCGGTTTAACGTACCAAAAGTAAACTGTACAAGCAATACTTTGTGCACCATTTTGCACACTCTTGTTTTTGTAGATGTAAAGGTATAAACGTTTAGAAATTATTCTTTGTTTGAAAATGAAATTTGTTCAGTTGTAGTAATTCAGTGGCTTTTTTCTTTAGTGACTTTTACATGTTGTACTGTTACTTCTTGTTCAGAACCCTGCTGGGGAACTTGTACTTTTTTTCTTGTATTGTCATTTAGCACTGTGAAACTGTGTTATTATTTATTATTAGCCATTCATAACTCGGAATGTGATAATGCACACATTTTTTCTAAGCACTAATTCAGTTTGAGACTTTTTCCTGCATTTTAATCTTACTTGTTGTCAATTTGCTAACATATTTCCAGCACCTATTTAACACAACTCAGAAAACAAAACTACAAAATCACCACTTGTAATGTTATAGTTACAGGAATATTACTTTAAGACGAATCCTTTGATTTGTGACGTTGGGGACTGATTCATAGCTCCTAGGTAAAATGTGAGGCTGAAACATGGTCATTATTCATGACAACACAGCATACCTCATATGCACTTTAAAAAGCATAGAATCTATTTTTAAAATGTATTACCTTATTAGTATTGTGCACTATTAAAATTATGAAATAGCTTTTCAATTTCTAGAAAATCCATTAGAGAGAGTGCTGTGTGTGCAATAAAAAAATAAATGTTAAATGTTGTATGGATATGAAACTGTGTTATCCTTATGCTAATAAAATGTACAGTATTTTTTTTTAAATAAGCAGCAAAATGTGACTAAAAGTGAGTGAGTATATTAGAGGCTTGCATTTGTTCAACTCTTGAGAGTTTGCACAGTGGATTAAAGCTTTGAGCTGTTAATGAACTGCTTACTGTACTAAAAGGTTTTATTTCTCTCAGACTCCATTTACCTTCTCTGTGAATCTAAGTAAGACATTTAATCAAAGAGTGTTCCAGGGCACTTGGGAAATCGGACTAAGCTGCTCAGTTGTCTCCTGTACCTCTTGACTAGTAACTGTCTATGAACCTATTTCACCTGTTAAGTAGGATGTGAAAGATTTAACAACCCATTTCACATTAATCTATAAATGATACAGATAATTATGATCTGATCTCTGATCATAAGCAGTATTTTATATGTTTGAGAAGTGGAAGCCAAGAAATTCACCTTGAGAGAAGTGATGCTAGAGAGGTAACTCATGGCGTTCCTTTTGAGAGCATATAAGTACCTGGATGTGTTTCCGCAGTGGTACGGCGGTAGCGTTGTTACCTCACAGCAAGAGGTTCTCCCGTTCGATTCTCGGCTTGGCTTGGGAGTTCCTTCTGTGTAGTCTGCATGTCCTCCCCGGGTTGGGTGATGTTCAAAAGACATGCGTGCGTAAATAGGCGTGCCTTCATTGAAGGTTGGGCGTCGAGCTGGCACCTCAGCGTTTTGTAAAAATCTACTGCCAATCATTAGCGGACCGGAGTTCCGCTGTGGCGACCCCTTACCGGGAAAAAGCCGAAAGACAAACAACAACAACAACAACATAAGTACCTGGATGTGATCAGAGAAGTCCATTCATAATTCTTTGTAGTGCATGGAGCCTTTGTTGGGCCATGTGTTTCCAGTGAGAAAGTGTGTGGGGGGAGGTTTGAAGGACCATTATGTTCTTTACAGTTTTGGAAGCTGTAATATACTTAGTGGTATCACACGATTGTTAGCAGTATATGGTATGTTAACATCTTCAGTTTACTACAAGATACAGACTAAAACAGAAAAGAAAGAAAAAATGTGCAGAAGCACTGAGTGGGTTACAGCTTTGAAAGCTGTAACAAGACACAGCCTCGCAAACAGCAGGCAGCAGTGAAATGTAGCACTGGTTTTCTAACAGCTGTAAACAGTATAAAACAGATTTTGCTGACACATACATATACACTCATACAAAATTATGATAGTGTGAAGAGCATTACAGCTTTTAAAGCTATTTTACATTTCTGTTATATTGCAGTGCATGCTGTTTATGTGGTAGAGGAAGACTAGGGAATTATGGCACTGAAAAGCAATTAATGTACTTTGTAATTCTTCATGTACTAAATTAATTGAAAACATACTTGACACAGAGTAACTAGAAAGTAACATATTTGCATAGATGATGCACCAAAATGTGATTTATTTGAATATAATGCATGTAACAGGATTAAAAGGGGTCAAGGGAATGATAATTGAGTAGCAAGTTATCCAGTTATGTTTTGTAAAATGCTATCAGTTCTTTTGGTTTTATACATTACCCTGCCACACAGCTTTCACCTACAGGACAGTTTTAATCACTGATTGACAGAAACACTATAATCTACTGATGTCCTGTAAAAATCATGAACTATGCCAGGAATACTGAATTTAGGTTCCTCTGGATATCTGATTATGTCATAACTGCCTTTGTACAAATTTACACTTGGACATTGGGCTTCATACTGCAATGTGTGCATTGCTGGACCACTGTGCAATACCGCTCCGCAATATATGGCAGAGATTTTCCATTTCATACTGATGAAGCTGCTTTTTACATGGGTAGTGAAAGGAGACTCTGTAATTGCCTGTAAAAAATGCTTTTTTTTTTTTTTTTTTTTTTTTGTTAGTATGGGTGGTTGTAATGGTAGATGTCTGTTGTGACTAAGTAAATGGTTAATGAATTCTGATTCAGAAATTTCTAGAGGATGCACTGTAGTTTTTGCCAGATGGAAACCCTCTAAAGTACTGACTTTACCATGGACTTCATAAAGAACTCTAGTATGATGGATGACATTCACTGACATTCAGAAGTACTACATGCATTCTGTGGGATTCATGAAGAATCCATTTTTATAGGATCATAGGAGGATACTAAGCTAATGGCCTCAGGGACCTTACAGCCTAGCCAAGTTCAACCTGTGTTCCCAAGGGTGTCTGTTTCAAGTAGACACTAAAATCAGCACCTATTGCCCCTGTCCAAGATGGACACAGATGGAAACTCTGGGGTGAATTTCCGGTCACCCATCCAATCATCCAACTTTTTCTTAAATAGGGCCAATGATGGACTCTGTTTAGCATGAATAGGAAGCTTGTTCCAAAGGTGGGGCAACCGCTGTGAAAAAAATCTGTTTCTCCACCAAGGTCTGTTGATGTCACATACCAGATTAAGGTCCTTTGAACTAGTGACCCATGTGCTATTGGACTTGTGAATGTTCAGTATTTCCATCAAAGGTGGGTCAGAGATTGCTCTATATGCAAGGCACAGGTCCCCTCTGAGCAGTCTGTATGACACAGAGTAAAGTCACAATGATTTCAGTCTGTCGACATAAGACAGATCTTGAAGACCCTGAATTTTCTTTGCAAGGAATCTTTGTGGGCTCTCCAATTGCTGCAGGTGTTTGGAAAGGAACATACCAAAGGGAGCGTTGTACTCTATTTTTGCCCTTATGAGGGAAGAGTACAGGGAGGTTATAACATCTTTTTTTCTAGGGGCAATGTCTTTACTTAAGGGATGAGCAATGTAAAATGCCCTTCTTACCACTGTGGAGACACTGTGATCGAAGTTAATGTTGCTCTCAATCTGTGTACCCAGATCTCTCACCACTGACTGTGTGCTTAGGGTATTGCTATTGATGTGGTAGTGTGCAGAAACATCACCCTTGCTGAAGAGGATGATAATGTCTTTTTCTATTAAGAAAACACAAAAAGAGCCAGCACCTTGTGAGCGTGAATATTTATTCAAAAAACCAGACCGGTTTCAGCTTGTAGCTTTCATCAGTGGTACATAGCATAAAGCAGTGATACAACTGCAATATATATTCATTGTCATTAAAGACCAATGACATAATTTCCTGTCCAAGAAAAATCTCGTCTAATACTAGATAATAAAAACAAATAAGTGATACAGAACACAATAAATTCCATACAGATTTACTGTTTTATTCTTTTTATCTTTTTTTTCTTTTTTTCAACTATTTTACTCTTGGGACCAACCCTAGAATTCTGGATAGTTCATAAATATATCAAAACCCATGAAAAGAAAGGAAAACACCACTGTTTATCATTTAATCCAGGTGGGAATAAACCCCCTAGTTTGACAATCCATTTCTTTTCCTTCATGTTTAATGTACTGTGCCACCCCATTTTAAAAGATCTGTTGCCCGATATTTTATCAGTGACTGTAAAAGTAAATTTTGCCATGTGATGAACCAGTGAATGTCTATAAAGAGCATCAGTGGCTCTCGCATTCCTAATATCCCCTAAATGTTCAGACATTCGAAATCTAAATTGTCTGGAAGCTTGGCCCACATAAAAGGCTTGATAGGTGCAAGTGGCCAGATATATGACCAAATCCGTTCCACAATTAGCAAAGCAATTAATGTTGTACAACTGTCCAGTATTTTTACTGGTGAAGGTTTTGGTTTTGAAGACATATTTACAGAAGGTGCTGTGTCCACAAGGATAAGAACCAACCAGTCTCTTCCCTGTTAATGTAGTTTGATGATAAATGGCATCCTGATACATAATTTTTTTGTAATGAGAAAAATGGGACCCTAAGGTTTTGCCCCGTCTGAAGGAAAATGAGCATTTGTCCCCCAAAAGGTCACCCAATTGTTCATTGGCCTTCAAAATATCCAATGTTTGTTGATAACATCAGTAAGTTAGGCTGTATTTCTGCCAAATGTAGTGACCATTCTCAAGGTATCCTTGTTCTCCTTCCTGGGTTTATGTTTGTATTCTAATAGGGTACCCCTGGATTGTTTTTTGGCCCCTTGCATGGCTGAGTTAACATTCTGTGTACCATATCCCCTAGCTAAAAATCTGTTGGCTAAATACTGCTGTGAAGAACAAATTCTTTTCAAGCGCAAAAACTGAGATTTAGGAATATTGTTAATGGTATGTTTAGGATGGAGACTGGAGGCGTGTAACAGGCTGTTGTATTGTGGATATTTTCGATAAACTGTAGTATGTAATGTGTTATCTGGTTGACGCTGTAAATTGACATCCAAAAAGTGAATCTCATTTTTATGAAAACTCACTGTAAACTCTGCCCCCCATTTGTTTCCATTGAGGTATTCAATGAATTCCTCCAAATAATCACTGCCTCCTTTCCATACAAGCCAACAGTCATCCAAAAAATGTCTCCATATGTCTATCTCTGGCAAATACAAGTTATGTAGCTCATTATATATAATGTGTTCCTTAACATATCCCATATATAAATCAGCATATATTGGGGCAAAGGATGCCCCCATTGCTATGCCTTGTATTTGCGAGTAACACTCATGTCTAAAATAGAAGACGTTTTTGGTAAGGACATGCTCAGCCATGCAAATAAGCAATGTGTTAAAACCTGGACGGTAGATATTGGTCTTATTTGGCTAAAATTCTAATGCTGTTAGTCCAGCCCAGTGTGGAATGCTGGTGTAAAGTGATTTAACATCCAGGGTGCACATCAACCAATGAGATTCCAATTCAGACTCCGATACAATTTGTAGAAATTCTGTTGTGTCCTTTAACCTAGCTCTAACATGTGACAATAGCGGTTGCAAATATTCTGTCAAAAATGCTAACAGTCCATGATGATATAGTTCCTGTGGTCCATGGGTGCACCCCCTTTGTGCAAAGGGATGATAGTAGCTGTTTTCCATTCCACTGAGACAAAGCCAGTGCTTAGGCTGTGACTGAAATGCGTGCTCAATGGTAATGCTAATTCTTGTTTTAACCCATGCAGAACACAGCCTGGGATGTTGTCTGGTCCCATAGAGGCTGTGTTTTTGGCCTTGGAGAGGGCATTTAAGACCTGCTCCTCAAAGATATTAGCCAAGGGACATGTGTTTCGGATGCTTTGTGGTATATGCGGCGGGGACAGCGGAGTGAAGTTTTCTCTGAACCTGTTAGCCAGCAGGTTTGCAATATCCACAGGATCTATGTATGTAGTACCATTAACTATGAGTTCATTGCAAATCTGGGCATTACCTTTGAGGTTATGGATGTAACTAAAGAATCCCTTGTGGTTATCCTTAGGGAAGGAGTTAACTTTGGAGGACTGCAGTAGGAGTCCTCTAAAGCTTGTTTAAGTTGAGGAGAGAGTGTTTCCAGTTTTGAGACTGTTCCTTTCTGCTCTTAGACAGCAATTTCTTTCTCTGATTATATAGCATGTTAATGGCAGTCGTCCACCAGGCAGTATTGCTTTTCCTTGAATATCTCGCTTTGGTCCTATCAGGTATGGCAGAGTCAGTGCAATTGTACAGTTGCTTCTATAAACTATTGGTGTATAACTCAGCATAAATGTCTGTTCCATCACTGGGGGGAGGAGCTTTGAAGCTATTTATGCTGTCATATAAAAGGTTGTGATTGGCCTTGTAGAAGTTTTTTAGTCTAGTTGTTGCTAGGGGGGGGTCTTGTGTTATACTAACTTCTAAAGAGACTGATTTGTGGTCAGATATTACTAGGGATGGCCACACACCGGGAGTGGTGCAGTGGTCTCCCATGTTGATGAGCACCAGGTCCAGGACGTTTGACCTCCATGTTGGTGTGTCTACCAGATTTTTTGATGAGCAAAGACTTTTACTCCAGACTTCACTTATGCTACACATTTCTGTAATGGAGCACCATATGAAGCATTAAAGTAGAACAATGAAAAATAATAGTTGTTGAGCAGTATGTGTTCGATAAAATATACTACACTACAGAACAGAAATGCCTTGTTGTTTGAGGCCACACAAGTAGGGACAGCCTTAGGTATAATGATGCCCTAACCAAACGACTCCTTAGCACCCCCTCTATTCCCCCTGCCACTGGCATGGCCTCCCACACCATACAAACATATTAATTTCATCTTCATTTTTCATGCTTTATCTATTTGTTGTATTCTTACACCTTTTTCCTGTCATTTCAACACACACTCACTGGGCAAGTATGCAGTATGATGACAATGGTGGGGGGGTAACTGAATTACGCCAGTGAGGTGGTCAGAGGGCTACTAGCCCATTGAAGCCATGGTGATCTAGATGCCCGTAAGTGTGTTTCTATAATTTTTTTCAGCCTTTTATTCCATTGATGGCCTGAACAAATATCATGGTAAGGAAAGGAACTTAGTCTATTTTTTCATGGAGGAAATACGTTTTATGCAAGGATTATTGTTAAAAAAAGTGAAAAAAGTAATTACTAATGCATTGAAAACTGAAAAGACAAATGCATGTAATGATATATGAATCATATCTGACAGTACTACCAAACACTATTTCCCCCCCTATAAAAGATACTCCTGTTCTTTGTTCCCCTTTAGTGTTATATTGGGGTGAAAGTGAACGCAGAGTTTTCCACAGTCATATATTTCAAGTTGTTGCTATTATACAACATGCCATCTTATCCCTATCACAGAAGACAGCCTCCTTTTGTACACCCATCTGATGTTAGATTGGGATGAAACTGAAAGAGGAAATGGGTATGAAATATATTTTAACTTTCTGGTGTCAGACTTACCGAACATGGCTCCTTAACCCTAACCCTAAAAGGCATTGGGAGCCAGACATGTAGTTGACTGTAGTTTGTCTGACGGACAATACTGCAAAGACATATTACTGAATACCACGTTTATCAAGGATTAATTGTGCTGTATTCCACACTACCATGTCTCCAATAATTTTGGTGTATTTAAGTCAGGGGCTGTGGAAGGTGATCCCCATATGGGGATTCAAGCCTTCCTGGAAAAATATGCTTCTTTCAATATTTACTAAAAGTTGCTTTCTGTGCTAGTATTCTGCAATGAGAACCACTATTTTGTGTATCCACAGGTAAAATTGGTTATGATGTTTTTTTTTTTCTCTGATATATATATTTATTTATTTATTTAACATTTGTTTACTGGGAAACAATATTGACACTACTCCTGATAAACCAACGCGCGCGCGCACACACACACACACACACACACACACACACACACACACACACACACACACACACACACACACACACACGCACACACACACTCTGAATGCCTACCTATAGGCAAACTGGAGGAATGTCAGTTCACCTACGACATATTTTTGAGCTGCTGGGTTGTATTTCTTTCTTTCTCACTTTTATGCCTTTCCCTGTTGTCACTCGTTCATCTCTAACACATATGGCAAAAAGGCTGGGGTTTTCATTTAGATGCTTTAATACATATAAACACATCAGGATGGATAGCAGCATCATAAAATATGAATTAACTAGTGAACAGACAGACCTTACATACATACATGCTTACATCTCAACAGCTAACTACAAAATGGCAGTCTAGAGTGCACATGCTCGTAATTATACACTTGTGCAAGCCCTTGGATAGCTCCTTGAAGGTATATACACACATATTGATCTACATCCTCCCGCTTAAAAAGATTGCCCTTTATACAAAACAATATCAGAGTTAGGCAGGCATTACTATGTACATTAAAAACAAAACACAATGTTCATGTCCAAGTTGCTTCTTATCTGCTACAGGGTTTAGAAATGCAACCATATCTCGTAACATAAAAGTTGGGACAAAATTTAGCAACAGGGACAGTCTGCAGTGCACAACTCCTATCAAGAATTTCTGGATTTGTCACAGGAACGGGAATGTCCTCTGGAACTTCCTCTGAAGTTGGAACACCAGACAACTCACTCTGAGATAAAGTGTCTTTCTCACAGGCTATGTGCTGTGGTATAGGCTCAGAAACCAGTCTCAAATACTTCCAATTCCACCTAAAGATTGCTCCTTCTGATTCCACAGTGTACAGTCTTGGCTCTGGACCAATATTTTTCACGACACCAATCCGATCATAACCTTTGGACATCTGCATCCTTACCACTTCTTCCTCTTGTAATGGATTGAGTGGTTTGCTGGTCTTATCATAGTAGGACTTTTGGGTTAGGTGCTTCTTCAACAGATTGGTTTTCACTAACCTATTGTTCTTGACACATGGGACCAACAATTGACTACTGATTGGTAATGTGGTTCTCGTTTATCTCGACAGAAGTATGTGAGCAGGTGAACCAAAGTGTTTATCACGAGAACATTTCTGAGATTTAAGAGATTCAGGAAAACATCACTATTGTTTCATTTTGACTTCTCAAGTAACTGTTTTGCACTTTGAAATGCACGTCCTGCCAAAACATTTGACTGCAGGTACTCAGGACTAGTTGTGACATGAGTAAAGCCCCATTCTTCAGTAAATATTTTGAACTGTTGGCTTATAAACTGTGTGTAATTGTCAGAAATAACTTTGTGCGGACTACCATGAACAGCAAAATGATGCTTCATCTTAGTAATAACAGTACTTGATGCTAGGTTTGAAGTAGGTTAATCTCGAACCAATTGGAGTAAGAGTCTACTAACACCAAACAATTTTGACCATTCCACTCGAAGATGTCAGTGGCTACTGCTGACCAAGGTAGTTCAAGAATTTGGTTTAGCTGAAGTGATTCCTTCTGCTGATGTGAGTTAGTACTATTACACATTAAACAAGATGAAATAGATATCTCAATGTCTTGTGACGTAGAAGGCCAAAATTCTAGTCCTCTCGCCCTTCTTTTGGTAGATTCTGTTACTGGGTGACCACGATGCAATATATTAATGTTCTCTCGTTGCTTAGACTTTTGAACAATTACTTTTGGACCTTTCATAATGATACCTTTGTCAGACAAAATC
The DNA here is from genome assembly GCF_019279795.1 of Protopterus annectens. Classification (NCBI taxonomy): domain Eukaryota; kingdom Metazoa; phylum Chordata; order Ceratodontiformes; family Protopteridae; genus Protopterus; species Protopterus annectens. The sequence continues at coordinate 139,648,548 of NC_056737.1, read as the reverse complement.
TCATCTCTGTATGGAAAATAAGGTTGCACTTCTTCAGGTAAACTCGATTGCTTTGATGGCCATTCTTGATTGATAAAGTGGTTAAGCCTCTGTAAAACTAGATCTGTGGCTGTGGGATCTATCAGCTAATCAAGATGTGTGGAAGAAAAATTTCTCACTTCCATGACTTTAAATTCAAGGTTCTCATTCTCATGCTGTTCTGTGGTGTTTCTGGGCAATCTGGATAAAGTATCAGCAAAATAAAGATGTTTGCCTTTCTTGTAGACAAGATTAAAATTATACTTTAGCAATCTTAGCACCATACATTGCAGTCGGGCTGCAGATGAATGCATTGGCTTTCTCAAGATAGTGACTAAAGGCTGGTGGTCTATTTCAATCTGGATAGGTCTACTATAAACATAGTCATGGAACTTCGAACATGCAAACACAATTGCCAAAAGCTCTCTCAATTTGGGCATACTGCATTTCATTTAAGGTAAGAGTTCTCAATGCATAGGCAAACAGGTGGATCTTCTTGTAGAATGACTACTCCAAGACCAAAGTTTGAAGCATCACAAGAAAGAGTAACTGGTTTGTGAACATCATAATATCTGAGAGCTGTTGGACTAGAAATTCTCTGTTTCAAGACATCAAATGCTATTTGGTGTTGCTCTAACCAAGACCAGGATACATATTTACCTGTCAGCTCTCTAGGCGGTGCTGAAAGTTGGCTCTAGTCTGGAATGAACTTGCCTAGGTAGTTGACCTTGCCAAGAAAACATTGCAGGACATTTCTCTAAATTTACATTTTAAGCACTCTGGGTCCTCCCTTGACTCAGCCGGTACAACAATATGATGGTTTTCCCCCTCTCCTGTATATACAGCAGGTGCATATACAAATGAACGCTCCCTTTCTCTGGCTTCTGACCGAGCTAAATTAAGTATAATAAATGCCTTTGTATGGTCATCTTAACCAGAAAATGCAGCCTGTATGAAAATGTTGTACTCTTGCTCAAACACTCTCCAGTTCTCAGCAGTATTGTCAAACACAAGTGCACTGGGTTTTCGAAATCCATCTGCCATGCCCACAAAGTATACACAAACACACTGATAATATAGACCTTGTAATTATGTATGAACAATCTTTCGGTGAGCTTGCAGCAACATTGAAATGCACAATAAACTCTTCAAAATACTGTACTTTGCAAAATATATTCTGTAATGGCTGTATTCTGTTAAATATGTCCTGTAATGGCTGTACTTTGTGAAATACGCCTTGTAATGGCTGTACTTTGCAAAATAGCTGTACGGTAATACTGCACAAACATGCAAACACTTTATATACCTTATAACTCGGTTATGTTTGCTCAATACAAAAAATAAATATTTTTCAAAAATGCAGTCATTTCCGTTTATTTTATTTGTTTTATGCGATTCAGACTTTATTTCAAACATTTTCCATAGTAATTTGAATATTTTTAGCAATATCATAGATATCGGTTTATATGAATATCATTTAGAATGTTCTGTATGCCTCGTTTCACATTTTGCAAAAAGGAAATAGTGCTGAGCAAATTTTAATATCTAAATTCCTTTCTGACCTTTTCTGCAAAGTATGCACATTTTAGGAATGATTCACTCCTTTATATTAGCTGTGCATCTCTCGGTCTTGCTTCTGGATCCCACTTCTGACACCATGTTGCTCATTCATCTCTAACACATATGACAAGAAGGCTGGGGTTTCATTTAGATGCTTTTATACATAGAAGTACAGCAGGATGGATAGCAGCATCATAAAATATGAACAAACTAGTATACAGACAGTCCTTACATGCATACATGTTTACATCTCAACAGCTAACTATAAAATGGCAGTCTAGCTTGTACATACTTGGTATTTGTACACTTGTGCAAGCCCTTGGATAGCTTCTTAAAGGTATATACACATATACTGATCTTCACCTGTCAGTTTCAAAATACAGCATCTTATATGTTTCTTTATATTACGTCTACCATTCTGTCCATTTTGTTTACAGAAAAGTGTTATGTTTTCATGTTCCACAAAAAGCATTATTTCCTTTACCATAATATTTTTAAAAAATAAGGTCTTTCTCATATTATAATTCCTTTTTGTTTCTTAATAGCTTAGCTGTTATCAATTCATTCTCCCAATATTGTTTGGTGATATGAAAACTCTGCATTCTTTATAGCCCATTTGCCTTCTTCACTTTTTTAAAAAAAATCTGTTTGATTTCATATTCCCTTTCTTATATGTGTAACCTCTCTGTCTTTCAACATTAAATTCCACCTGACACCCTTTTCTTTCTTACCATTTCTCTCAACCTGCAGACTTTGGAAAAAGGAGCAAAGGTACTTGAAAAATAGAAACATCCAGCTAAAAAATCTCGACATGTAATTAACATAAAATCTGAATAAGTAAAAAATGGATGACGGAGAAAAATGAAATTCACCAATAATCACCACAAATCTCCATACCAGGATCCAATAAAGGCAGTCCCACAGCTTGGTGTTAAAAGCCAATATGAAAAAAAATTTTTTTTAGTCCACAGAGAAACTTTTCAATCCACGAACACGTGGATGTTGCATGTTCTTCCTGGGATGTTTAACCTCTATTAAAGCATCATACTCAAGAATGCTCCGGTTAGTATAACAAATTCTCCTATCCACAACGGAATCCGTTTCAAACCATATTTACTTACACTTAAGCAAAAGGCAGCTAAGATCCTTAAACATCCCAGGAAGAACATGCAATGTAGTTCTAGCAACATTGACTTCATCTGATAACTAGCCAATCCATGGGGTAGGGTTGCTATGATGAAACCTGTGACTCTGCGTTCTCAGTTCGTGTTCGTGGATTGAAAAGTTTCTCTGTGGAGTTTTTTTCATATTGGCTTTTTACACCAAGCTGTAGGACTGCCTTTATTGGATCCTGGTACGGAGATTTGTGGTGATTATTGATAAAATCTGAATACCAAATAGTACATAACTCTTCCCACTTTCAGTAGAAATGTGGTATAGTACTCAGAAACATGTTCAAGAAAAAGGTTGACAAAATGATGGAAAAATGTAAGCACATTATAAAAGAGACAGTGCAAAATCAGTAAACTTTATTGAGCTGTATCACAAAATTGTACCCACAAGGTCTTTTATTTTTGCTTCAAGTTAAGGGTGTTGTACAATGTATATCTTCTTTCTTTAAATTATTGTTGCCACTAGTTTTTTTGGGTTTTGTAGTATGGTTTCTTAGTATTAGACAGCTTCAAAAATCATATGATATGAGAAAGATTTGGAAAATTGTGGGAAGGGGAAAGTCAAGCTTGAAAATTGTGACATAATTCCAAAAATAAGGGCATCCTAAATCAGTCTTGAAAATAGGGATGTGGATCTAAAATGGGAACAGTTTAAAGGTAATTTTCTTACTGTAATATAACTATTTTGAGCAAATAGAATTACTATATTTATATTTGAAAGTACATTTTTTATCTTTTTCAATAGATCCATGTTTTCATCTCTGTGTAGACCTTTATCACAGCTATACTTCATATAACTCTTCTTTCCGTCTTGTACAGACCAAATCAAAATATCTTCCCAAGTCTTAAACCTAAATACTCTTCCCCTACACAAACTAAGTCATTAAAGTAATATTCCCAATCTGTTGCCACCACTACAATCCATATAACACCTCAAAATTCAACTATTAAAACATCTTCAGTTTCATACCATTTTTCTTTTCAGTAATTGTAGAATGCCAACTATGAATCCTGCCCAGCCCCACTCATATTTAGCACCACAAATCTTACCTCCAGCAACCTCCCCTGTATTTCTTCTGTCTTCATAATGCAGGTACAATTAAAATAATATAGAACAACCAGATGATTTCCTTCCTAAGCACTCATCTGACATAGTTGTCATAACTGAACTTACTAGCTATGAGTATAATGGGGAATATATGGGACGTGTTGCAATGTTGACACTTAAAACATTCAATAAACACTGGTGTATATCCAGACAAAATCCAGAAGGACACCAACTTATCAGGATAATTATTAAACCAACCGCATTTAGGAAAGTAGCTACCCCCTTTCTTTTTAACCTCTTGTAATCTCTTAATATACAACTTTAAAAAGTTTCTTCATCTTGCAAAAAATATTCTTAATTTTCATTATTTTTATATAAGATTACTAGTTAAACAAAAATAAATTTAAAATTTAAAAATAAATAATTCTTAGCAGATCAGTGTCTTGTCCATGTAGTGTAAGAACCAACCAGCCTTAACCTTAAAACTTACAATCATCCCACCTTATCCTATTTGTTAGAAACATTACTCATAAAAATACCTGAATGGTTATTTCACTCCCTGTCAAAGTGGATATATCAAGAGGTGATCCATATTAGATTCCCCAAGTGTCAAGTGCCCAAGTCGCAACATGTCTAGGAGCAGAAGGCTGATGGCTGTCTTCCTTAGGAAAGTTCAACTGTTGTGGTTTCTAAACATCCACTGGCAGTCATTCCTTTGTTGTGAGAGATTTCATTCCTCATCATTTGTTTCTCATCTAAATTCAGCCTCAAAAGAAAATGTCACCCAAGTTAGAATACTGATAAAAAAAAAGTAAACCTCCGAGCTTGGGCATTCCAAGATGGCCACTGACTGAAAAAATGTTAGTGGGAGCAACAGGAAAACCAGTAATTCCTATAACTAGTCAGTAATGATCTTTGCTTGTTTAAAATTCAACTTCTAGCTGAAGTTTATTCTGTCTGGATATTTTCAAAGAAAATTTAGGAAAAATAATTATAAAGTAAAGAAAAGGAGAGGAGAGGATTGTTTTGGACAAGGACTCTGCTTAGACCAAGTAGGAATTGCAAGTTATAACTCCAAACAACTTTGAAGAGAACATTTCTCTGATACACTCAGAGATCTTTAAAATAAATGGCACCCTAGGGGAGTGCATAAAATCAAATGAAGAAAGACTGCAAAAAAACGAGAAAACGCAGAACAATTACTATGAGTTGGTTAAGCTGCAGAAGTAAGAAAATGAAATTAAAGACACACTGAGACAAAATGAGGCATCCCAATAAGAACTGTTTCAAAAGTGGATGATTTGGAAGACAAAGCAAATATGTAAAATGTGAGGTTTACAGCCATCCCTGAAAAGCTAAAAAGAATATACCTTTTAAGCATTATGCAGACTAATATTAGCAACTACACTGATGTCCTACAGCAGGACATATTAACAGAGATTGCACATCATGTTTATTTCCCAAGAAAGAGGTCTGTAGTTTGTCTGATAGGCAGTGAGATTTAAATAAATTATGCTATTATGCTATTTTCTGGGATGACATGATCAACAGACCATGCTGCTTTGCCAGAGATGGCCTGCACCTGTTGCCTTGGGATTCCGGATACTGGCTAAGGCTCTTGCCACCCCTATAGTGCCTTTTTTAGGCAAGGTTCAAATGAAAAATTCACCACTGTAACAGGTACAAGCAAGCAAAATCTGAGGGTAATGCTACTCAATGCTAGAAGTCTAATCTTCAAAATGCAGTCACTCGAGGCACTCCATAAATGGAGAACATTGACATCTGTGCAGTGACAGAGACCTGGTTCAAGGCTCCAGAAAGCACCCTTGCATTACCAGGCTATAATTCATTTCGCACCTTTTGGCCACCTAACCTGGACCGAAACACTAAAGGTGGAGGCGTGTCCATATTCATTAATGATATCCACACCTACAGGCTAGTTGCTCATCATAATGCATCCCAGATTATCCAAGTGCAACTAACTCTGGGCAAGACTGCAACCCAAATTGTAGCTTGCTACAGATCCCCCACCATGCCCCAGGATTCCCACTCCTCATTTCTTGATACACTGGAAAATATTAGGGTACAACCCAACACCCTAATAATGGGCTATTTCAACTACCCCACCATTAACTGGGAAAACTACTCATGTACCAGCTCTATTGCTTAACATTTTCTGGAATTCATAAATTCCAATGCCTTGGATCAACTTATCCACACCCCCACCAGGGGCAGCAATATCCTAGACCTGGTTATTACCAATATGGGCAACTGGTGTTCCACACCAGAGGTCAATTCCTCTTTGGTCAGATCCAACCACAAACTAATCACCCTAGACATCCAACTCCTGCCCCCATCCCCCATTAGGGAAACCACCGTAAAAAATTTCTCCAAAGCCAACTTCACGCTTCTTAAGACAGAAGTTGCAAACTTCACGACACCCATGCAGATGGACAATAGAGGTACGACAGTTGATTCCTGCACAAATGCACTTTATAAGCACTTACATGAGTGCATGGATCATGCTATCCCTAACAGAACCAAGATGCTATCCTCCAAAAAAAAAGGAAGCCAATCTGGTGGTCCTCTGCCATAAACAAACTCTACAACAGAAGAAAGAAACTGTTGCAAAAAAGAGTAAAATCCCATGATTGGAGGAACTCCCTGGTCAGCCTCAGTAAGAAGCTGAGATACCTCCAAAGCTAGTTATGAAAACAAAATTGCCACTAATTCTAAAGACAACCACAAAGCATTCTATAGCTATGTCAAGAATCTGAATGGCAACACTCAGATCTGCTCTGAGTCACAGAACAATGGCACTAAATATACAGTACCGATTGATATTGCCAACATCCTGGCAGATAGGTTCAGTGCTAACTTTACCTCTCCTCTCACCCCCTAAAGGGCCCATCTCTATACCAGAAGAATGCAAAGTTCCTGTAATCACGGCTGCATAGGAAAAGAACACACTCTCCAAAGCCAAGAACACAGCATCCATGGGACCTGACAACATCCCAGGCTGCATTCTACATGAACTACAGAATGAACTGGCACTCTACCATGTTAAATCATAGCCTCACCTCAGGCTTTGTGCCCACTGAATGGCACACAGCGATGGTTATCCCACTCCACAAAGGGTGAGCCATCACAGACCCTGGGAACTACTGTCCCATTAGCCTGATGAGCCTAGTCTGCAAGGCCATGGAACTTATAAACAAAGACATTGGTAATCTCCAAACTCTGGACCCCACCCAGTTTGGGTTTGTAAAAGGAAGATCATGTCTCCTAAACCTGATAGACTTCTTTGAAGCAGTCACCAAAGCCATAGACGAGGGTAAGGTGGTTCACACAGCATATCTAGATCCTGCCAAGGCTTTCAACACCATCCCACACTCTGGAATTATAGATAAACTCACTAAACTAGGTATAAATCCCTATGTGTCGCAAGATGGGTTGACAACTGGCTCACTGACAGAACCCACATTGTGACAGTAGCAGACTCCATATTTGACTATAAACAAATGACAAGTGGAGTACCACAGGGTTCAGTCCTGGGTCCTCTCCTGTTTGGTATCTACTTCTCTGAAGTACAAGCTAACACAGAAGGTCTTTGGCTAACGAAGTTCGCAGATGACTGCAAACTAAGAGCCATAATCGAAACTCCTAATGATGTGGGCATCCTACAAAAGGGCCTCACTGAGACAAATGCCTGGTGTCAAAGTCATGGCCTCAAGCTCAATGCCAAAAAGTGCATTGTCATCCCCTTTGGTAAAACTCTGCACCCATGAACAACCACATAGGCGGTAGACTAATTAACACCAAAAATATGATAGGAGACCTTGGGACACAGGAGGACCGTAGTCTCTCCTCTTGATAATCACATCACAACAGTTGTCAGGAAATCCTTTTATGTGGCACACCTCATCACAAAAGGTTTCTCATCCAGGAAAAAAGAGGTCATTGTTCCCCTTTACTTGTCACTCATTAAACCCATTATAGAGTACAACACCCCTTTTGGTATGTACCTTACAAGACATCTACAACAAAGAAAGGCTGCAGAAATACCTCGCAAAGAGGATTACCAGCCTCAAACAGATGCCTTATGCAGACTGTCTCAAAAAACTCCAGCTTTACTCCATTACATATCATCTACTCAGGGCGATCTCTGCCTAACATACAAAGCTATGTCAAACCCAGAGCTGTTGGACATGTTCCACTTAAAGAAATCCCAATCCCTCCGAGCTACATGCTCTAGGGACCTAAATCATGTCACCACAATAAACAGGACATGCTGGAGGGATAGATTCCTGTCCCAGAGACTTCCCATACTCTGGAAGAAACTACCTATCTATATCAAACAAAGCTCCTCATTAGCACTCTTCAAGAAAAATCTTGATGACTGGATGGGAAATAGGAAATTCACTGCAGGGATCACTTCTGTTGCTCTGCTCAATAGGGACACAAGAAAATAATTTTCTTGGGTGGCAAAAGCCAGGGTACCTTTTTGGCTAGGCTTATATAGGCCCTAGGGCCAATAGCCTAGTACTTACCTATGAACCTATGAATCTATAATATTGTATATAGTGCTACAATTTGACTCAAATGTATGGTGATGTGATTGCAGATATTATATTTTATTGCTTTAGATTTAAAAGGTCTGGAAAAAGAAAATGAGTATGGTTGATGGAAATGTAAGTACAACTATTTATTAAGTATATATAAGCTATTTATTGAATTAAACATTGAATTAAACATTAATAAAAAACAGTTTCTGAGTAAATAAAGCCATATTGCTGCAGGGGTGTGTGTGTGTGTGTGTGTGTGTGTGTGTGTGTGTGTGTGTGTGTGTGTGTGTGTGTGTGTGTGTGTGTGTGTGTGTGTGTGTGTATGTGTGTGTGTGTGGGTATAGAAATATTTTAGAGGTTTCAGCTGTGTGTTGAGTTGTAAAATGAGGCCTTGTACTAAACAATAACTTTTTTCAACTTAAAAGTTACAAAGTACAGAAAATCAGTGTGTTTAGCAAAACACAGTTAATGCAAAATATACATTTACAGCTGCAGGGTGAGAAGATTAGCACTAAAGAAGTGCATAATAGAAAGCAGGGGAAAAGGCAGAAGGCAATATGCAGAGATCTTAAAAACAAGTTGAGTATTTCTTTTTACTTTGGCATATGGTGATATTTTATAGGGTTAACAGTTCAAACTTAGTGAAAAAAATCCTGTTTTGAGTTGGTCTATAAATTTAACATTTTGTTCATTTTATGTGCTGGTGTTCCTAACTGCTAGAAAACCTTTGGGTGGGTGGCCTAATGGTTAAAGTGTTTGCTTTACAAACACAAGGTGCAGGGTTTGAGTCTCACCGGCGATAATTGGCTAGGCTTGTAAGGGCAGTTAGTTTAGTACTAACCTATGAACCAAGCATTAGTTATAGGAAGCACAGTAATTTAGGGCTGTCTAGATTGCCCTCTTAGCAACCTTCTTGAGTTGAACACAGTAAGCATTATTAAGGGGATGGTGCACTAAATTGCAGAGAAGGAGGTAATAGTAAGCATTTGAGCAGCTGCAACTTGTGATAATTAAAAGCAAAAAAAAAAAAAACAATAAATAAACCAGAGTTCAATAATATAAAATAGATGGTCAGGAAGACGAAGATTAAAATGCTTATGTAGATAAATGTGTAGGTTGGTTTACCTCATAAAAAAGAAACAGAGGTTAAAAAGATTTTAAACAACAATTTTGTTTTTGCTATTTAGAAAGCAGTAGACGTATGTGTAATAACAGAACAAACTTAAGATTTTAGGTTAATTAATGTCTGTTTTGATGGCCATCTAAAAGGGACACTTGCCCTGAAAAGAACAGTGTTTTTTTTCAATATAAGCACGTCATTATTTCATTCACCTGGGTACTTAAGAGGGTAGGCGAGGGACATAATATTAAGAAAAGTATTACAATGTGCAACAAAAGTCTAACAAAAGTTGTTCCAGTATTTTTACGTGGAGTAATGAAATGCTATTAACCTGGCATATGAATGTGCATGTCAGTACAGTGAAAAGGCAAGGCGGCATTGTCTTACATATGGAGGACTAAGGCAAAAGCATTAGTATTACAGAGACCCACTGAGATAGAGCAGAACATTAGAGCATGACAAAGAAGGGATTCAGGGGGATTATTCAGGAGCAGAAGATGATGAGGTAATAATATTACTGGGAAAAGGGTGTTGCTTAAATAATAGAGAAGGGAAAAAGGATTGATATTGAGAGCTTGTGGCAATGAGGGGCTATTGCATTGGAAATATAATTATTAACTTAGCAAGTCTCCCAAGATTGTGGTTTGAGAACTGATGATAATGTTAGGGGTATATAAACGGTGTTCAGCAAGTGGTCATAATTATAGTGGAAGAGTGGACTACTGCATGTCATAATGACGATGTGTCCTATAGTATGTAATAAGGAGGATATGTCCTATAGTATGTCATAGTGAGGATGTGTCCTATAGTATGTATTAATGAGGATGTGTCCTATAGTATGTAATAATGAGAATGTGTCCTATAGTATGTAATAATGAGGATGTGTCCTATAGTATGTCATAGTGAGGATGTGTCCTATAGAATGTATTAATGAGGATGTGTCCTATAGTATGTCACAGTGAGGATGTGTCCTATAGTATGTATTAATGAGGATGTGTCCTATAGTATGTAATAATGAGAATGTGTCCTATAGTATATAATAATGAGGATGTGTCCTGTAGTATATAATAATGAGGATGTGTCCTATAGTATGTATTAATGAGGATGTGTCCTATAGTATGTAATAATGAGGATGTGTCCTATAGTATGTCAGAGTGAGGATGTGTCCTATAGTATGTATTAATGAGGATGTATCCTATACTATGTATTAATGAGAAGGTGCCCCATAGTATATAATAATGAGGATGTGTCTTATAGCATGTATTAATGAGAATGTGTCCAATAGTATATAATAATGAGGATGTGTCCTATACTATATAATAATGAGGATATGTTCTATAGTATGTAGTAATGAGATGTGTCCTGTAGTATGCATTAATGAGGATGTGTCCTATAGTATATATTAATAAGGATGTGTTTTATAGTATATATTAATGAAAATGTGTACTATACTAAACAGTAATGAGGATGTGTTCTATAGTATGTCATAATGAGGATGTGTCCTATAGTATGCAATAATGAGGATGTGTCCTGTAGTATGTCATAGTGAGGATGTGTTCTATAGTATGTAATAATGAGGGTGTGTCCTATAGTATGTCCTAGTGAGAATGTCTCCCATAGTATGTATTAATGAGGATGTGTCCCATCATATGTAATAATGACAATGTGTCCTATAGTATATAATAATGAGGATGTGTCCAATAGTATGTAATAATGAGGATGTGTTCTATAGTATTTAATAATGAGAATGTGTCCTATAGCATGTAATAATGAGGATGTATTTAATAATGATGATGTGTCCTTTAGTATGTATTAATGAGAATGTTTCCTATAGTATATATTAATGAGCATGTGTCCGATAGTATGTAATAATGAGGATGTGTCCTATACTTTGTATTAATGAGGATGTGTCCTATAGTATGTAATAATGAGGATTTGTCCTATAGTATGTATTACTGAGGATGTGTCCTATAGTAAGTCATAGTGAGAATGTGTCCCATAGTATGTATTAATGAGGATGTGTCCTATAGTATGTAATAAGGAGAATGTGTCCTATAATATATAATAATGAGAATGTGCTTTATAGTATGTAATAATGAGGATGTGTCCTATAGTATTTCATAATGAGAATGTGGCCTATAGTATGTATTAATGAGGATGTGTGTTATAGTATGTAATAATGAGAATGTGTCCTCTATGTAATAATGAGGATGTGTCCTATACTATGTAATAATTAGGATGCGTCCTATAGTATGTATTAATGAGGATATGTCCTATACTGTATAATAATGAGGATGTGTTCTATAGTATGTAATAATGAGGATGTGTTCTTTAGTATGTAATAATGAGAATGTGTCCTCTATGTAATAATGAGGATGTGTCCTATACTATGTAATAATTAGGATGCGTCCTATAGTATGTATTAATGAGGATATGTCCTATACTGTATAATAATGATGATGTGTTCTATAGTATGTAATAATGAGGATGTGTTCTTTAGTATGTAATAATGAGAATGTGTCCTATAGTATGTAATAATTAGGATGTGTTCTATACTATGTAATAATGCGGATGTGTCCTATAATATGTATTGATAAGGATGTGTCCTATAGTGTGTATGAATGATGATGTGTGCTATAGTATATAATAATGATGATGTGTCCTATAGTAAATAATAATGAAGATGTGTCCTATGCTATATAATAATGAGGATGTGTTCTATAGTATGTGATAATGAGGATGTGTTCTATACTATGTAATAATGAGAATGTGTCCTATAGTATGTAATAATGAGGATGTGTCCTATACTATGTAATAATGAGGATGTGTCCCATAGTATGTATTAACAAGAATGTGTCCTGTACAGACCTCCCAATTATCCCGAATTACTCGGTTTTTACCAAGTTTTGGGGTCAAAATGAAGGGGTGCCACGATTCCCGTGTGGCACCCCCCCCATTTCCGATGTTCTTGCTTTTTTTTTTATGTTTTGAATTTCATCGCTGTTGGAGCTGACATCATCATGTGCGCGATGATGTCAGCTCCATCAGTGCTACCAGCCAGTCGGAATTGAGCTCAAGGAGCTCATGTCATTATTTACGGCTGGCTGTGTGCGGGTGGGAAATGGGAATTAAACAGCAGCAGCACTAATGCTGCCGAGAATGGGCTGGCTAAGGCTTTACTTTACTTTTTTAAACTGCTATGCTGAGAATGGGCTGGCGACTGGCGTTACTTTATTTTTGCACATTTCTGCCGAGTCGGTGCTGATGTAAATGGACTTTGGGCTTCAGGCTGAGAGAACGGGATGAAGCAAGGCAAGGCATTAGGTAAGGAAAAAAAGTGTGTGTGTGTGTGTGTGTGTGTGTGTGTGTGTGTGTGTGTGTGTGTGTGTGTGTGTGTGTGTGTGGCTGGCTATTCACTTATTGTCATTTTACAGGTACGATGCCTAAACACTACAGTTGTGCATGTGCGGTGCAGGTGAGTGCACACACTTATGAGTGTGTATATTCATGTGGTATGACCATATTCAACTAGAATGAAATGTTGTGCCAGTATAAACTTTCTCACAAAAAAGAATGTAATGTGTAAAATGATAATAATAAGGGATGAGAAACATATATGCTTTGAAGAGAAATGCTGCTAATTAACTGTCACAGAAACTGGTAGGGCTTGCATAAATATACACAACGTCATTTAAAGAACATAGGCAGGCAAGAAAGGAGCTATGAAAGCAATCGTAGCCTGGCTGCTTCATGCATTCAGTAATTGAGAAAGCACTGCTAGAAATACCTTGGTCTAAAGATTAGATTTGGGGTTTCATTCCTGTTTTTAATAGTTGAATGTTTTTATCTGTTTTCCAGAAGGAGCAAAAAAACTGTTTAGAAATTAGAAATGTCTTTTATGATGGAAATGTTCTGAATTGGGAAGTTTTATAATTATTGGTTCATGCATTTTCTTTCATTACCTACAGTACAGCCTACTATAAAAATGTTCATTCAAACAATAAATTTAAAATGTGCTCTGTCTAGCAAGTGTGCTGTATTATACAAGGACTATAGTTTAATAAAGTCAGGAAGGTGCATCAAAGAAAATAATGCATCATGTATGTTTCTTGTTTTGTGTGCAAGGAGCCAATGGTTTGAAAACAGCCCAAAGGTAATCTTTATCCACCCCTGGCCAGATGCATTTTCTTTGGATGTGGTACGGGTTTTAATGCTGTTTCGATGAATGGATGAATATGAGTTTCAAGGGCAGAGAAGTATTAATGCCAAATCTGTTTTCATCGTGAGACAGTATTGCTTTGTTTATCAGATGTCTGTTAGTGTTTCTGCATTGATGTGCTGCAAAATGTAAAAATAAAATCCAAATAATCATTGTAGAAGTAAAGCAGTATGCAAGCACACATTCGTGCTTATGGTAAATGGGGCAAATAGCCAGGTAATGGGATACTGGAATGGCTGCAGGGGGACCCTGGTGCCATATTTTGGTTGCCTGTTCTTCAGTTTGTGTTCGAAAGTTGGTATCTCACAACTCCATTGGAGTGGGTGGGGTTATGTAATTATGTATGCAAATTAGATGTTAATCAGTGTACAGATTTGTACCTATTTTTCATGGGCCTTATCCAGATTTTTGATATTTCCAGGCTGAGAGGTATGGCTATAGTATATATTAATGAGGATGTGTCCTATAGTATTTAATAATGAGGATGTGTCCTATAGTATGTATTAATGAGAATGTGTCTTATAGTATGTAATAATGAGGATGTGTCCTTTAGTACATAATAATGAGGATTTGTCCTACAGTATTTAATATTATGGATGTGTCCTACAGAATTTAATATTAAGGATGTATCCTATAGTATTTAATAATGAGGATGTGTCTGGGGGCCCAAAGATTTGAACATCTTCCTCTTACTCTGGCACTTATTGTAAGGGCAGTGTTCCTTCACAGTCCACTTAAAAGCATGCATCCTGTTCTTTCTCCTGCCTAACTAGCCTCCCTACAATTGCTTTATTTCATTTCCAATGCCTAATAAAGCTGCATATGTTGTTTTACTTTCTGTTTCTCACTTTTTGACTGCTAATGTAATTATAAGACCTTATTAAGTCCTGCTGTTTTTGTTCTCCTACTCCATCTTAACAGCGCAATATCTTTATAAACTCATATTTATTTGTCCAGTGTCGGATGTGAGGCACTTTGCAATGCATCCTTAAACTTGGTCAACACTGCAGTCTGAAAAAGTTTGATCTTAGGCTCCCTATTCACCTCTAAGAGTTAGTCAGAAACTGAAGAAAAATCCTTTGCGGTAGAAGAAGGGAATGTTAGGGGTATTGAAAAAGGTGTGAAAATATATTACTAGTGATTAAAATGTTTAAAAGTATAAGAAAATATGCCAGGTCAGTAGGTATATGATTTTAATATGATGACGGTTATTCTGGATGCATGTTAGCTCAAATCCCATCTGAGTCATTTAGACTGGACTATATTCAGTAATTCAGGTATAGAAGAAACAATTATAAAACTAACCAAACTACCCCAGCACCTACAAAAGTCCTGTTAATCCACTATTTTTGCTTCTAATACCCCAAACCACCATATGGCTACAACTAGATTTAAAATCTAGAGAAACTGTTTGACAAAACTTCATTCCTCTGCATGGAGTAGCAAACCTTTGCCTAGAAGCATGACTTTGTCCCACTTTCTAATTTAACCAGAAATCCAACCAATGATATAAAGGAAATCTTAACAGGGATAAACATATCTCATTACATGCAAAACCCAAGTATTTCTAGAAACAAGTGAGCCAGTTAATAGAAAGAAAACCTGAGAGTAACCGATTTCCTTCAAACCTCCATGAGTACTCTATACCTTAGCAATGCCCACACTAAGTTATTTTCATTCCTTAATTTCAATAACCCAAACACACTCCCACCAGATTGTGTCTCACCAACTGTATATTCCCCTTTTGCTTTCCTCAAGGAATGACAGATCTTGAACTTAATAAAATTGTACCTGACATACCAGTAGGAACTGATATTGTACATCCTTGATTTTTAACCCTTCATACAGAGCACCTAAAAATCTTACTTTATCATATCTATAATATAACACTGTCATAATTTCATTTCACCAATTGGAAGCAATCAAAATTACCCTAATCCAAAGTTTTTTTAACAGAAACTCTGTCTGACTTTTGGCTAGATGGTATGCTTCCCAGTCTAGACAAAATACAAACAACTTCCCAGTTATGAATATCACTTCTTTACAGGAAGGAGCACCATCACCCTAGCATATGACATTCTAATGAATACAGAGAAAGGCTACCTGAATGGGTCCTTAATTATAGCTATCAAAGAAGCCTTTGATCTAGTCAACTGCCACCCCCTTTTCTTTCCAATGCCCGGTTACCTACTGGCTTTAGCCCAAAATCCTCATAACTTTTCAGGCACTTCCTCTTAGACAGGCATTTCTGCAGGGAAGTCAGTTCCTCCCTTCTTTCCAGCTTCTCCTTATACCCCCTCCCCAATGTATTTCCTGATATTTTGTCTTCTCTCCTCTTCTTTTCTCTCTTTTTATTAATCATCTCCCAACCAGTCTTCCTGACTTGCAATCATTATTTACCCAGAAAACATGGTTATCTTCCAATCCAACTGTTCCAAAGAATGATTAGAAAACAGCTTAAACAAGACCTCCTCTGGATAAATAGTTAGCTTAAGAAAATGATCTTAATATTAAGCAATAAAAAAGAAAATAAATTCATGAAAGAAAACTGGTGTATGGTAAATAAAAACAACCATCCCATGAAAGAATCAAACCCTTCAGACATCTTTGCATTTAGCTTGACCAGAAACTGGTCCTTCCCTTAGATCAGTCAAAAATCCACAGTTTTTGTCAGGAAAATTAGCTACATCCTTTCCCAGAAGGAATAACTGCTATTGGAAAAGGAATAATTTCTCCCATAGTTGGAATGTGATCTCCCCATTGTTGACACCTCTAAAAATATTTTATGCTGTTCATAAACTGGGAAAGAATTTGCTGATTCATAACACTTGCACCAATCCCAAAATATTATTCTGTTTTGCCAGTAAAGCAAAGAAATGACTTAATCTTAGTCTCAGTATGTAATAAACTACAAACATTTCCCTTCATTACTGGATATTAATTTAACTGCGGTGGTGGTGCTGCGGTAGCGTTGTCGCCTCACAGTTAGAGCGTCTCCTGTGTGGCGACATTAATGAATGAGCGTTCCTTCATTGAAGGTTGTGCATTAGGCCCGGCAAGCCAGCACGTAAAACTCTATTGCCGATCATTAGCAGACCGGAGTTCCACTGTGGCGACCCCTAACCGGGAAAAGCCAAAAGACACAAACAAACTGGATATTTATTTACTCAAACTACTACCAGCTTAGGCCCTCTCCTTCCAGTGTTCCTTCTTTGTGTATGAGCTGTAACATACTTATTACTGATAGCTTTTTCATACTAGCCCTAAATTTCTGAGAGATACTGCCCATTACTTTCAATGGCAGCAACATCTTTACTGAATTTAGATCTGCTTTTAAAGATTACCTTAAAACTGCAAATGCAAATACTTTAAAAATCAGCCATCCCATTTAGATCCAGTATATATCATCAATGCATATTAATTGTTTAACAATTACTATTGTTGTGTTTCATTTCTTAAAATGTAAAATGCAGATAAGCTTATCTATGGTTTATGTAATTCTGTTAATATAAGAATGTGCAATACCAATGTTTAACCTGCAATGTAAATTTCAAATGTTATTGCTTTTGTCTTGTCAGTGTATACTCAGGGGGTATAACACATTAAAGAATCAGTTTATTTAAGTCTAGGACTTGACTATTTCCACTTTTTTATAGCTTGATGAGAGTTATCAAGTTATTATACTAAAATCCTTTCAAATTAAATCATCTGCACCATTTCGGAAGGCTGACTTGTGAAACTTCTTAAATATTTTTCTAATACCTTGCATACTCTCAAAGTGATACAAGGAGCCAGTCTTAAATTTTGACTCTATTCAATGAATGTTTCTGTATCCTGGGAACACATATCTGATTACTTTCCACCTTTATAGTCTTTTGGAATTATGATTAGATCATTTTAACTTTGCTAAAAAATGTTTTAATGTTCCAGTACCTAGACACACTTCACCTTTCCAAAGAGATTTTGTGTGGTTTTACTGGGTGTAGACAAGTTTATCATCAGCCACGTATGTGACTCGGATACTATTAGATAATATGACAGAGTACTGATGTTGGCACTGTCCACTCTTGTCCTGCCGCAGATTTGTTAGACTTGAACCTTGGCCTAATTTAGATGTGACTTTGCTTCCAATGTTTGAAGAGGAATTGACCTAATGGCTGGGCACTTGGATTACACGTACTGTAGAAAACTGTTCTGACATATCTAATTGGTTTAATATGTTAATTCGGATTTGCTTATTTGATCACCTTAAACAAAGCCCTGTTATTTCCCTTCCCCATTATTTGTATATAATTTATTGTTTCCAAGCCTTGTTTATAGTATATTCATTTAAGTTATAAGTAATACCATTAGTTGTGTAACAAGACAAAATACCACTGCTAATTAAGGATTTCTTCAGGGTTTAATATTTTTATATAGAATTTGTTATTGAAGCAAATATGCATGACATTAAATCTTTTCTCTTTTTCTGAGGTGCCTGGTCTGTGCTCCTTATCACTCAAATCTTTTTATCAACACCCCTTCTTTGTATTCCTTCCTTCCATCCTTCTGTTTCAGATTATTTGGTTTGATATTTATTAAATCTTGTTTAATAAAACAAATTCTCCTGTGAGAGGCCAAAGTCATGTCCTGGTATAATGTCCAGGATTAGTTTCTTTACCACAAACCCATTTAGTACCTGGTTGGGCTCCTGCTCCGCACCAGCCCTAATATAGTTTAGATGCCAGACAATTAATGAATGTCATTAATTCTCACTGCCCTAGGGTACTCCTTCATAGTCTGTGTAATGTCAATAATGCTGTTTGATCAGGGTCAGCTTGTCCTAGCCTTTAAAATACTTGGAAATGCTTGTTCAGACACATTTCCTTCCCATGCACCAAGGATCTGCTGGGCCTTCATTGATTCATTTTAAGCATGCCTTGGTTAAGACTGCTACACTAGAGTAATGTAAAACAAGGGCTTATTATTGCACTGACAGGCTGGCACTGTATACACAAACCCACCTGAAACATGTAAGATAATGAAATAGATTTATATGGCCAGATACTAGTAAAAAATCATTATTATCTTTTATGACAAGAAGATCCTGAACAAATAAAAATGGAAGTAGGAGACAGCTGGGTCCATTGCCCAGATCAGTGTGCTCCTTTTTAGGGAGTGTATAACATATCAGCACCTGTTAAGTAAGTAGATCAGGCCTCCAGGTTTTCATTTTATGAGTCAGGATTATGGCTCTCAACACTGAGGATTATTACACCAAATTGTGGTGACTTGCACTGCTCACATCTATGTGAAACTCTATAGCCTCTTTGGTGTGATTCTTTTGACAATGCCTTTCATGAATTACTTGGGCACACCACTAACTGCTATGTACTATTTAGCTTTGCACAGCTACTTGATGCCGTCTTGCACTTTTTCATCTCATCTTTAAGTGCTTAGAATCGTGCTTATTATGAAATGAAAATTCATTCTGGTTATTTTCCAGTGCAGCGAGGGCATCTTCTTTAATTAATATTGGATTTAAACAATAGTTTTGCAACTACAACATTGCTACAGTAACTGTGTTGTTGTAAATATTTAAAATATGTCAGCACTTGAATGGCATGCTAGTAAGATATCATATAAGATTTCTGATTTTAAATTGTTGTTGCATTGTGCTGATCTGTGATTAAAATTAACATATGGCACCTACACCACAATCATCTTTACTTTTAAACATGAATGCTGGAGCTGCATTAACCATTATGCATTTTACATGTGACAGGTTGAAGTGCTGATACACAAAGACAAGCCCATTGGAATAAGCAAAGTCTTAAATAAATGAAAGAGTAATTTGTATATCTGTAACAGTGAAATATTACTGAATTCAGCAGTCCTTATGTAATTAGAATATGCAGTAGTTACCTGTCATGACTTAAGTTAATGAAGGAAAAAATTAAGTCAAACCACAGTTATTGTTTTATAGCCTTAATAACTAAAACAAAATATTCCTTGAGAACCCTTAGATAATCTGAATTGCAGTTATTATGGATTTGATTGAAATAATTGACGAATAAATGAAGCAACACATTGTAAAAGACTTGATGTGTACTCCAAAACAACATATATAAAAAAAACACGAATAATAGTTTGAGGAGAACTCCT
The DNA here is from genome assembly GCF_019279795.1 of Protopterus annectens. Lineage (NCBI taxonomy): Eukaryota > Metazoa > Chordata > Ceratodontiformes > Protopteridae > Protopterus > Protopterus annectens. The sequence goes on along the minus strand of NC_056737.1, from coordinate 139,628,702 downwards.
TGTCATGCTACACTTGAGTGACACTTCTGATTTAATATGATTCATGCTCATGCACAAAATAAATAGCTCTGGAACATATTAAAATACAGTCTGCATGTCTCTGAATTACTCGGCTGAGCAGTTTGGAAAACTGCTTAACAAAGCAGCATATTGCCATACAGGAGTAAGAAGCACAAAACCTGCAACATAACACGGACGCACAACATCAACCCCAGGTGCACACAAACAAATATAAAGACATACAGGTTTGCATAGACTCTATCTTACACACGTGCGCGCATATACACACACACATACACACACACACACACACACACACACACACACACACACACACACACACACACACACAGATGTGTACACTGACATAGACACATATAGTGTCAGTGCATTCTGAATCCACAGCAGAAGGAATCAGGCTTACACAAAGCTACATATATAAGTCCAAGTAAGCAGCCAAGTGTATGCAAATAAGAAATAATTTACACAATTTTTCTTTCTTTTTTCCCCATCTTCTTATACCTATCCTTAACTGAATACCTTAACTATACTCATAAAATGTGCATTATATGATATCTTACTAATGTCATTCTGTTGATCTGCAACTACTGTCTTCTAACCTACATTTTATTTTTGCATTATTGTTTATGGGCAGGATTCACGAAGGCTTGCACGGAGTGTAAGAGATGTGCAACACTCCATGCAAGCCTCGCAATCCAGGAACAGCCCTAAACTCCATGTAAGAGACCAGCTAAAACATCTCTTACACGGACTGGGCGTGGACATGCTAAATACCTCACTTGCAGCCGAAAGGTATGCAAATGAGGTATATTAGCGATCCATGAAGCAGAAACCAGTCCGTGTAAGAGACGTTTTAGCTGCAGAAATGTACTCAGTTGACAACTGAGTACGTTTCTGCAAACTCCACAACGGAGCCATGTCAGCTCCAAAAAAAGGGTGCATATGACTCAGGCAGCATGCCAATGGCCAAATATGTGGCCATTGGCAAGATAACCCAATGCAAAAATATTAAAAATATGTTTTTTTTTTTCGACGATCGCCGATGTTTAAACTCAGCGCAGCCCCGCGCAAACGGGCTGCGCTGTATAAAACCATAAAAAAGAAGGTTATAAACCCACAAATGTGGGTTTCATGCAATACATGGAATGACAATGCAGGGACCAGCAGACCAAAAACAACATGGCCACCGTGTAGTGGTTGCTAAGGGGGGAAGCTGAGTCTAAGACATGTAACTAAGCATTAGTAGGCAATGTCATGTAAATGAGGGTTAGGATACTGAATCTCACAGTCACATAGCAAATGAGCACAGTCTGAGTAGTGTAAGAGATACATAAGGGGGAGGAATAGAGTAGGAGATAGGTGACATCACAGGGGGGAATGGTAGAAAGAAATGCAGTTCATTGGAGGTCAGTGTAACATAACAGATGACAGACACAGATCATGGAAAGAGGTGTGCCACTAGATAAGTCAGGGAAAGTCAAGAAATGGAAGGTGTACACTGTTACTTACACCAAAGTTTCTTGCTGGGCGTGCATGCGCACGTGTGAGCACCATGAAGCGCGAGTAGGGCAGTGTGCGTGCGTGTAAGGCAGACTGAGCATGTGGGAGCGTGTTGGGAGATGTTTAACACTGTTTGCACTGGTGTGCGCGCATGTAGGGCAGGCTGAGTATGTTGGAGGCTGTTGGCAGACGTGTAACAGTGTTTGCGCAGGTGTGCGCGCGTTTTAACCCGAATAAGTAGATTCTGAACCGTGTAAGCACGTGTGCGCGCGTGTAAGCCACTGTGAGCGTATTTCTGATGGTATGCACGTTGATCCCCCCTGAGGAAACAGAAAGGAAAAAGGAAGCAACAGAATTAATAGGAAGCTAGCAGGGATAACTGCTGAAGTTAGCAGGTGAAAACAATTAGAAGCAGGCAATTACACAGGCAGAATAGTAGCCCAGCCCAGCACTTAAAACTCTGCAAACAGTAGTGCAGGATGTTTCTCTTAAGAGACACTGCAAGACAGGAGTAAGCTAATAGAAGTGAAAACTGAAAAAGCTTCACTCAGAGCAGAAATGTTAGGGGCTGCCATAGCCGTCATAATGAGACATAGGCGACTTGCTGAGGGTGGTGACAATGCAGATGGTGCCAGACAACCCACAGTGAGGAGACGGAGAAGAGTGTACAGGCCCAGGGTCACCTACCACGGGTTATATGAGCTGGAGATAGTAGAGTGCTATAGAGTGGACAGAGAGCTCCTGCAGCAAATTGTTGAGCTGTGCAGGCCATGCCTCACACACAGAACCAACAGAGGGGAACCCATCCCAGTGGAAACCAAGGTATGTGTTGGCCTAAGAATACTAGCAACAGGTACCTTCCAGAGACCAACTGGCGATATGATGGGGATATCACTGGCATCAGCCTCCAGGGTACTTTACCAGTTCCTGGATGCCATGTCAGCACATGACGGTGATCATGTATATGTCCCCAATGCCCGTGAGGTATTGGCCAGCAATATGCGTCTCTTCCAGCAAAGAGCGGAATACCCTGAGGTAGTGGGTGCAATAGACTGCACGCACATACGCATCAAAGCACCAGCCGGTGAGCGGGGTAGGGCCTACATTAACCGCAAGGGCTTCCCCTCCATCAACTGCCAGGTCATGTGTGATGCCCAGGGCATAATAATGAATGTGTGTGCTGGCTGCCCTGGGAGTTACCACGATTCCCACATCTGGCATTTGACGCAGCTGTACCAGACATTTGCTAATGGGGACATCCCACACGGACACCTAGTGGGGGATGCAGGTTATGCACTGGAGCCGTGGCTGATGACACCCATCAGAAACACACACACACCTGAACAGGAATGCCATAATGAGGCACACGCACAAACACGTAATGTAATAGAGCATGTGTTTGGGTTGCTCAAGTCACGGTTCCGGTGTCTGGACACATCTGGTGGAGCCTTGCAGTACACAACAACTACATGTACCCAAATTGTCATGGTATGTGCTATGCTACATAATATGATCTTGCGAAAACAGCTGCAGCAGGACCAGCATAGGGCCGGGCCAAACAGCCCCCCACCATTGCCAAGGACATCACAGGCAGAGCGTGACTCGGAGGAGGAACAACCTGAGCCTGCCCCAGTAGGCAGAAGGAGGCGTGCCCAGTATGCCCTGGCCTTGGCAAAGAGGCAACGCGTAGCACATACACTGGCTCAGTAGGAACCCTGGGAATGATACCCCCTCTGACTCACTCAAATAATAACATGGATGCCTAAAATGACATGACCTGCTCACAAACATGTACAGGGAAGTGTAATATGCGCATCCGACAGAGGCAGCCCTGCAGCACCACCTGAGGCATGAATGCCATGTGTTAAGTAATGTAACACCATGTACTATATGCACACCTGAGCACCCTGACTAACATCCACCCTCACCAAGCATGAAGCCACAAAATGACGATGGGGTGATCAAGTGCAATAACTGGCTGAAGTAATGCAGTTAGTCAAAGGGGAGCCAATGTGTTTCAGGCTGGGTGATGCACCACCTGCTAGGGGTGGCGTGCACCTATCATGCCATGCCCCATGGATACTGGCAAAGGCTGTCAGTACCCACAGCATGCCCTGAATAGGTAAGTCTCAAAACACAAACCCACCTTCATAGGTTCCACAAGGGATAGGAACCTAGATGTAATGCTACCCAATGCCAGAAGTGTAAACAGCAAGATGTGTGCAGTGTAAACGCACACAGTATGGAGAATGTAGATACCAGTCCTGTAATAGAGAACTGGGTCAAGGCCCACATCAGCACCCTAACACTACTAGGTCACACCTCATACTGTGCTGTACAGCCACAAAACATGGAACAAGCTACAAAAGGAGGGTGACTAGCAATAAATGTCAAGGATAACCACACCCCCATGTTGGTACCACAACAAGAAGCAGCATGGATTAGCCATGGTCAAATACCAATGGCTAAAACCACCTCCCGGTATATAGCCTGCTGCAGACTACTGTCCTAATACCAGGAACTGCACCTGGCCTATGTTGGAATACATGAATATATCAAGCCCCCCAAACCACATTATATTGCTTGACTGAAAATACCCAGACATACACCAGGAGCATTATACTAGCACCAACACAGTAGGAGAAAATTTCCCAGAATCCATTAACCAAAATGCCCAGGAACAATGTACCACTCCCACAAGAGGGGTAAGCATACTGGATGTGATAATCAGCAACATGTGTACTGGATGGCAAGATGAGAAGTGTACCCCTCAACGGTAAGACCAGACCATAGAGTAATCACACTGGTTATACACATCCTGACCCCAGTCCCTGGCCAGAATACCACCGTGAAAAACATGTGTAAAGCATAGGTTGCAGCCCTCCAAACTGATGTTGAATCCACGAAAGGCCCTGTGCAAGTGCAGAATATGGGACACACCACAGAACATGTTATACAGGCATTCCATGAACACAGCCAGAAATGCTTGGAGTATGCAATCACAAATAACAACAACACACAATGCCATACACGCAGGCATCTGGCATGCTGGACTCCAGCCATTACCAAACCATGCAAGAGAATGAGGAAGCTACCACATGATAGAGCAAACATAAAAAGGGAAGTAATCACTGATCAGTAGTATAGCAATAACATATGTCCACACATACAATCCACTAAGGCCAGCCACAACAAGTAGAATCTGTGAATCCAGAGGCAATGTGACACCAGTCCCAAGTACACAGACAACCACAACACCCCCCAATAAATACAAATATATGTGATAGATGCAACCATGTATCCAAACCAGAGGTTGAGCTCCACCAACTGAGTACTGTCAAAACTAGTCAGGAGGAGAAGGTAACCACATACACCACAAACCCAGTCCCACATAGACCTACCACAACTGTAAACCAAACACATAATCACAGACAAATATTCCCGGAGGCCTTAATTACAAACACACTACACCAACAGAAGCCTCCAAAGCAGATCACAAGCAACCACAACCTTCAAACATAGCACATGCAACGAATAGTACGCAAAGCTGGTGTGCCAAACAGTCACAGGCCAGAAGGAGAAACAACATGCCTGATACAGTTGTAATAGGTGTCTGTATAGGCAGACACACTGCTGTCCCACTCACCAGATTGAACAAGGGAAAGGGTAGAGTAAGCTGCCTGTAGGCTGCCACAAAATGCCACATAACACAAGTACGCAGGTCACCACAAAGCAAGCAGAAATATGATGCACTCAATGTCCATGCTGGTGTGAATTACCTGAGATGTACCTCCCTGGTCAACATGAAAACAGACATGGATGGTCCCTCTGAGTATGTACCCCAGGCCGGTATGACACTGGCTGTGTGCAGCATCCAACCCTCACCAAGAATGATGCCACAGTACAAACACAGAATGCTCATGTTTAACAGCTGGCACAGTTACAGCTGTTAGTCCAAGAGGGTCTAATGTCTGTCTGCTTGAGATGTCAAGCATGACAAGCCATGCTGCTGTTCCAGGGATGGCTTGCACCTGTTACCCCTGTGCGTCTGGATACTGGATAAGGCCTTTTCCGCCTCCATAGAGCCATATGTAGCAAGGCCAAAAAGACTACCCACCACCCTAGAAAACATAAGTGGTAGGAAACATAAGGGTAATGCTGACCAATGCCAGATGTGTAAACTGCAATATGCATGCCCCTGAGGCACTTCCCATTATGGAGAACATCGATGTCTGTGCAGTGACAGAAGCCTGCTGCAAGCCTAGTGATAGCACACCAGCACTACTAGGTTATACCACATATCATGTGTTATGGCCCCAACACCTGCACCAAAACATCAAAGGAGGGGGAGTATCCATATGCAGCACAGACACCCATATGGCCAGGTAACTGACAATGCACAAAGCAGCGGACACCACCCATGTGCATCTAAGTGTAGTCCAAACTGCTGTACAGTCTGTAGCATGCGACAGACCACACTCTCACACACAAGAACTCCACCCAGACATCCTGAAGACACTGGACAGTATGAATGTCCCACCAAATACCAGACAAGGTACACACAAATTACCACATAGGTGGCAAACCATTATGTATGCAAGGAGTAATCAGGGACCTAGGGACACAGGTCGACAGTAATCTGTCATGTGACACTCACAATGCCAATGTGGCTAGGAAGATTGTCGATATTGGACACCGTATCATGAAAGGATTCACATCTACATCAACAGAGATCACTGTGCCGCTGTACTGTTCCCTTATCAGACCCATAATCTAGTACAATGACTCATATGGGATGTACCCACGTGACACCTGCAGCGGTTTGGAAGACCTCATAGTTACCCCACCAACAGGATAAAGGGTGTGAAATATATGTCATATGCTGCCTGGCTGTAGACACCCCAGCTGAATGCAGTCACAGACTGCCTACACAGAGGCATTGTATGTCTGTTGTACAAGGCCATGTCCAACACAGGAGTAATGGACATGCTGCACCACAGGAAATCAAAGCCATTGGAGCTGTGAGATTGACAGATGTCAGCCTCAACACATAATGAAATAAGATGTGCTGGAGGGACAGATGCATAACCCAGAGGCTCCCCACACCCAGAAACAGGATCCCAATCCATGTTAGGCAGAGCCCCTCACTGAAACCCCTCAACAGGAATATTGCCAAGTGGATGGATGATCGTACATGTATACACTGGGGTCCTCACTGTGTCACGGCCAGACAGAGGTACAGTGAAGGAATTCATAAATGGCCATAATAGAACATAGCAAGGGGTGGTGAAAGACACACACACTCTGGCTAGGCTTACTAATGGCCTAGGGTGTATAGCCTAGTATGAACCCATGAACCTATGAAGATACAACACGTACAGGACACTAAGGATAATCACAAGGCTTACCCAACTGATGGTAGGAACCATGTTGGGTATCCACAGATATGCTCCAAATCACACAGATATTACAAACAACATACCAAACACACACACATATTGCTAACATACAACCTGTCAGGTGCAGTGCAAACACCGCCCCCCCCCCAGAGTGCAAAATACCTATCCCAGCAGACTGATGGTCCCCTGACATTGCAAATGCTGAGGTAACAGCCATCATCTGCAAAGCAGAACACACAGCAGCAAAGGTATGTGATGGTGTCCTGGGCTGAGGCCAACATGGACTCCAAGAATAATGGAATGCCAAATCACACTACTGCCCATTGTCAGCCTTACCACAGAATATGTACCCAAAGAGCAGTGTACAACAACAGTGGTCTATCACAACAAAGGTGTTGCCTGAATGGATACTGCAAACTACCACCCCAGGATACTGACAAGCTTGTTCTGCACAGCTATGGAAAGGATCAGTATGTACCGCAGACAGAAGGCTATTGTGGACCTACTGATACTGGACCCTACACAGTGTGGCTGTCGTAACTGCAGATCCTGCCCCTAAACATGTTTGACCCATTTGAAGCAGTCATTAAGGTCATTGATGAGGGCAATGTGGTCCACACAGCGTAGCTGGACTGTGCACATGCTTCTAGACAATACCGTACGAGTTCAGTATGGATATGTTCACCAGCTTAAATATATACCCCTATGTCAGTAGAGGGGTTGCAAACCAGACCAAGGACAGAACTGACATGGTCAGACATGCCGCATCCATGTCAGACTACAAAGCAGATATGAGTGGCATCCCACAAGGCCTGGTCTTGCCCCCCCCCCCCGTTCTGTATATATGTCCCATAGGTATAGGCCAACATGGAAGAACTGTGACTGAACATGTATGCAGAGGAGTACAAACAACCCACCATATCCGACACCCAGCTGACACAAGCAACCCACAAAAGGGCCACCTACAAACAGACAACTGGAGCCATAGCCATGTCAGCAAGCTAATTGCAGAACTGTGTATAGACAACCACCGTGGATATACAGTAAGTGCCCACAAATTACCACACAGGTGTTAACCCATGACGTACCTAACATGTAATGTGAGACCTGGGTACAAAAGGTGATAGATATCCTGCAATGGACAGACATGTGGCTGTAGTGTTTGCAGAAACATATACTATATACCCACCCAAACATGAAGGTTGGCAGATGTAGATAAGGGGAACTCACTGTGGCTCTGCAGTCATCCTCCATCAGCGTCACAATTGACTACAATAGCCCCTGTGGGATATACCGCAGCAGACACCTCCATCAACTGTAAAGTCCACAACAGTACCCCACCAGGAGTAGAAAAGAGCATGAACAGATGCCATGTGTTGCCTGAGTAAACAAACTGCAGCCCCACACACCGCCATACTGCCCAGCTACAGGCAAGCTGTGCCTGATGTATGAAGCCATGTCCAACCTGGAATCAATGAACATGCTGCACCTTGTACAATCTCAATGGCAGTGAGCTATGCACATAAGAGACCTGAACCCCAGCACTGACATACATAGGACAAGCTGTACAGAATGATCCATAACACTGAAGGCACCCCCACTCTTCAGTAAACTCCTGGTACAGGTCAGCCAGAGAGTCACATATCGACACCCCTCAAGAGGAATCCTGATGAGTGGATGGGAGATGGTAGGCTAACTCTGGGTATCACGGTTATGTCAGAGGTAGACAGAGGCACAGTATACTAACCATGACATATGTCATGGCAAACTCCAGTTACAATGTGTGTTGAAGGACAAACACACCCTGTGACTTGCATCAGAAATGGCCTAGGGAACATTGCTAGTGTTTGCCAATGTCCACCCATGTTGTGGAATACACTAGCAATGTTGGACGAGCCTGGTGTAGGTAGTCCATATCTGAACATAATGCAACATGGTCATATGTGCACAACTGGCCCCTACACAGTCTGTTGTGCTCACTATGAAGATGTCAAGCAGTCATATGACTAAAGCCCAGGATACTGTCCACCACAGTGAAAGTACTGAACCAGTACACTATACAGTACTACAGTGTTAGGTCATTATGAAAGTATGTTGAAAACTGTCTGCAAAGTATCCCATGCAGTCCCTGCAGGCACAGTATAATCCCTGTTGTGGCAGACATGTAGCAGTTGGCCAGTTAGTACACAACATGACACCCAACACACAACCATAAACGTGAGATATTTTTGAAGTTCACACACACCCAAATATGTGGTGGACTTCAGAGTGCAACATATGGAAATCTCACACTGGGCATGCTCGCACACTTTGATAAATGAGGCATATGTCAGACAACATGCCATGGAAAGGCTGAACTGGGCATGCTCACACACTTAGGCCATATCTCCATTTAGCAGTTGGCCACACATAACTGGTATTTGTACGTGTCAGTCCAGGAACCAACCACAACACAGCAATCTGCCCAGTGCACACAGTAAATGACTACAGAGACATAAGTGATATAGTGGATCGCCGTCATATGCAAACATCTTCCACAGATACACAAGTTGGTCATAGGAACAGGGAATGCTATGGCAATAAAGACCTGCAAACAGTAGAACAGCACAACAAATATTGTGCATCCGACAATTGAACATATGGGTGTAGAGGTCAATACTAGGCTTGTTGCCCTAGGGAATGACAGCTCAGCCAGAGTGTGCTTGGCATCTGCATCCCCAGGACAGTAGGCTACTGTGCCACTGTAAAGTAGGTCAAAGAAGGCAACATGTGAGGCTAGTGAGCTGTGCCTCTGTCAAGCAGGGGCACCGTGGAGGTCCCAGGGATTGAATGTGCTAAGCCACAGCCATGTTGTCGGTGTGTGCTGGGAGAGGGTTGCTGAGGATCTCTGACAGTAGGTGTCCGTCAATAACAAACTGAGGGGAGCCCTATCTGCATTCTCTGGACGATTCCACTGTCAACACTGTGTTGTAATGATTATGTGTGAATGAAATGCCGTGCCAGAACTGTTCACAGATGTCCTCCCTCTGTGGGCTACAGCTCTGCAATGTATTAGCTCACTCTGTCTGTTGTATGGCGCATATATGGCTGGTGTACAGCTGACAGGTGTCTTGTTGTGGAGCAGTCATGGGTATATGTGGGATAGCATGATCAATGCAAACCGTACACATGCTCATAGAATGCAATTGTCAAGGATTATGCTGAGTGGCCAGTATAGTCCCCCAGCATGGGTCCTCTGAAGTCGTCCACCCCAGTCTTCACAAGTGTAGAGTCTGCTTGTGCTAAATACAGTTTGTGTGCAGTGACAACCTTGCCTGGGGGTGGAGATGGGATATGGATGTCCAGGGAAAGGTGGGTATGGTCAGATATCAACAATGGTGGTCTACCTCTGGTGTGGAACAGTGAGTACCCACGTTGCAGATGGACAGGTGCAACATGTATTCCCCCATGTGGCTGCGGTGTGTGGTTCTGCCATAGCACATGGACCCACAAATTGTAGTGGCTGTAGGGTAAAGTGGTAGAGGCCTGAGTAGTTCTCACACACAATATGCCTGTACCTGATGTTAACAACTGGAATGGTGTATGTGAACACCTGCATATCCCGGCACTGTTCCCAGGGAAGCTAAGTGTGTGTCCTGGATGTGGGTGTGGTGTTCTGGACTGGTTGTGTTGTGTGTTACAGGTCCTGTGGTCACAAAGCATGGTATAGAACATAACCTGCCAGTGCGATGTGCATATCTGACCCTGACGTAGGTGGCTGCAAATGCATATATATGCTATCCCCCACCTGACAGGTAGTACTACATGTACATACCTCTGCAGAAATAAAGATGTCAGCACCCTATAAATACTGCATGTGTAGAACAGATGCCCAGTAATTTGGATAGTGCGCTCTGCTAATGCGTCTTCTTCAAGTGTCATAATCTAGTTAGGTAGGGGTTTGAATCCCGCAAATGCTCAGTGGGTGAGTGGGGTTTGTGTGTGTGAAAAGCTGTGAGAGGGAAATGTCCCTTTTGGCAACTGGGAAAACACACTACAGGATGCACATTCTCCTTTCTAAACACAGATGATGTCAGCACCCTATAAGTACAGCAGGAGAAGAGAAACCTCCCAGTAATGCAAATAGCGTGCTCTGCTAATGCATCCGTCTCAAGTGTCATAACATCGGGAGGTAGGGGTTTGAATCCTGTAAATGCTCAGTGTGTGTGGAGGGGGTTAGTGTGTGTTCAAGACTGTATGAAAGAAATATCCCTTTTGCCAACTAGGAGAACACACTACAGGATGCACATTCCCCTTTCTAAACACTGATGATGTCAGCACCCTATAAGTGCAGCAGGAGAAGGGAATCCTCAAAGTAATGCGAATAGCGCTCTCTGCTAATGCGTCCGTCTCTAGTGTCATAACATAGTTAGGTAGGGTTTTGAATCCTGTACATGCTCAGTGTGTGTGGAGGGGGTTAGTGTGTGTTCAAGACTGTATAAAAGAAGTATCCCTTTTGCCAACTGGGAGAACACACTACAGGATGCACATTCCCCTTTCTAAACACTGATGATGTCAGCACCCTATAAGTGCAGCAGGAGAAGGAAATCCTCCCAGTAATGCAAATAGCGCGCTCTGCTAATGCATCTGTCTCAAGTGTCATAACATAGATAGGGGTTTGAATCCTGCAAATGGCAAGTGTGTGTTTGGATGAGGGGTGTTAGTGTGTGTGCAATTTTGTGTGAGGGAAATGTCCCTTTTGGCAACTGGGAGAACACACTACAGGATGCACATTCCCCTTTCTAAACACAGATGATGTCAGCACCCTATAAGTACAGCAGGAGAAAAGAAGCCTACCAGTAATGCGAATAGCGCACTCTGCTAATGTGTCCGTCTCGCGTGTCAGAGCATAGTTAGGAAGGGGTTTGAATCCTGCAAATGCTCAGTGTGTGTGGAGGAGGCTAGCGTGTGTGCAAGTCTATATGAAAGAAATATCCCTTTTGGCAACTAGGAGAACACACGACAGGATGCACATTCCCCTTTCTAAACACTGATGATGTCAGCACCCTATAAGTACAGCAGGAGAAGGGAAACCTCCCATTAATTCAAATAGCGCACTCTGCTATTGCGTCTCTCCCGAGTGTCATAATATAGTTTGGTAGGAGTTTGAAACCTGTAAATGGCATGTGTGTGTGTTTGGATGTGGGGAGTTTGTGTGTGTGCATTAACGTATGAAAAACATGTTAGTTTTGGCAATCAGGAGATCACACTACCTGATGCACATTACCCTTTCAAAATACTGATGATGTCAACACCCTATAAGTACAGCCAGAGAAGAGGAACTATCTAGTAATCTGAATAGTGCACTTTGCTAATGCGTCTCTCTCACGTGTCGTGACTTAGTTAGGTAGGGGTATGAATCCTGCAAATGGCAAGTGTGTGTGGGGGTAGTAGGGTGTGTGTAAATGCAAGTGTGAGAGAACAGATCCTTTTGGCAAATACTACAATACACCAGATGCTGCATATTCCCCCAGTAAACACAGGGGATGTCACCACACTATCAGCACAGCCAAACAGGGCTAGTTGGCCAGTAATGCCAATAGTGTGCTCTGCTACTGTGTCTATTACCATTGTCAGAGTGCAGATAGGTATGTTTTGGTAACCCACAACTGCCACGTGTGGTTGTGTCACACATTATGACCTTGTGTGGGTCTTTGTACATAACAATGCATGCCATTGCCTAAACCAGCAATGGCATTGTACACATGATGTATGTGTGTGACACATACACATAAATACCTGTGACCTGGAGTAGTTACCATGTCTGACACATGCCTCGAGTGGAGAAATGGTATTTGCAATGTATACCAATATGACTGTGTCCTACTGTGCAGGGGCCGCACGCGGTATGTGTCTATACAGTGTGGGTGTATATGGTAAAATACCTACAGCAGGGGATACACATCTGGTCTGGGCCATATAGTCTACATGTAGTTGATGTACAGGTGCTGCATGTTCCCACCTGTTGTGGTAGTGGTAACATGTCATTCCACTGCAATTCAGTGACCACATGCTGTGAACCCTTCAACTAGTGTGTTGTAGCTACAGTAATGCTCACGCACAATGTCTGGCTGGATGCAGTCCAGCCATATAAAGACAGTTCTTGAGACTGTCATATTGCCAGTGTTGTTATGGAGGATAGGTGGTCTTCCTGTGTATGGGAGGGTTGTGTGTGCCAGGCTATGAACTAGATGGCAGTCCGACACACTGTTAGCTGCACATGATTAGGCCCTGATGCTTTGTGCTGTGCCAACAACCTGGAGGTGTGTGTATCTGTGGTGCCTTGGGATACCACCCCCCTGTCCATGTGTGTTACATGTGTAGGGGACGACAGGCATGGTATGGGGCATAACCTGTCAGTGATGGGTAACACCTGTGAGCCATGAATCAAGACTCTGGTACTGCACAGACATTGCAGTTCACCGTGCTGAGGACAGTGTCCAGTGCATGCATCTTGCGGTGTACACTGCTGTTGTTGTGTAGCAGCACTGTTAGTGTCCTAACCTGTGTGATACTCATGGAGGTGGCTATGTAAACCGTGTCCTGCAGCATAAGGCAGTATGTGTGTATCAAGGAGCTTTGCCAATATACATCGGGCCATGGGTGTCACGTGCAAGATGACCCTTGCACATCATTGTGGCTTCCCTAGCATGTAAGCACACGGTGACAGCCAGCGTATACCCTATGAATGACATTGGAGACTGAGCAGAATGTAGACATACAACACCCTTCCCACATATAGTGGTAGCATACCTGGTTAGGGTATGTTGGCAACCAAGATCAGGCTCATACTGGCCTGTGCCACATGCTGAGAGATCCATTCTATGTTCCCTATCATGTAGTCCAGGGAGGTATGTCTCAGGTCAGCCATAGTGGCATGGCCAATGAGTGAGTCATATGTGTCCATGCCTCTGACTGACCTGTATGCATGTGTTCTGTGGTGGACCATAGTGCCCCTGAGGCATATCACTGTGACCTTCACCAGATACAGCCTGTTGAGTGGGATCCCAGTGCAGCACCCGAGACAGGTACCTGACACATCTGTAGCAGGTGTGTTGTGTAGCCCTACAGGCTGTGAGTGTGTGGCACATGGGATGTGTGTGCCATGTGTGGCATGTGCTCTGTTCCGACAGAACATATGCCTGTGTGCCAGTTGCGGAGGTGTGTGATGCTCAGGCAGGATGCTATTCTGAGTCCCCACGTATGCCCCAGTGTGTTCAGCATGCTGTCAGTGAGTGTCAATGTCTGACTTGTATTGTAGTCACTGTAATATTTTTTATTTATTTATTTATTTATCTTACATTTGTTGACCGGGATAGTTCGACTGGATGCGTGTCCATTTTCAGCGGAGGCCCGGGGAGAAAAGCTCCAAGGGTAAGCAGATACAGCATTACATAATACCAGCATTACATATTACAAACAGATTATTTACAGAGATTACATAAGTAAGCAAGTTAAACATTTCCACAGGTTAAAGTTAGTCCTGAGCACAAGTCAGGATTAAATTAAATTACACACTAAACTGGTTAACAGATTTTACACATTCGAGTTAGCCAGGCTTGATACATTGACATAGCCAGTTAAGTGACAAATGTTGTTTGAGTCTAGTGTTAAATTGACCTAAGGTGGAAAGTAAGGTAATATCAGCTGGAAGTGAGTTCCAGGATCTACTTACAGAGTTTGCAAAGAGAGAGAATCACCGGCTGTGTTATTAATTTTGCTAGTCTGAATTAGTAGTTTGTTAGAGGATCGAAGCGGTCTAGGATTGTTATAGGGGGTGATAATATTTTAAGTGCAGGAGTATTGTCCGGATTATAGAGGATTTTATAGGCCATAATCAGTTGGCTATACTGTATTAGGCTAGGTAGTTCAAGCCAACCAAGCTGATTTAGATTGATGCAATGATGTGTCCTAAAAGGCAGCCCAGTGGCAAACCTGGCAATGTGGTTGTAGCAAATTGAGTGTTTGTTAAGGACAGTCTTGTTCATATTCGAGAGTAGAGGGAATGCATACAGAAGGGTTGAAAGAAGGTATGGCGAGCTATGGCAATTTTAGCTGGAGGGGTTAGGAAGGCTTTTATTCTGTAAAGTGACCCTAGTTTTTTATTGATGGTTTTGATAGTTTGGTTAACATGTAGGTCACATTTGAGATTATTGTCTATGATGACACCTAATAGTTTAGTAGATGGGTCAGGGAGATTATTGTGCCATCATTTGATTTTATGGTAAAGGTGAAAGCGGTAGACCTACGTGTTGGTGAAATAACAGCAGTTTAGTTTTTGGGATTTAGGATCAGGCGATGTTCAGAAAGCCAGTTTTCTATTGTATTAAAGGTGGTCTGGGTAGCTGACCATAACTCTACTGGAGATGTGGCTGAGCAAATCAGAGTAGAGTCATCAGCATATTGGATACAGCTGACTTTTGGGATGACAGTATAAAGGTCGTTAATGAAGATGGAGAACAGCAAGGGCCCTAGTATAGAGCCTTGTGGTACTCTGAGGGTGTTAGGTAGAAGGTTAGAGAGTTTGTTCTGCCAGAGGCCAGCCTGCTGTCGACCATGCAGGTAGGATTGAAACCATTGGAGGGCTCCAGTATCTAGACAGAATGTTTGCAGGGTGTGGATTACAAGTTGGTGATCAACCATATCGTATGCCTTGGAAAGATCCAAAAGAGGGCTGAGGATATATAATTATTGTTGCGATTATGGTTTATGGTGTTAGTAAAGGCTAGGAGGCCTGAAGTAGTGCTGTGATGAGGACGGAAGCCATGCTGAGTGTCTGCCATAAGGCGATTTTGGATTAGGTGGTGCATGAATTGTCTATGAATAAATTTTCCATAATCTTTGCAAGTGGAGAGAGTATAGCTATTGGCCTATAATTGGAGAATTCAGTAGAGCTGCCTCCTTTGTGAAGTGGGATTACATAGGCTATTTTCCAGATGGTGGGAAATTTAGCTTCTACCATGGTTCGTTTGATTAGTTTTGAGACGGGGTAAGCAATAGCATCAGCTGATTTTTGTAGGTACTCGGCAGGGAGTTGATCAGCAGAAAGTGTAGTGGGTTTTACGGTTTCAATCAAGGTACGGATAAGTGAAGTGGCGACTGGTTGGAAGCTGAACGCAAGTAGGTTTCTAGGGGTGCTACTTTCAGGACCAGGGAAGGTAGGAGGTAGTTGGCTAGCTAGGGCTTGAAATGTCTCAGTAAAGAATTGGTTAAAACTATCAGAAACATCTTCAGGGGTTTTATCAATAGTAGCAGCAGGGATTGGGGTTGAAGTTTGTCCAGGATGTAGTATATATGACATGCCACCTGACAGGGTATGGCATTACTGGGTTCAGAGAGCTCAGTCCCCAGATTGGCTGTGTGGTGGCATCCCACACATGTGTTGTATGTTCCTGGCCAAGGGTGATGGCTGACTGCATACATGTGGCAGCTGTGACATTGCCACATGACTCACATAAACCACAACTGGACCATACAGGTGATTCACAGGTTACCTTTGCACATGCTACCCTAGTAGTGTGATTGCCATGGTGAGTACCAACACATAGGGCCAATGGGGTACAACATACTGAAGGTGTGTATGTGTGGGTGTACTGCTACTGTTTCATAGCACTGGCATATATGACTGCACACGTGGGTAAATGCCAGGTAAGACATGTGCAATGTGTCACAGGCAACGTACATGCATACAGGGCAGACAGTGACGTTCTGTCATGTGTAAACTTGACATACGTATCATACGCTATGCAGATGTCACTAGGAGTCTACAGAAGCACTGTAACTCTGCATTGCAGGTGTAAGCAGTGTTCCAGGGAACCCCAAGCAAACATGCATGCAAACAAAGCTACAGTAAGCAGGGCTGGAAGTAGTGCATTGTACAACAAAGAAGGGGTAACAATAACAGTAAGTAACAATGCAAATATGTAGGCACTATCAACATGTACCCAGGAATACACAGCGCAGATGCCCATGGTAGAACTGATATTATGTCATAGTTAATTGTGATTTGGATTACATTGGTACTGCACACATATCAACATGTGCAAACATCCACATTGCATAGTCGTTGTGGGCAACTTGACACCATTACTGTACATGTCCACCATTGCATATCACTACTTGCATTAGCTTCCCCCCTGTGCTACCCATGTATGCGGCTATCTGTTGACATCCTTACCACCGGCATGCAATTATGTGCAGCTGTTACACTTTGGTATGTACTATGGGTGCAGATAACAATTCAGGACATTCATACGGTTACTGCATCAGGCATGCTGGGATATACACACAGTCATAGCAGCACACTGTACTGTTACCACCATGATACTACTAATACACTTCCATGTAGTCACCCTGTGCATCAGCAATGTGTTTACCTGTTCCCGCAATGATGTTGGAGATTGCAGGAGGTGGCACAGTGTCATCATATGCACAGGGTGTGAATTAGGTATGCCTGAGTCAGCCAATGATACCACCAATTGACATGTGTGTGTATGTGTGTTGGTGAGGGGCAGCAGTACAGGGTGGGGCAGTGTTGGTGCAGTGTGTGCGTGTATGTGGTTGCCCTAGGTGTTAACATTTTGCATGTGTGTATGCACGCACACAGTTCCACCTCATGGCTGCCATATACAGGGGTTTGTGGACAGCCACAGACTGCACCTGGCAGGTCATACAGATCAGTGTCTGTGGGCACGAACACGGTACCTGTGCCTGGCAGGGGTGCTACGGACCGTATCCAGTACTAAGCCAGACTGGGTACTGTCATCAGAAGTGGGAGTGTGTTGACTGGACACAGGTCCCTGTTGGGACTATCCAGAGCCACGTGCACGTGGTCTCCTGGGGCGTTCTGATGACAGCACAGACCCAGCATTGCTGGGGCTGCTGCTGGCACTATGGGGGCATGCGCAGGCCTGTTGTCGTCCGCGCCGACTGCCAGCTGCAGCTGTTGCTGGCATACGGCCACGTCGATGCCGCAAATGCCCACCATTGCCCTGGCTCATGAACATTTGGTTGTGGAACTGCTGTAATATGTCCCCACAATGTCTGTCTATGACATCGGTGAAATTACGGATAGCATCCGCGATGTCACGCATACTGTCAGTCATGGCTGTGCGACATGCTCTCAGCTCCCTCAGACCCTGTCTGGTGTACCTTTCCATACGCGACTGTGCCTGCATGACAGCCCAAAACATAGCTGAGGTTGACAGACCTCTTTGGGCACATCTGCCAGAGGCAGTACACCCATGGATGCTCCCACGAGAACCCATGGGCAACTGTCTGTGTGGTACCATCGCAGGACCCTGCCCATGGCTGCTGTGTGGGGGCGCATGTGACACAGGTACCACATTATCCTGGTCAATGCCCACTGTATCCTGTCCATCACCTAGGGACAATGGTGACAAAGGATGTACTGGCAGGATGACTGTGCACAATGATGGGGTTGACAGCTGTGTACTGTCAATTGGCTGACCAATGGCGGACCCTGACACACCTTCCTGTACCATTACACAAATATCATCATTACCAGTACCTGTGGCACCAGATTCAGGTTCCCTGCTGCAGGACACCAGAGCAGCACCAGAACCTGTGGGAGGAAGACAGGAAACACAGTTTACAGTCTCCACACATTGTTACCAGTGATGCACTTATGCACACATGCACACATGGACACATGCACACATGCACACATGGACACAGGCACACATGCACACATGGACACAGGCACACATGCAGACATGCACACGTGGACACATGCACACAGGCACACATGCACACATGCAGACAGGCACACATGCACACATGCGCACATGCGCACATGCACACGTGGACACATGCATACATAGACACATGCACACATGCACACGTGGTCACATGCACACATGGACACATGCACACATGCACACATGCACACATGCACACGTGGTCACATGTACACATGCACACATGCACACATGCACACATGGACACAGGCACACATGCACACATGCACACATGCACACGTGGACACAGGCACACATGCACACGTGGACACAGGCACACCTGCACACATGCACACATGGGCACAGGCACACCTGCACACATGCACACCCCGCAGTATACACACAGAGCACTACTGAGTTACACTAGTGTTACTAGCACTATCAGGACTATTATAGGTATTGTTAAACACACTCACCAGCATGGATGGCCTGCCTTGCTGTAAACCCGGAGGGACCTGCAGAAATGATGAGATTAATGTCAGTGGGCACAACTGTGCCATTGATATTGCATATGATGCAGTGCAGTAGTACACCAGTTGCCTTTCACATGTCAGCTGCTGATATTGCCAGTATCACACATGCACAATTACATACTATGATGACAGATACATACCACGGACACACCTTACACATGCATAATCTAACAGTGTACAGAACAGTCAAGTGTACATATGGCATATTACCTGCACGCTCCATGTCGTGCTGCTGTGTGGATCCAGCCTCCATCATGATGCAGGTGTACTGCTGTTGCTGTTCCGGGGCTGGAGCCACAACACTTAGGAGTAGCCCCTCCAGTCTGGTGAGGGGGGGATGTGTGGCCACCCCACCTCCTGTGGCAACCTGTTGCCTGTGGATATCTGATGCACCATGATGGACACTTCTGATTAAATCACTGCAGTGATGTCGTACCTGCTCATATGTCCTATTATGCGTGCCAATATCATTTACCCTACGGACAAGGTCTTGCCACAGTGCAGCCCTCTCCTGCTGATTCTGACTGGTGCGGGAAAACAGGATGTCATACTTCCGCACCTGGCTCTGGTGTATCTCCTCATCTTCCGCTGCAGAGTAGGCGGGATTACGCTGATGCGCCATCTCCCTGGAAGAGAACACAAACAGGATATCAGCAGACTATGTCAGCAATATATGGCACACATACTATACATGATACTCATGTGTAGTGATATACTACTACTCCCATATGTTGCATGTGTGTGTGTCGTGGTGGATACACAAGTACATGGCCAGATATCAGTGCTCAGCCAACACCTGTGCAACAATACCTTCCACATTCCACACAACATAGTAGCATGCCCCATCGGTCAGCACACACTGACAGGTCCAATGCACAACTTCTCTCTGGGGGTTCATCCCAAGGTACTGTATGTGGGACGCCATCCACTAGTGTGATGTGGACACAAGTTACTCAGCCTGGATATACATATCTCACCACCACCACCAGCACAGTAGACTACTTTGATATGTATGTGATTAGACAGTTATTCACTTGTTAGGACTGAGATGGTATCCATGCAGCACACTGGGCCAGTGGAAGCCACAACCCACACTGATGACCCCTTTGCAAATGCTTACCATGGACATGCCACAGATTGCATGGAACTTGCACACACATTTCTAACCCAGACCCTATGCACAAAGATTAGGCATCCTGTCCGGTGGACCCCAGACAGAGGCAGATTGTATAACAATAGCAGGAGGCTACTGCAGGACAGAGCAGATTCACATTAAGGGAAGGCATCTGTGGTCAGCACTGGTACTACGCTACGGTCCCTCATAACAATGGCCACGGCCTACCCTGGGAGGGAAATGGCCACAAACACTATGGATAACCACAAGGCCTTCTTCAGTTATGTTACACATATGGACCAAATGCCGCAGATATGCTCTGTGTTAATACACACCTACTTAACATTCACCAAACACACAGATATTGGCAACATTCTTGCAGACAGGTTCGGTGCACGTATCCCCTCCTTCTCCCCACCAGTTGAAATAGTTATCACAGCTGTATGTAACCTCCCTATCATCTCACATGTCCAGGTGAGGGCCGCCCTCAGCAAAGCAGAACACACAGCATCACTGTGACCTCATGGTATCCCTGGATGTGTGCTACCTGCACTCCAAGAGGACATACAACCGCATATAAGACTGATAATTTATCTTGGCCGTACTACAGGATATGTACCTGGACAGTGGCATACAGCAACAGTGGTCCCACACCACTAAGGAGGCACCTCGACTGACCCTGGGAACTACCACATCATATGCATAACTGGCCTGGTCTGCTAAGCTATGGAATTATGCAGTATGGGATGCATATGCAGTGATATCGGGTACCTGCAGACACTTGTTCCCAGCCAGTTTGCCTTTGTGATGGGCTGATCCTGCCTTTTGAACCTGGCTGACCTTTCAAAGCAGTCACTACAGCCATTGCTGAGGGCAACGCACAGACAACTGCTGCCAGGATCATGGCCTAACACTGATTGACATATAATGTATAGTCATCCCCTTTTGGCGGAACTACGTACGCACAACATATCACATGGACATACCTATAGATACAGACCTATGACACATTTGGAGGGTTCACAGTATGCACACTATTAACCTGCTACTTTGCATTACCTGTGTTTGTCGCAGCTGGTTGCGTTACCACTGCTTCTGATTCCTGCTGCTACTGTCACTGCTGACAGCTTAGAGTCACAGTGTGTAGCGTGTTTTTTTTTTTTTTTTTCTCTCTGTCTCGGTTTGTCTCTCTCCCTCTGTCTGCTTCCAGACAGTGCAATGAATGTATTGCATGTGTGGAGTGTTAGTACAGGATGCTTTTGTAGGTATCTGCATAGGTCCATGTGATGGCCTCTGTACCAATTGTAAGCCAGCATTTGCTAATTGCATACAGCCAGTTGTGTACTGATTGCAGTTCTCACTGTGATTTCAGGACAGTGCTATAAAAGGGTATGTGAGATAGGTGTTGCCCTTTCAGATTGTAAGGGCGGGGACCATGCTGGTATGCTGTGGACACTGTTCTGTGAGTGTAAAGGTTAGTATCTCTCTCATGATTCAGGCTGTGTTGTAGATTCACATTTCTCCATTCCTCTCTCCTGTTCCCTGTAGTAAGTGTGTATGCACAATGACACCTACAACTATATATAGATATATATATATATATATATATATATATATATATATATATATGTACATATACATACATTTATATATGTACATTAACTGACATTATTACCTACAAGTTACCAACTAGCATGGCTGTTTCTGTTCACACACTACTATTATGGGAATCCAGTAGTTTTGACAGTAATTCTACATGACATGCTTTGGGTACTACACATCCTATATTCCCTTTACATTCATCCCTACTATTACATGTTATATTTATTTTAGCACAATGCTCTTGCATAAGAGTCATGGCTTAGTGGTAGGTCATACAGACTACTGTTTCCAAGGTCCTGGGTTCGGGACTGACAGTGGGATTTTATTTTGCTTTTGAACTGAGTACAGGACCTGTCAATCAAAGTGACTAAGGCACTTTTAAGCAGTTGTAACCAGGTTAGCGCTGGTTTGCGCAGAGCTCACTCATGCGCACCGGCGGTTAGCTCTGCGCACACACGTGCACACCCGCTTACAACCGCTTAACAGTGCTTACTCTGGTGCACACCCACGCTATTTTCTTTGAAAGAAATGAAAATGGGGAGACAGGAAAGTGGTGAAAAAGGGGTCACAAAAAGGGTAAGACAGTAGGGAAACAAGCTTGGGATTTGCAGAAGGGATGTAGGTAAGGTCCATAGCTGCCCATTTCTTCATCAGCAACAGCTGTGCATATGTATGTAATTTGGTGTGACATTTGAAACCTTCACCCCTGAGAGAGGTGTCAGGACAACAATAATACTTGTTGTTCAGCCAATTGTAATTGATAGTTTCCATGTCCAGCAGACATGTGTGCGGAATGGGCAGCTATGTATGGGGCGTAATTTTTTTGTGGGTACAGAGTGCCCTTTTTTTTTTTCAGGTGAGAGTGGTATGTCAGGTGAAGGAAGTACAGCTGGGGAGGTATGTTGGGTAGGTAAACAGACAAGACAAACAAGACGCATACAGGGGCGGTGTATGACACGTGTGGGGGGGTTACACATTTGACGGGGACGGAGGTTTGGATATCCAGAGCCCATGAGCCCACAGATGGCAACAGTGGAACTGATATCCCCACCCATAGGCAGTTGCCACTGTTCCTTCACTGCCCATGATGGGGCTGTGCTGGGGGCTGTGTAGGCCGGGCAACAGGCATGCCCATAAGTTGTGCCACCCATGCCTCAAGCTGGTGTAGGGGCTAGAGAACAGAGTCCCGAATCTCCCTACGCACCACAGTCTGGACGCTACGGAGGGTGAGTGGTGGTTCTCCTCCGGCCACACTTGCAGAGGGGGGGCGAGCCCCATCCCCTGCAGCGCTTCCAACCGCAGGTGGCACAGGGCCACCAGAGGAGGGTCCAGACTGGGCACTAGTGCCAGGTGCACTCGTCAGCTGAGGTGGGAGAGGTGGGTCCGCTGGAACCCGCCTTCCCTGTCGTCCTATGTTTTGCATTATATCATGACAGTTTGGGTTAGTGACATATTATACCATTCACAATTAGTTGTAACAGCATGCATTAGTATTCCCATTAACCAAACACCCAGATATTCACACCATTGAACAGCGAGCATAACACATGCATAATTTGAACAGCAATACACAGTCCAACAACATGCAGGGTTGATTAATGGCAACAGGCCATCAGGTTTGGATGTATGAACAGGGCAGATGCATCAATGGACATGCAAATATATATGACCCAACAGGACAAATGTCCAGGGGTGTTAATTGTGATTGCACATACCATTTTCACGTGGAATGGGTTATATGTGGTTATAGGGTGGGGTGAAGAAAATAATATTAACACCTTTGAATACCAATACATATGCTGTACATTTCTAATAGCTGCACATATATACACACTACTGTTCTAACTACAGTTTCCTATATGATAACTATTTCAACTTGGTGATAGGACTGTTACTGCAACATCAATATACATTTTATTGTTCTTCATACACATTCATATCTAGCTTTGTTCAGCTACATCATCCTGCTACATTTGCTTTATATAGCTGTAGACAAGTGTGGATGTTTTGTATATCAGACAATCATACTATCTGCATATTGCAGACTGAGAGCAACATATCCAGATTTTGGGATACACATTCCAGATGCAGCAACACTTTGAACAAATTTCGCTGTTTGGTTTTGATTCTCACATGCATTTCATTCTGTCTTGACTGCAGTATACTTTATTCAGGGGTCATTACTACTGTATTGCTGGATTGGGTTATATGTGGTTAAAGGGTGGGGTGAAGCAAATAATATTAACACCTTCGAATACCAATACATATGCTGTACATTTCTAATAGCTGCACGTATATACACACTACTGTTCTAACTACTGTTTCCAATATGATAACTACTTCAACTTGATGATAGGACTGTTACTGCAACATCAATATACATTTTATTGTTCTTCATACACATTCATATCTAGCTTTGTTCAGCTACATCATCCTGCTACATTTGCTTTATATAGCTATAGACAAGTGTGGATGTTTGGTATATCAGACAATCATACTATCTGCATATTGCAGACTGAGAGCAACATATCCAGATTTTGGGATACACATTCCAGATGCAGCAACACTTTGAACAGATTTCGCTGTTTGGTTTGGATTCTCACATGCATTTCATTCTGTACTGACTGCAGTATACTTTATTCAGGGGTTATTACTACTGTATTGCTGGATTCATGACACTTTCTCACACTCTCTCACTTGTTTTCATTTTACTATTCAGGATGGTACTTACTTCTAGGCTTTATTGACATGTTTTACCTGTAGTTATTACAATCCTTTCCAGCAGTCTCACTTCTGTCATGTTTCAATATTTCAACAGGGATATATTTCACACATGTGATTTCATCATCTTCTGCAGCTATACTTTTCAGCCTGCTGCAGGTTGTGTACAATTTTCTTACAGATGGGGCATTTTTATTTCAGAATTGATGTCAGACATTTTCATTTTTCTGTTTGGCTTACAGGCTGCAACACACTTTTGTAATCAAGCAATACTTGCAAACACTTTCACACTGTTACTTGCACATTTTATTCCTTAGTGACTACACTGCACTCTTTTGCTGACTGTCATACTTTTATATTTCTTTACAGTTACTGGTAGTGGATTACTGACCTGCCTGGTGGCGCAACCGCACCAGCCTATCACCATAGGCTCTGCGGTTCGCAGAATGGACACCTGCAGCTGTAATATAAATGAAGTAATATTGGAATACACATCTCCATAATATCAGCTAGTTTAATTTCTTACATACATAATTAAATGCAACTTACTCAGTAGTGGGGCGTTGGGCATTTGCCGGGCCTCGTGGATCCAAAGGTTCAATTGGTCCTGCTTGCATCTCTTCAGGTCCGCATGGTGGTGACGGACCTGCTCACCAGTCCTTGGAATCCCTGTGGCACTGGTGAGATCATGAGCCAACCAGTCCCACGCCTCAGCCCTATATGATCCCCACAGGACCTGGCCCTGCATGAGTTGGGCCTCATGATTGTGGACTAGGAGCCAGACCATGTACCTGGACTCCTCAACACCCCACCTCTGTGCTCGAAAGCAACTACCCTCTCCTACTCCTGTCATTCTGGCTGCAAGTCAGTTCTACAATCGTTTATGCTGTGTATTCCCACCTATGGGGCTTATATAGTCCGTTTTTCCCGCACATATCTGTGATTGGCCATTTTGGAATTGTATCAACTTCAGTAAACCTGCATTGTCATGCTCCAGTTTGTATTCATTCCTATGTATTAGCTATTTTTGCATTTATAGGTGCTGCTGTCACGGATTCGTGGTTCAGTACCTTGACTATGGTGTATAGTATCCTGGGTTCGAACCTGGCCATTACTTTTTATTTTTTATGACTGTCTAGACAAGCTGAGGGGTGTGTCTGTGTAAAGGCAGTTTTGATATGGCTTGCTCAACGTTGCCCGTCGGTTAGCTTGTTTGCGCAGTGCGCAGCTCTGCGCAAATGGGGTACACTGGTTTAAGCCTCATTTGGCTATCAGCATGCATATTACACTCAGCTCAGTTAGGGGCACATAGATTTAGCTTGTTAAACCACTGCTCAGCTACGGGCACTCATTTTGCACCAGTTAAACCACTGCTCACCTACGGGCAGATGCACTCACCCTGTTAAACTGTAGCTCAGCTATGGGCACATCTGGCATTTTTTATTGTTTTGTTACCTCACATTTCTTCAATATAAATGGGCTATTTCATTACATTTTACATAAAATGTGATTTTTTGTGTACATATTTGTCAGGGACTTCTTTCGTGCTTATTTGGCTAAAAATAAAAATTGGTGTTGTGGGGGCTCGAACCATGAATGCCTGCTCTTCAGCCAACATCTCTACCGCTACGCTATTGCTTCTTGGCTTACTTTGCATATTTAGTTCTTATATGCTCTCCCACTGACTGCTAACTGTAGCTGCGCTACGGGCACGCATAAGCGAACTCACGGTTAAACATCTTTACAATTTAAAAAAAAATTATGTGATGTTCATTTGTACATTTTATGTTCATAGTCTGTGGGGACATGTGCTGTGTTGTGTTTATTCACATTTCCATGGACTCTGTCGTGGGTGTTTACTTTGGGCACTTTTACTCTTCTGGGGGCATGTCCGCTTACAGGGCTTGGCCTACGGACATGCCCCCTACTGTCTTACACGGACCGTGTTAGTCTTAGGTGTGATTCAGCATGCTCTCATGAATATGCAGAACATGCTGACATCACTCCGTTTAACTGCAGCCTCCGTGTATGAGTTATAACTCTTGCACGGAGGCTTCGTGAATCCTGCCCTATATGTATGTAAATGTTGAATCACTTATGTATGCAAAATATCTATAGGTATACAAATGCTGAACTACTAATGTGTTTTTTGGAGCTTTTCTTTCTGGTACTCCACTGAAAATGGGTGTGAGCCCAGTCAGACCTTCTTGGCAAATAAAAGTGAATAAGTAAATACTGTAAAAGAACTACTCACACACTGTTCCAGTGTTAACACCCACACCCCCATACGCATACACACGCTACACTGCACTATTTCTGAACAAAGTAGAGATGCTTTGCTTCACCATCTGATTATTCTGCTGGGATTCATCGGTGAGTGCAGCTAAACTGCTGTCAAAGCATTTGCATTTTGTACACAGTTCTGTAAGCATCTTGTACAGTGAGTCACTGTACTAGGCAAGAATCCTTTCAGAGTAATACATTAGATGCCCAAGTGCCTGTTTACGATAGGCTACACCTACACACTGAATGTGGTTCCAGAAACCTTCACTGTTCAGCTGAGCACAGATACGTTACTGAGTGGTGAGGTGTAAATAAATTGGGAATCTGTTGTGTTATGTTGAAAGTCACTTATGAGAGTTTCAAGCTCTCTTTGTATTCCAGTGACTGTGTTTTGCACGTAACAGTTATTTTGTTTTATTTGTAAGTAATGTTGTTACTTCAGAAAAAATGTAATATCTGCATTCCTTGTGTACATCTGTATGAAACAGAAATTCCCAGATGTTTTTGGTAGAATTATTTTTTTACAGATGCCACTGTATCTGTCAGATATGTTCTAAAAACTACAAAACTAGTGAGTCCTACTGTACATGCATAAGAACAACAGTATGCTATTGGGACTAAAATTCACCCTAACCTACAATGTCTCAAAGTAAAAATATATGCTTAAGAGTACAGAGGCGAAAGATACAGCCCCTTGTGATTGAGTGAGTGTTTGTATGTTAGTGTGTGTGTTTGTGTATGTGTGTGTGTGTGTGTGTGTGTGTGTGTGTGTGTGTGTGTGTGTGTGTGTGTGTGTGTGCACATACAACATATGCGCATCATGTAACCTATTTCAAATCATGCAAGGATGTTTTTGCATCATGACACTTGAATCAGCAGTTAAATTTACTGCCTTGCTAAGTTGCAGAGCAGTTTTTGTAAAGTGTCCCTGGCTGCCAAAACAATGAAGAAAAACACGCTTGGCCTTTTCTCACTTTTGAATGCCCGTTCAGCGATTTTCTTACATAGTATTCTCTGAAGAATACATGAGGAGACCACATATACCTATGAATGCCCTTTATTATGTGTGATGACACTGCAGCTCAGACTTGTTTGGTTTGGGGTTCCCAAACCTTTCACCGACAGTACAGCATGTGATCATTACACCACATCAGTCATTTATATTGCAGTTCAGAGATGACTGGTAAGTTAAATTAAGCACTAGGCAGGAGTCTGGATTGTTTCACAGAATCAAATGCTGGGATGTCTTATGAGTTCTCCAACATCACATAGACATGCAGAATGAGACTTCTGTCAATGGGATATCTGTCATCATCATATTTAGTATTTGATCTATAGGTATGTGGAATAGTCCAGATACCCCTTTTTAGCCCTGGCATGCAACAAATGCAAAGGGAGAGTTATAATTTGAAAGCCTAAAAGAGCATATAGAAATATCCCGAGGCACAGAAAATTTTAAGTCTATATATATATATATATATATATATATATATATATATATATATATATATATATATATAGTACTGATGACTTCATTATGTGCACAGCTCCAGATACAAATCCAAATATACACAGAAAAGAATTTTACTAAGATTAGGTACTGTTATTCAAATTTATAGTATGTTATCTAAACACCAGTTTCAGGTCACTAAATGAGTAGCAATATTTGAACAACTGTAATCATAGTTGGCATATTAAGATAGTTGTGAAAACAGATTAGCTATTATCATTTCTTATCGATGGTGGGAAAAGATTCCAGTTAGAAGAGGCTATGTTTTGATCCTTTTAGGGGTACTGCATTGCTAATTTAATAGTCTGAGGAAATAGCTGTAACTTCTGATTGAGAAACAGTTTTCTAGAACTAAAATAGCTTTTAGAAACATTTGAAAGTTTGAAACTTGACTGCCATCTTGCAGAAACCAGCAAAACATGAAGCTCACTCTTACATATTAAAAGCAGGGAGAAGGTTATTGGCATCCCCAGATCCTGCCCCCCCCCCCAACACCCACACACTGCATGCATATACTCAACCCAAGATTGCTAAAATATAAAACCTAGGAATATAGTAATAGTACAAGAAATAGTATATAAACAGAAATGGAAAGAGATCAGAATAAGTAAATTTGTATATGGTTAAAAAATAGAAATATGTCAAGGGTGTGAGGTTGGCATAGTGTTTAAGGTGTTCACCTTATAGGCACAAACTGCTGGGTTTGATTCTCACATGGGATAACTGGCTGGTCTTGGAATGACCCACAGCTAATTTATGCACTTAAAATGCTATGTACAACTTTACACATAGTAAATAAAATAGAAAAAATGTAAAATCATCTGACCTATAAATGAATAAATATGAAAATAATAACTGACTTCCTGCCTATAGTAAACCAGGGAGATAATGTGAGGTAAGGGAAAGATGATTCTAGAAATATTCAGTTTGGTCAACTTATAATAAAAGATTTTGAACACCTGGTTAACTTTTCTTATTTATAATAACTCATTCAATGGCTTTTTAAAGATGATGCATACTAAAAAATGAGACACATTAATATGAATCAGAACCATGAGCTAAGCTTTGTTAGTCTAATGGAGAGCTTGACAGGTAGTCCGTTCATCTTTTTAAGCAAACTAGGAATACATTCTTCCACAGTAGAATGTTTTAGGGTTATATCATTAGGCAATTTTTTATTTGTTTCAAAAATTTTGTCCATAGCTGAAGATTTCATATTGTTATATATAAAGTATATAATATGTTCTGTATATAAATGCACTTTCATCATACCTGTGTTTTTTTTTTCTCTTATATAAATGTCTGATTTTAAACGCATATCTATTAATATAAATTGATTTAATACTCCAGTAAGGAGGGGGGAGTGTATTCAAATACTTGCAATTACATAAAGCTAAAATAATAGTTCTACAGTAAACACATTTACTTAATAAGGATGCAAATAAACTTTCATTAAAGAAATATTTGGCTTAAGCAGGTTCTGGCTTTCAAGCTAAAAGAAGAAGCACCCTTATTTTTGGAAGAACTCACCAGTAATGCCTAAAGTAAAAGTTACCTGTGTATTGCCACTGATTCCAAAGACAACCCCAAAGCATTCTACAGCTATGTCAAGAATCTCAATGATGACACTCAGATCTGCTTTGAGCTACAGTACAATGGCACTAAATGTACAGAACCAACTGATATTGCCAACATCCTGGCAGATAGGTTCAGTGCAAACTTCACCCACCCTCTCACCCCCCAAAGGGCCCATCAATATACCAGAAGAATGCAAAGCCCCTGCAACCATGGCTGCACAAGTAAAGACCGCACTCTTCAAAGCCAAGAACACAGCATCAATGGGACCTGACAACATCCCAGGCTATGTTCTGCATGAACTAGAGAAAGAACTGGCACCCCACCTAAGTACCATGTTCAACCATAGCCTCACTTCAGGCTTTGTGCCTACTGAATAGCTCACAGTGATGGTTATCCCACTCCACAAAGGGGGTGCCACCATGGACTCCAGGAACTACCGCCCCCATTAGCCTGATGAGCCTTGCCTGCAAGGCCATGGAACGTATCATCTTGGAGCTTATAAACAAGGACATAGGTAACATCCAAACTCTGGACCCCACTCAGTTTGGATTTGTAAAAGGTAGGTAATGTCTCCTAAACCTAACTGACTTATTTGAAATAGTCGCCAGAGCCGTGGACGAGAGTAAGGTGGCGCACACAGCCTATCTTGACCTCACCAAGGCATTTGACACCATCCTCCACTCTGGAATTATAGATAAACTCACTAGACTGGGCATAAATCCCTATGTCACAAGATGGGTGGCCAACTGGCTCACTGACAAAACCCACACAATGAAAGTAGTTGACTCCAAATGCAACTTCAGACCAGTGACAAGTGGAGTACCACAGGGCTCAATCCTAGGTCCTCTCCTGTTTGGCATCTACTTTTCAGAAGTCCAGGCTAATACAGCAGGTCTTTGGCTAGCAAAGTTCACAGATGACTGCAAACTAGGTGCCATAATAGAATCACCTAATGATGTGGACATTCTACAAAGGGGCCTTACTGAGACTGATGCTTGCTGTCAAAGTCATGGCATCAAGCTCAATGCCAAGAAGAGCATTGTCACCCCCTTTGGGAAAAACACTGTATCCATGAACTACCACATAGGCTGTAGCCTACTAAACACCGAAAGTGTGATAAGAGACCTTGGAACACAGGTGGACAGTCTCTCCTTTGATAATCACATCACCACAGTAGTCAGGAAATCCTTCTACATGGCACACCTCATCACAAAGGGGTTCACCTCCAGAAAAAAAGAGGTTATTGTTCCTCTCTACTCATCGCTCATCAGACCTATTATAGAGTACAACGCCCTGTTTGGTATTTACCTCACAAGAATCTACAACAACTAGAAAGGCCACAGAAATACCTCACTAAGAGGATTACTGGCCTCAAACAGATGCCATATACAGAATGTCTCAAAAAACTCCAGCTCTATTCCATCGCTTATCGCCTACTCAGAGGTGACCTCTGCCTAACATACAAAGCCATGTCAAACCCAGATCTGTTGGACATGCTACACTTAAAGAAACCCCAAGCCCTCCAAGCCACATGCTTCAGGGACCTAAACCTTGACACCACAATAAACAGAATATGCTGGAGGGATAGATTACTGTAACAGAGACTTCCCATGCTCTGGAACAGACTACTCATGCATGTCAAGCAAAGCTCCTCATTAGCCCTCTTTAAGGAAAAAGCTCGAGAATTGGGTGGAAAATAGGAAACTCACCCTGGGAATCACTTCTGTGGCTCTGCTAGACAGGGGCACAGGAAAATAACTTTCTTGGGTGGTGTGGCGAAAGCCAGGGAACTTTTTTG
This sequence comes from Protopterus annectens, assembly GCF_019279795.1. Lineage (NCBI taxonomy): Eukaryota > Metazoa > Chordata > Ceratodontiformes > Protopteridae > Protopterus > Protopterus annectens. The sequence continues at coordinate 139,596,905 of NC_056737.1, read as the reverse complement.
GCTAGGCTTATATAGGCCCCAGGGCCAATAGCCTAGTACCTACTTATGAACCTATAAACTTATGATAAAAATAGTATGTTAAGCATTTTATAATTGAGTGGAGCAGAAAACTATATATTTTGATGAACTCTTATTTGATTCCAGGAATTGGAGCTAATGATGCAAAAAATTATTTAGATACTATAACCTGTTATATCTAAGGTAAATTCATAATGGCTGGTGATTTTAATTGTATTTCATCAGATAAAGATTCCACTACAGATATAATAACATCTTCAGCCAAACACTAAATTAATTTTTTAAATCTAAAGAATTTAAACAATATACTTACTTCAATTTACCCATTATTCATAAAGATATGGAACACAAATAAAGATTGATAACATTTTTGTCTCAAATAATCTATCACTTATCAGAGAAATTTCAATAGTTTCATTACCATTATCAGACCATAATGCTATATTCTTTAATATTATTAAAAAAAAAACTCATAGTCTAATATATCACAGGAGATTACCAGTGTACATTACTAAAATAAAAATATTCAGGGATTGGTATGTTAAAGAGATCAAACATTTCCTCGAAATAAACATGAATGGTAAAGTATTTGACACTGTCCTGTGGGATTCACTAAAGGCTTACTTAAATGGAAGAGTTACAAGATGGTATATTAGTAAAACAAGAGAATGGAAGAAAGAACTGAATCCAATACAAGTCAAAATAGACACACTAAAGTTAAATCTAAAACCAAATGGCATTATCAGTCAGTCTGAACTTAAATACAACATATATTGAAATTCTAAATCATAAAGTTTCAATAAATCTGGAAAAACATAAACTTCAGGCATATTCAGTAAAACCCTTTAAGGTTGCATAACCTTGCTCTTAGATCAAAGAAAATGAATGAATGAACTAAATCATATCAAAGAAATTATAACACATATAAATAATAAAAAAAGTAGAATGGATATTAAGGCTATTCTTGAGGGATTTAAAACATTTTATGAAAATGTAAATAATTATACAAGTAACCTAGATAATGATGATATAATTGAAAATTTTCTAAGGGAGAATATAAATAATAAATTAACAACTGAACAAATAAAAAACACACATTAGACCATTCAATTTAACAGAAATAAAAGATCAAATAAAAAAGTTAAAAAATAATAAGGCACCAGGCTTAGATGGTCTTATACTAGAACTATATAAAATACTACTGGATGATGCAATTAAAATATTAGTCTACAGAGAAATAAAAACAACTGCTAAAGTCCCCATCATGGAAATATTCCCTTGTATCACCTATTTTCAAACAAGATAAGGATCTTACAAAGTGTTCACTATACAGACCCATTTCACTTTTAAATGTGGACTACAAGATTTTCATGTCCATTTTAGCTAACAGAAGTAATCTACTTATAGCTAAACTAATTAACAATGGTCAAACTGGGTTTATTTTAAATTTAAATAGACAAAGGATAATATAATAGGAATATGAACATTAATAGACTGTGCAAATAAAAATAAAAAAGAACTTTCTATCATTAGTCTTGATTTAGATAGGACTTTTGATTCAGTTAATTGGTCATAGCTGTTTAAACACTTAAAGTGTATAATTTGTCACCTGAGCTAATTGCATTAATTTCTAAGTTATACAGTAGCTCTTGTGCTTATATTAAAATAGGTTATTTTCTTTGTAATTCCTTTAAATTACAAAAAGACATAAAAGGCTGCCCATTATCACCTTTACTTTTTGCATTAGCTATTGAACTGTTTGCTAATAGTATTAGATCCAGTAAGAACATTACTGATATCAAAATAAAATAAGATTTCAAACTAAAGATTCAGTTCTTTGCTGATGATTTTTTACTAACAATAGGATATATAGAAAATTGATTAGAGCATTTAATTAGTTCTTTGAGCCAGTTTGAAGAAATCTCAAACTTAAGATTTAACAAGTACATTATTAATTAATAAAAATGTAAAAAAATATATACAAAAATATTCTGAATTCAATTAGATTAACTTCTGCTGGAATAGTAATCAAATAACATACTTTGGTATAACCATTATGTCTAATAGCGAAGAAATGATACAAACGAACTTTCAACAGGTTGTTGATAAAATTTTAAGTTTAGTCACAAATTGGAACTAAGTATTCTTTACCATGGAAGAATGATTAATGTTTATTAAAATGGTAATTCTCTCTAAAATATTGTTTGTCTTACAATCTTTAATACTATCAAAACAACTGATGAAGAAGACACATAATACTCTACTTAAATTATTTTGCCATCATAATAAACCATGAGTTTCCTTTGACTGGCACTGAAAAGGTTGAGATAATGGTAGAATATGATTCCCTGATCTTCAATTGTATACTACTTCAACAATTGAAAAAGTGATTCATAATGGAAACAAATAAACCAAGAAATATTATTAGTAAATAATAAAGGTACTGTAAATGTTGTGATGACATAGACAAGAGTACAATATTTATACATCCAGTAACCAGGAAAAAGTTCACATTTAATGTTTCTGTCACATGTAATACAACTAGTGTAGTATATATGGCTTCATGTATTAAGTGTTCAGCTTTCTATGTAGGAAAAAATACTAGAAAGGTTAAAGATAGAATAACAGAACATAAATGTGATATAGTAATGCATTAGCAAAGCATGTAAAAGAAAAGGAAAATGACCATAGTTTTATGTTTAAAGTTATTGGTCAGAGGAATAAGAGTATAAGAGGAGGAGATATAAATAATATACTTGAAGTATGTGAATGTGAATGGAATTTGCGTTTGGAAGCTGATCACATACCAGAATTAAATACAGCAGTGAATTTGAAATCAATGTTAAGGAAGAAACAGATGTTGGTAAAATAGTTAAATGCAAATATTTTTTGATGTATTTTTGATGTATTTTAGCTTATAACATTAATAGTTTTGATATATTTTAACATACTACATTAATGCATTTTAGTTTATTATACTATGATTATGGTCTACATAATATCTGAAAGTGTTTTATGCCTAGTTTATTACAATTGGATAATTGGGGAATTAGTTGGCTGTGTCACATGGTTTTACTATTTAAATATGGTTCAAGGTTTTTTTACTTTTGCATAAACACACTGAAGGAGGGTTTTATCCGAAAGCTGCTTTGTGATTTTGAATAAAAAGTTTATTGTACATTCAGCATGTCCGCATTTTCATAGTGTTTGTTTTAAATAATAAATGTACCACAAACAGTCATAAACAAATAGTTCTAATAGTTTTACCTGGTTATTATAAGATGTTTTTCATAAAAGGTATTACATCCGCTTTTCAAATTCACTATTTAAATAATATAATTTCCTCTTTCCAAAAGTTTACATATTCTAACCATTGTATTAAACACTTAATATTTTCGATGTTTCCAATTGCATATACAAATGACTACTTAGAAACTCAAAACTTCAACAAAATGCTGTTATTGAAACAATAAAGTGATATAAGCTATTTGCAAACCAAATAAAATAAAAAATCCAGGCCACAAACGTAGGTGCAAAATCCTTTATAAATCCACAAATAATCCACAGATGAGCACTTTCGTCTGATCACAAGACTTCTTCAGATGTAAGCTATTTGCATAATTTCTTAAATGATACTGATATATATATATATATATATATATATATATATATATATATATACATATACATATATATATATATATATATATATATATATATATATATATATATATATATATATCTATAGGATGTTTGCTCGAATGAGCAAACGTCTGAATCCATAATAACCGAACACACTTTAACGAAAGCACTTTTAGCGAAAAAGCGCTTTTGTTAAAGCATGTTACAAAAAAAAAAATAATAAAACACTACATTTAAGCCCCCCACCCCCCTAGTTTAATATTCTCCCTCCGAGACTGCACTACAGTGGGGAAAAGGGAAATTTCCCTTACCCGCACTGCAGTATAGCCTCGGCAACAGGCATACTTACGCGAAAGTGCTTCTTCCATTTGGGTTGCATATATATATATATATATATATATATATATATATATATATATATATACAATAATATACAATAATTGTATATTACCAGTAATGAGGATAACTGGGATCAGACCGCAGATAATTAGAGGAGACCCATGCATGGGATAAAGAATTTAGGAGCTACCTCTGTTCATTAGTAGTACAGGGGCAGTTCTTGAGTAGGTTTTCTGTTTCCCATCTATAGAGCCAAGCTATGCTTGAATATGGACAGGGATGAACTTTGTTTAGGTAGATGGGGAGTCTGTTCCAGAGCAGTGATATCCTGTGTGAGATATACCTGTTCCTCCAAACCATTCTGTTGATGTTGCAGAAGAGCTTTAGATTCCCAGTCCAACTATTATTGAAGCCATTTGACTTGCTGCTGTGCAATACATCCATCAGTATTGGGTTGGAGGATGTCTTGTATGTCAATCACCGGTCACCTCTTAGCATTCTGTAGGATACTGAATATAGTGACAGGGTCTTGAGTCGGTCCATGTAGGACATATTGTTTAAGCCTTGTATCCTTTTAGTAAGGTATCTCCGTTGGCTTTCCAGTTGTTGTAGAATGATGCTGTACAGACTTTCCGGTACTCTTAATAAGTGTGTAGCATCATTCCTGCTGTTCTAAAATCCTTTAAGTTACTTTGCCATCTTTAGCTTGCATTACTATCCAAAAGATATGAGTCAGTAATTTTCTGGCACTTGAATGCTGGAATTGCTCACTGCATGAATTGAAGTGGCTAAGCTGCAAATGATCATGCCTATGAACCGATAAGGAAACAAAATAAATTAATAAATAAAAAAATAAAATAAAAAAAACATCATTATAATCTAGCAAGCAGCACTAATACTTGTAAGCATGAAGAAGTATTTCAGGTGATCATATTGTAAAAAAAGGACTGTATAGCTTTATTTATTTAAAAAATAACAGAGCCTTTGCTATTAAAAATATCCTCACAGCTGTGAAGCAGAGATCTCTCTCCCATGTTTGAACCTTAAAAGCACTAGTAGCAAATCTTTTCCCCATCCCATCGTAGTGTGATAAAACTCTAAGGGTTTAATTCATTTCCAAAAGTGTAAGTGATTTATTCTTGCATTAGGCCTGTCTATAAAGCAGGCTTATACTGGAGTAAGTCACTAAAATTGAGAACAAGTGTTTTGGAATTGGGGCAGGCTTACACTGCAGTAAATCAGTTATAATGAGAGTGAGCAAGCCTTGGAATCTGTGCCTAAGTATGTAAAAACTAAAGCATGCCATAATTACATAGAAAATAAATGTATATGAGCAGTTTAAATTGTGCACATGATACATAAGATTAATGTTGTGTGGTTAGCATCATTCAGCAGAAATGCAGCAGTAGAACATATATAATTTAGAGTGTACACAGCATAGCACAGCATAACATAGCATAGCATACCTGTATGATACACACACAGGGATTATGCACCACTAACATTTATGAAAAGACTAGGAATGCAGCTATTTCTTCTGGTTGCTGGGCTGCAGAGAGAGTGAAGGACATTGATTATTTCAGTCCCAGGGTTGTTTTCTCATGAAATCACATTGCTTGGCTAGGAAAAATGAAAATGATTATAAAAATGATGGTCAAGAGACAGAACCAACAGGTATACAGAATTTGATACCACTGAAGATGAAGTTTCAGAGAAAATGTATACGCAAATGTTGCAAGTGTAGAGAGGACATGAAAGCCCAAACATGTAATTTAAAAGGTGTGTTCATCAGGGCTGTCTTAGAAAATATCAAACTTCAAGTTATGGTTTTGCTCACTTGTTCTGCTTTTCATCAAAAAGGAAGCATCAGATATTTAACATTGCAAATGTAGGAGATCGTATATCATGCAAACAGAAAAGCGAAAATGATGGTAACAAAGCAAAGCAATGCCGCTCTAGCTTTGCAGAAGTTTTAGAAACAGAAAGTAGCTTGACTGTCGCACTATTCGTTCACAGTATTTTTCATAGCAATGTCTAATATTAGACTGCATTGCATCTCCCTGTCAGCAGGCGTCAGCTAACATACTGTAGCAGTAAGTGAAGGTGTTAGGAGACAGTAGGTGTAATCTATAAGAAATCCATTCATCGCACAACACAAGTTAAACTACCATGTCTTGGGGATGGAGTCTGGGTCACTATAGTACTTTCAGAAGCTCTGTACTGCACTGGACATGGTACTCCAATCCTTGCATCCTGGCGGGAGAGGTTGGATGCATCAGTGTTTCACATGGAGCATTGCCATTTGTTGCTAGTCTAAAGTGTCATGGAACCACTGTGGAGAGAGAATGTCATATTGCATCATTCAGTGCTAATAGCCTGCAGTAATTATGTTTGGCAGTTCATGGCAATCACCAAGATATTGGCATTTGGGTAGGTGGATGGTGAGGATGCAACATCCTAGAAGTAACAGTAGTGGAAAGGTGCCCAGACACATTTTTATTACAGGTATAAAGTTAGTGGAGAAGTCACAGGGGTTCTGTTTCATTTTACAACTGGGAATATGGAGGAATCCCATATTAATTAATTTACCAGACACCTAGTGAAATGATAATTGTATGCTATGTACTGCCAGTCAGGACTGCCACATTTATACACATTGATCTCAATATGCATGATTTTTCTTTCCTCCAAATAAGCGGTGAATGCATACAGGTAACCTCGTTCAGGACTGGGCAAAGTACATGAACATATACTTGTATCTGAGGCAGACTAACAGAGCAGGGATGAAGCACATTTGCAGTTACTGTAAATAGTGGAAGATACCTCCATTTGTTTGTGCTTTATGCCGCCAGTGTTACTGTGGTGATTGGCTTACCCAATATACCTATGGCATATCTATCTTGTGTTTAACAAGCTCTGCTGTACAGATATCCATTGCCTAAAGCAGCAGGCATTGCTTTTCTGCATGAAGAAGAAATTATATATATATATATATATATATATATATATATATATATATATATATATATGGGTATACTTCAGTAGACTGAAATGCCATATTACCGGCACTTAAAAGGCCGAGACCAAAAGCCCAACATTTCAAAAATGCGACACCACAAATGCCCGACTATCACATACCCGAAAATACCAGACAACAATTGTATAAAATACACAGCATAAAACATCTCCTGAAAAACAGTACTTTCAAAATACATATGTGCTACAAAACACATTGTAACTCACACATACTAAAAACACATACACTGATAAAAAAAAATTAATCCCATAAATTTACCATAATGTTAATAATCTACCAAAAAATATAGCACATTTATACAAATAAAAACACCGGAAATTACAACATATAAATTAACCCGCCAACTAATACAAACCCAAACCAAACCCACTGAATATGCATAACAGTAACTAAAGCACTGACATGAATATTTAGTAGGAAATGTTACAACTAAAGAGAACAATTGAAATCCAAACAAAACATTTATGTAGCCTACACCCCCCCGAGAAGCTGCGTTCCCCCCAATCCCCCTGCAAATTAAGTATACCAACTCCAGGATCACACTGTAATGTGCAAATGGGCTGATTTCATATATATCACTGACCTCAGACTGTTGGCATTCCAATCGTTCAGTGTTCTGAATGCCGGTAATTTGAAATTTCCTTCATATGAAACCAGTGTTTTGTCCCGGTATTTTAAATTTTGGTAATATGGCATTTCTGTCTACTGAAGTAGACCCATATATATATATATATATATATAGATATATATATATATATATATATATATATATATATATATATATATATATATATATATATATATATATATATATATATATATGGTTTCATATGAAACCATCGAAGTTACAGTACATCGAGGACGACTACATCGAGACTGGACCATCGAAACCAGATAACAGCGAAAATACATATCGTCGATATTCAAAACATCGACTGCATGGAAGGTGCAGAACACACAGCATACAACTTATAAACACAGTTATAAATATACTCCGTACATACTGTAATGTAAAGAAAACAAGAGACGGTATCCACATCCGGTTACGTGACGTATTTAGCAACTGCGTTAATTTCTAGTGACGTATTTAGCAACTGCGTTAATTTCTAGCTAAATGTGAGACCACAATGGCGGAATGCTGCAGTTATACACCAGGTACTATAGGTACGTTGTAGGCATTGCTTAAATCCCAGCGAAATAAAGATATGCTCGTTGTAGATGGATATGTCTATAATTTAGAACGGAGTGTAGAAACTAAACGATACTGGTGCTGTAAGCAAAAGCATGTAAACAAATGTAAGGGACACTGTGTTACAGTATCCCTATCCGATGGCGAAATGTTAATGAAGAGTAATCCTCACAGCCACACTGGAGATCCAGGGGAGGTAGAGCGTTATAAGATGTGCAGCTATTTAAAAGAAAAAGCCATACTGTCCCATGACACACCATGTTTAATAGTTGAGGATGTTATGGCAAGTTGTAGTCTGAGTAACGTCGCTAGTGTACCTAGTCGGAAATCTTTGCTGCAACAAGTGAGAAGAGTGTGAAAAATGAACTGTACAGGGATACAGAGTAGTTCCGTTACACTATCTGATATAGATATATCACAGTACAAGTTGAAGGAAGGTTCTTTCATTAGCAAGAAATATGTAGATGAGACCACGAGAGTGGCAGTTCTCGTTATTAGTACAGCTAGAAATTTGTGTGATCTGAGCAAATGCAGAATATGGCTGATGGATGGCACATTCTTCTTTAAGGGATTAATGTGTAAACAGTTGTATAGTCTGCATGGTGTTGTGTACTTTGGTTCCAACAGTAAGACATTTCCATTGCTATATACGCTGATGTCTAGGAAATCTTTAAAAAGCTATAACATTATGTGGCATTCTATTCTAGGTATGCTGTCTGAGCTCAACTTAGTACCTCTTGTAAAGTATGTCCTGTGCGACTTTGAAATAGCTGCCATTAAGAGCTTACGAAGTAATCTGAATGGAATTGTTCCTAAGGGATGTCTTTTCCACTTTAGCCAAAACATATGGTGGAAATTGCAGAATCTAGGATTAGCTAGTTTATATAACAGGTGTGAGCAGTTCCAACTGTCTGTGAAATCTCTTATTGCACTGTCATTTTTGGGTGAAGATGAGGTTATGACTGCTTTCTACCAACTGAAAGGATCATTCCCGCAAGAGGGACAACCTTTACTTAAGTATTTCAAAGAATGGTATCTCTTGGGTAAACCGAGAAAGTTTGCAACAAGAAGTGCAACATGTATACGTTTTCCCCCTTTGTTCCCTAAAGAGTTCTGGAATGCCTCACAACTAAATGTTGAATCCCTTCCTCGTACACAGAATGCCATAGAAGGATGGCACCATCGATTGAAATGTTTATTGGGGAAGCGTGCTAATGATTTATCCCTGCTTATGTCAACTCTAGCTAGGGAACAGAACAGGACAGATGAAATACGTCTTCGTATACTAGGGGGGTTTCCTGCATCTCCGAAGAGACGTAAAGTAGTAATGAGGGAACAGCGTCTTCAAACTATTCTTCAAAATAAGGACTCATATGACACATTGAGCTACTTGCACGCTATAGCTATGTTATTGAAGTTGTGAATGTAACACTGCGACACTTGTACATATCTACTACATAATTAGCGGAATTATACTGCCAAATTGCGTGCTAAGCGTGGTTTACACTTTGTTGAAAACACCAGATTGAGGTGTATCTTTGACCTTACTAGTGTACATTTGAATATTAATTTTGAGTTCCTAACACAGAGCAGTACTGCGATGTTGCGTGACACGTTGTACGTCTTTATTTGAAACACCGAGTTTAGGTGCTACTTGAGGTTTACTAGTGGACATGTTTGTGTTAATTTTCAGTTGCCAAAGGAAACTACTAACGGGATGTTGGTTGAAATGTATGCTCTGAACATGCTGTCGTACTGGAGAGGGCACGTTTATTTAAGATGTGTTTTGCTTTACTTTACGTATATATCACCATGCACAAGTGTTGCGACATTTCTGTTTCGACGTTTTCGAATTCCGACGTTTTTGAATTCGACGTACCATGCACAAGTGCTGCGACATTTCTGTTTCGACGTTTTCGAATTCCGACGTTTTTGAATTCAACGTTTTGGACATCGACGGTATACATTTTCGATGGTTTTAGCTTTCGATTAACAGGTCCCACTCTTCTCACTGTCGATGTACTGTAACTTCGATGGTTTCATATGAAACCATATATATATATATATATATATATATATATATATATATATATATATATATGTGTGTGTGTGTGTGTGTGTGTGTGTTGTGTATATATATATATATATATATATATATATATATATATATATATATATATATATATATATGGGAACACTTTACAAGCTCGAAATATTGAAATCTCGAAATTCAGTATTTTGAATTGATAAAGTGGAAGGATCAGAAGATACCAATCCCAGAAGTCAGAAATTCAAAATCTCGAATGCGGGAGATTTTGAATTAGTCATTCTGGTGTTGCGCTGTGTTCGTGGATTCAGGTAAGTGTGTATGTTTAAGGTTGTTTGGTAGGGGCTGTAGTGTGTGTTAGTGTGTGTTGTTACTGTGATGTGTGTGTGCAAGAGGAATGTAGTTTGTGTGGTGGTGTTTTGTGTCTGTGTGTATGTAGTGCAACCTTGGAGTTAGAATATTTAAGTAGGGGGGGTGTGGGGGCGCATATCATAAGGGTAGGTGTGTGTGTTTATTTAGTTGTGTGCGTGTGTATTGCAATAGTGTTTGAAAGTGTTGGGAGTTTGAATTTCATGGTTTTGCAGTTTCAGGTTTTAGGTGTTTGTGATTGTGTAGTTTTAGTATTTGGATTTTCTACTTTATGGGCTCGCGATTCTGTAATTCGAGATTACAGAAGTCCGAGCTTATAAAGTGAATCCATATATATGTATTTATATATATGTATTTATATATAGATAGATATAGATATATATCATATACTATACTTCTTATCTATTTTCGATATTGGAAATCATGCCTCCCTCTATCTTTAGTCTATTTATTTTTATTACTGCTATCTAGACTATATTTTGGATTGCATTCTTACTAGAATTTTATGAACAGCTTGTAATTTACTTTGTAATCAGCAGAATCTCTGTGACTTAGTGTTCTTTAATTATGTGTGTATTTAGTGTTGATTAAAAATTTTAGAACTTGTCTCTGTAGCTTTTCTCCCCAGGCCTCTGCTGAAAATGATCTTTCACCCAGTCGGACTATCCCGGTAAGCAAAAGTAAACAAATAATTAATATACCTATCACAGACTTCACAGTACTGAGGCCTGCCTGTGTTACAGAATCATTTGTAGGGAAAGCAGCACCCCTGATTCCTTCCAGCATTCATATTTTGTAGTATGCAGCAATGGCATGTAGAAGTCCTCTCCTCGAATTTTCTATATTTAGACAATCTCAGAAGGCCAGACTAATATGGTATGGGAAGCATAAATTATTTTGAAATACCTTAGATTTGTCTTGGACCTCATTGCATACACTGTTTGCCTGTGTACTGAATAAATTATTACTTTTCCCAGATGGCATAACAGTAAACACTACAAACATCATAGCATCACTTGAGTTCCCACGATTTCTATTGTGTGTTAGGTGTCTGGAAGGACTTCTAGCATTATAGATGAGGTGCACAGCAGTATATCATATAAACACAGTGTCTCTCTTCCGGTCAGGATAAAACAGATGAACAGTTGTGGGTTCAGTTTAAGCAGCTTTATTACATACAAACACATCAGGATTGAGGCTTAGTAACCTAAACTTAAGTAAACTTATATACAGACTGACTACTGCATGTTAACACTCTGGCTGTTCACTCAAAATGACACAGCTGCCTGCATGTGCTCTCTATTTATATGCATGTGCCTTCACTTTGGAATTCTTCTTAAAGTCACAACACAAACTCTGTTCTACATCCTCCCTCTTTGAGAAATAAGTCATGCACAGTTATAATGACAATAATCATTGACATGCAGTTGTACAGAGATAATCCTTTGTCATGCAATTATACAGAACTAATTACAAGTGAAACAATCATGTCAAGGTTGCTGTTTACTCTAGGTCTGGAAATACAGCCTTATAGTGTGACATATAAATTAGGACTGGGACATCTGGAACATCAGCAGGAATGGGAATAGGTACTAAGACATGTCCTTCAACAGGAACATTGTATGGATTGCTCTGAAATCTAGAGTCTGTATCACAGGTAGGATGCTGCGATATTGATTCTGACACCAAAAGACGATGCCTGCGATTTCTTCTGTATTCTATACCCATAGATTCTACTAAGTAAGATCTCGGCTCAGCACATACACCTCTCACTTGACCAATTCAATCAAAGCCTTTTGCCGTTTGCATCCTCACTGTCTCTCCTTCTTTCAATGGATGAAGAAATCTGCTCATTTTATCATAGCTGCATTTCTAGAATGAATGTTTTTTGAATAGTTCGGCTTTGATTGCTCTGGTGTTTTTAGCATTAGGCTCCAACAAACTGGAACTGATGGGCAAGGTTGTTCTTGTTTGTAGAGATAGAAGTATCTGAGTAGGAGAGCCAAGTAAATTGTCACGGGGTATATTTCTGAGTTTAAGCAAATTCAAGGAAACATTGGTAGTTTCATTCTTTGGTGTCTATATTATATAATCAAACTTTTAAAAGTTCGAACGTCATATGATCGACACCATATAATTGAACTTTTAAAAGTTTAAAAATGTAATAAAAAAAAATAAACCAAAGGAAAAAACCTACCTGAATGGTTTAAGTAGGGGGGCAAGCCCCCCTGCACCCCCACAACCCCCGCTCTTTAAATATACCAACTCCAAGATTGCACTACAGTGCAGAAAAGGGAAATCTTCCCATTCCACACTGTATGGAGCTCTCCGTTGAAAAGTTTGAGCTTTTAAAAGTTCGATCATATGGTGTTAACCATATGATGTTCGAACTTTTAAAAGTTTGACAATGTGATATAGACCCATTCTTTGACCTTTCTGGTAATTGCTTTACACTTTGTACTGGACGTTCAGCTAGGCCATTTGACTGTGGGTACACAGGACTACTGGTAACATGGATAAAGTCCCACTCTTTTGCAAATTTTTAAAATAGATGATTGATAAATGGCAGCATTGTCAGAAATAACTTTGTGTGGACCACCATGGACTGAGAAATTATATTTCAGCTTAGTAATGACAGTACTGAACACTAGGTTAGGTACCCGATCAATCTCAAACCAATTTGAATAAGAGTCTACCAACACTAAGTAATGTTGACTATTCCACTCAAATATATCAGTGGCTATTGTTGACCAAGGTAGTTCAGGAATCTGGTTTAGCTGAAGTGTCTCTTTTTGCAAATGCAGTTTAGTACTATTGCATACTGAACAAGATGAAAGCACTTTATCAATATCTTTTGACTGAGAAGACCAAAATACTAGTCCTCTCACCCTTCTTTTGGTAGTTTCAAAACCTGAGTAGCCACGATGCAAAATCAAGATGTACTCATATAGTAAGGAAGTAGGAACAACAACTTTAGGCTCTTTGAAAATGATACCATCTTCCATCAACATCTCATCTTTGTAAGGAAAATAAGGTTCCACTTCTGTTGGTACACAAGTTTGCTTTGATGGCCATCCACCATTGATGAAGTGGTTGTGCTTTTGAAAAATTGGATCAGTCTTTGTATGATCTCTTAGCTCATTAACTCTTGTTGTAGAAAAAAATGTACACATCCATGACATCAAAATCAAAATTCTCTGCATCAAGTTTTTCTGTGGTATTTCTGGGTGATCTGGATAAGGTAACAGCCAGATAAAGAAGTTTGCCTTTTGTCTAGGCCATTTTGAAGTTGCACTTTTGTAATGTGAACATCATTCTTTGTAGTCTTACTGTAGCTGTATGTATAGGCTTCTTTAAAATTGTGACTAGAGGTTGATGATCAGTCTCTGTCTAGAAAGCTTGGTCATAAATATAATCATGGAACTTTGAACATGCAAACACAATTGCCAAAAGTTCCTTCTCCATTTGAGCATACTGCATCTCAGTTTGAGTAAGAGTTCTAGACATATAGGCTACTGGTCTGCACTCTTGAAGAATAACTAGACCAAGATTTGTCTAAACATGGGCTAAACTCTTGGCTAGGCTTATAAGGGCATCAAAGCAAATAGCCTAGTTACATCCTATGAACCTATAACCTCCTATGATCCTAAGACCGAATTTTGAAGCATCACAGAAAAGAATTACTGATTTCTGGACATCATAGTATCTTAATGTAGGCGGACTGGCAATTTTCTGTTTCAGGTCATCAAATGATCTCTGGTATAGTTACAACCATGACCAGGTAACATTTTTGCATGTCACCTCTCTTAAGGGTGCTAATAATTCACTGAAGTCTGGTATAAACTTACCCAAATACTTAACTATACCAAGAAAATGCTGTAAGGCTTGGACATTGTCTACAGCTCGCATCTCAAGATTGGCTGTTTATTTTGAAGGATCTGGTCATAAGCTTGAACTGGTAAATAAATGGTCAACATAAGTAACTTCTGGTAGTCTGAATTTACATTTCAGAGGATTGAGCTTTAGATTCATTTCACATTATCTTTCCAGAACTTTCCTGAGGTTTCTGTCATGCTCTGCTTCACCACTGCCTCCAATTAGTAAATCATCTACTATTATAGCACACATAAAGCTTGAAAAAATTGCTCCATTGCACACACTGAAAGACTTCACTGTCAGAATTTATTCCAAAAGGCATTCCAAGAAATATGTATCTACCAAATGGTGTACCGATTGTAGTCAGTAGTGAAGATTTAAGATCAAGCATTACTTGCCAAAATGAACTCTGCGTCTAAGACAGAAAGAACAGTGGCTTTTGACATGAGGGTCGCAACTTTCTTGACTGAACACATAGGTTGGTGGGGTCTCTTTAATGCTTTGTTTAAGTCTCTTGGGTCAATACTTATACTGATTTCATCTGAGCTTTTCTTATGAGCAAATACCATGAAAGGCAGCCATTCAATTGGTTCTGTAACTAGATAACTCACACCTTGCTGAACCATTTTATCTAAATGGACCTTGACTCTATCTTACATAGCTATTGGAACTCTTCTCGCTGGCCTGACCACTGGACTAAGCTCTGGGTCTAATTTTATAGTGTACACAACTGGAGGTTTGCCTAGCTTGTCATCGAAAATATCCACACACTCTGTGAAAATAGCATCAGTGAAACTAGAACTAAGACATGTGCTTACATGATGGAATTCTTTGGTAAAATAAAGCAGTCTCATTTTTAAACTGTCTCTGAGACCTAATAATGATTGTAGAGGTCTTTTGACTACATAAAATTGCAAGCTGCTACTCTTTCCAGCTGAATAGCATGAAAACACTACTGAGCCTTCGGTTTGAATCTCTTCATCTCTATAAGCAACAAACTTCACCCAATTGGCTGAATTGCGTTGTTCACCAGCTCTTACTCTAGCAAATGTTTCTGTTGACATACATTACACTTTGAATCAGTGTCCACTTTGAGCTCTGTGGTTTACCATTAATCAGGACAGTACAAAACACTTTGTTTTTTGCCAACAAATCTACTACATTAACCTTTTCACCAACCACTGATACACCATCTACAAAGAGTACAGTTGCAGCTTTCTATACGATCAACTTGCTTTTTTGAGTGACCTTGCCTAACAAATGAATCAGGCTTGCTTGATTTACAAAGCTTTTGAAAGTGGTTCCATTTTTTTATACTTGTGGCATTGCTGACCAAATGCTAAGCACTTTTCTCTTTTGGACTTGTGATTGGCACCACAATTAAGACAGGTAACAATGAGACTTGATTTGGGTTTTGCTGACTCACCCTTGTGCTGCAATGAGCATGTCCATTTTACTGAGCTAGTCTTAGAACTTGCTGGAAAGATACAGGTTCTCCCTGGAAATGCCACAGGGGCTGCAGCTGCCATGTGGTTAGGCCTGTTTCTGTTAGCCATGTGCTGCATGCTGTCTACGTTTGCTCTAGAGACTGCTGAAACACCTGCAAGCATATTTGTGTGCCTTTCTGTAAGCTCGTGTATTTGACAAATGTCTATGGCTTTACTCAACATTAAATCACTGTCTCAAAGCAAAATCTTTCTCACTGCAGCAATATTAATGCCACACACAAGCCTGTCCTTTATCAACTCGTCTTTCAAATCACCAACTCTACACATTTTAGCTTTGCTTCTTAAGTCAGTAATGTAAGCTGCAAAAGTTTCTCCTGGCTTTTGATCTCTTGTATAAAATAAGTGCCTGTCCAATGTAACATTTGTCTGGGGGTTACATATTTCTCTAAATGTATGTTTCAAGCACTCAGGGTCCTCCCTTGACTCAGCTTGTCCAACAGTATGACGGTTTTCCCCTTCTCCTGCATAAACTGATGGTGCATACACAAATGAATGCTCTCTTTCAATGGCTTCTGACCCCACAAGATTAAGCAGAATAAATGCCTTTGTGCATGCATCTGTATCAGAAAAAGCAGCTTGTATGAAAATATACTATTCCTACTCAAATACTCTCCAATTCTCTGCAATATTATGATCAAACACAAGTGGACTGGGTCTGTGAAATGCCTCTGCCATGCCAACATACAGTAAAAAAGACCCTTGGAATTATGTACGAACATACATACATACACAACAGAAATTTATGCCAGAAACTTGTAATTATGCTCAGCAGCACAGTACACTCTTCAAAATAACTGCACTGTCTGAAATAAGTCTCCACAGCACAAGAAACCCTTTTAAATCACTGTACTTTGTGAAACCACTCTTATCAGTGTAAGAAACAATTTGAAATGACTGCACTTTGCAAATGAACTGCACTTTGTACACAGTAATCTCTTTAAAATAATTGTACTGTAATAAAGCACACTCTGCAAACACTTTGTACACTTTAAGATACTTCAAACAACTCTAGTTATACTTTTAATAGCTTTAGTCAATGCAAAATAGTAGCTCATATCAAAACAGTGGTCATTTACTAAAAAAAATGCAGTTGCGTTGCTTTTCCATGCTCATTTTTCCCTTTTATTGTACTCACTATGCTTGTTTGACGTTTATTATTCTCATTAAGCAAATCAGAAATAGTTCTGAATGCTCTCATAAGTATTTTGAATAACTTTATCAAATACTATGGTTTCGAACATTTCATTTAATCAGTAATGCGTTTTGTGCTTTTTGTTGGATTAATAATGTGTTTTGTGCATTGTGAATGCTTTGTATTGTTTTCTTTACTAAATAAATAATTTATGCAAATTTTAATTACCTGAAATTCTTTTCTGACCTTTTTTCAATCATTTGAGCAGGTTGGGGTGAGTCATTCCTCTATATGCCTCAATTTCTAACTATGCACCTCATGGCTCAACTTCTGTCCTCTTGTTGCTTAGACATCTCAGTTCCAACACCATGTCATTTAGGCATGCCACTTCTAACACCATGTCATTCAGACATCCACTTCTAACAGTGTGTCATTCATGCATCCCGCTTCTGACACCATGTCACTCGTCCAGTCAGGATAAAACAGGCAAACAGTTGTGGGTTCAGTTAAAACAGCTTTATTACATACAAACACATCAGGATTGAGGATGTGTAACTGAAACTTAAGTAAACTGCACTCATACTGTACATGTTAACACTCTGGCTGTTCACTCAAAATGGGACTGCTGCCTGCATGTGCTCTCTATTTATAAGCATGCACCCTCACTTTGAAAGGCTTCTTAAAGTCACAACACACACTCTTTTGTACACACAGGTGCATAAGATGGTTGAGAGGTGTGTTACATTAAATTAATTCATATGTTTTTTATCAGTTTATGAGTGAAGTGTAAGTGTGTTTAATCATTTCATAGGTGTACAGCCTAGAGATCTACTTTGGTGGGCAAATTTTGTATCACCAGAGCAGAATTATGCATGTGTAGTGGTGATTAGCATGTTGACAGAGTACGTTTACTATGAGGGCGAATATTACAAACATCACAGAGGTGTGGCTGTGGGGGCAGCTTCAGCTCCTGTTTTTGCTAACATGGTCCTATGGTTTTGGGAAACCTCCATGGTTCTGAGTTCACCCTTTTCTTCCAAGTTGAAAGTTTATTTGAGGTACCTGGATGACATTTTTATATTGTGGAAGGTGACTTGGAAAAGTTAAAATCATTCCTGGATTACTTAAATCACTTTACTGACTTCTTAGAATTCACCCATCAGTATGACAAACAGACCATAGACTTTCTTGACATCACATTACACAAGAACTCTGAGGATCACAGGTAGGAATCTAACATATTTAGAAAGAACACCTTTTCAAATGCATATTTGCATTTTGACAGTCAACACCCCATCTGGCAAAAAAGAAATTAGTGAGGGGACAATTAATTAGACTCAGCAGATTGGTTTCTGATGACACACACTTTCTAACAGAGGGCAACATATTGTGTGGTATGTTCAGAAACAGGGGTTACCCCAAGAATATGTTAGATGACATTAGTCGATTTGTTATGGAACATTGAATTCCCGCTATGGTCCCATTTTTAGACAGTCTAAACATACGATGGGCACAAAGAATACCTTTGAGCAAAATGTCAGTTTGAGTCCTGATAACCACTCACAGGCACTGGTTTTACCATACAGTAGAGATATTTACTCTTTAAAGAATGCTATTAATGGTCATTGGTGTACTGTCTTTGGAAGTCTTGGGTTAACCAACAGGTTGAGGGAGCAGCCCAGATTTGGTTTTAAGAATAACAAAAAATTCAAAACATTATTTGAATTTAGTGAACGCTGCAAAAGTAAATTTACTAAGAACTGGAGGGTGAAATTGTTTGGAGCATGCAAACAGTGTAGATTCATTCAAGAAGGTAGTGGTTTCCTAGTACATGTTTTTCCAAGACTGATTATTGTCAAAGGCAGATTTGATTGTAACACCAAAGGGGTTGTGTATATTGCCTTCTGTTCATCTTGCTCAGCATTTTATGTTGGGTAGACTGTTGGACCTTTAAAAACAAGAATTTGCCAGCATGTATATGCAATCAGTAAGGCACATCAATTCAGTGCCCTTTATAAGCATTCATTGCAATGTAATGACTTTAAAAGGTCTTCTTTCACTATTTTGGAGAAAGTAGAGCACTTTGAGAGAGGTGGTGACTGGGAAACATTTGTTGAAAAGAGAGAGCTCCACTGGCAGATTTTACTGAATGCCACCATCCCCAGGCATTAACAACATAATATCTATTAAGCCTATTTTGAAAATCAAATCTAATTGCCTGTCTTAATGTGGCAAAGTCAAGGATATTTGTCATCATCATCTTCTTTCGGCTGTTCCCATTAGGGGTCACCACAGCAAATCACCTGTTTCCATTTCTTCCTGTCCTCTGCATCTTGCTCTGTCACACAAACCACCTGCATGTCCTCTCTCACCACATCCATAAACCTTATTTTAGGCCTTCCTCTTTTCCTGTTACCTGGTAGCTTCATTCTTAGCATCTTTTTCCCAATATACTCAGCATCCCTCCTCAGCACATGTCCAATCCAACGTAATCGTGCCTCTCTGGCTTTGTTGCCAAACCTTCCAACCTGGGCTGACCCTCTAATATACTTATTCCTAATCCTGTCCACCCTCGTCACACCCAGTGCAAATCTTGACATCCTTAATTCTGCCACATCCAGCTCAAACTCCTGCCTTTTTGTCAATGCCACTGTCTCCAACCCATATAACATAGCTGGTCTCACTACCCTTTTGTAGACCTTCCCTTTCACTCCTACTGGTACTCGACTGTCACAAATCACTCCTGACACACTTCTCCACCCACTCCATCCTGCCTGTACTCTCTTCTTCACCTCTCTTCCACACTCACCATTACTCTGAACTATTGATCCTAAGTATTTAAACTCATCCACCTTCGCCACCTCTACTCCTTGCATCTTCACCATTCCTCTATCCTCCCTCTCATTCACACACATATATTCTGTCTTAGTCCTGCTGACCTTCATTCCGCTTCTCTCTAGATCATATCTCAATCTCTCCAGGGTCTCCTCCACCTGTTCCCTACTCTCACTACAGATCACAATGTCATCTGCAAACATCATAGTTCATGGGGACTCCTGTCTGATCTCGTCTGTCAACCTGTCCATCACCATTGCAAATAAGAAACACAATGCAACTCCTTCCGACATTCTCTGTACTTCTCCATCAACACTCTCAGAGCAAAGATCGCATCTGTAGTGCTCTTTCCTGGCATGAAACCATACTGCTGATCACTAATCATCACGTCCCTTCTTAACCTTGCTTCCACTACTCATTCCCATAACTTCATGCTGTGACTTATCAATTTAATCCCTCTGTAGTTACTACAGCTCTGCACATCACCCTTATTCTTAAAAATCGGTACCAAAACACGTTTTCTCCATTCCTCAGGCATCCTCTCACTTTCCAAGATTTCATTAAACAAGCTGGTTAAAAACTCCACTGCCATTTCATCTAATCACCTCCATGCTTCCACAGGTATGTCATCTGGGCCAACAGCCTTTCCATTCTTCATTCTCTTCATAGCTATTCTTACTTCCTCCTTGCTAATCCATTGTACTTCATGATTCACTATCCCTACATCATCCAACCTTCTGTCCCTCTCATTCTCTTCATTCATCAACCCCTCAAAGTACTCTTTCCATCTCCTCAACACACTCTCCTCGCTTGTGAGTATGTTTCCCTCATTATCCTTTATCACCTTTACCTGCTGCACATCTTTCCTAGCTCGGTCCCTCTGTCTAGCCAATTGGTACAGGTCCTTTTCTCCCTCCTTATTGTCCAACCTTTTATACAACTCTTCATATGCCTTATCCTTAGCCTTCGCCACCTCTCTCTTTGCTATGCACCTCATCTCCTTATACTCCTATCTACTTTCTTCATCTCTCTGACAATCCCACTTCTTCTTTGCCAACCTCTTTCTCTGTATACTGTCCTGTACTTCCTCATTCCACCACCATGTCTCCTTGTCATCCTTCCTCTGTCCAGATGTGATACCAAGCACCTTTCTAGCTGTCTCCCTTACTAGCTCTGCTTTAGTTACCCAGCTATTTGGTAACTCTTCACTGCCACCCAGTGCCTGCCTTAACTGATCCCTGAACTCCACCTTACAATTACCCTTTTTCATTTTCCACCATTTGATCCTTGGTGCTGCCCTCACACTCCTCCTCCTCTTCTTGATAACCAACGTCATCCTACAAACCACTATCCTATGCTGCCTAACTACACTTTCTCTGGTCACCACTTTACAGTCTCCAATCTCCTTCAATCTGGCCCTCCTATATAAGATATAATCCACCTGTGTGCATCTTCCTCCACTCTTGTATGTCACCCTATGCTCCTCCCTCTTGTTAAAATACGTATTCACCACAGCAATGTCCATCCTTTTCATAAAATCCACTACCATCTGACCTTCTGCATTCCTTTGTTTAACACCATACCTACCCATCACTTCCTCATCCCCTCTGTTCCCTTCACCAATATGCCCATTGAAATCTGCTCCAATCACCACTCTCTCACCCCTTCATCCAATTCACTCCAAAATTTTTCTTTCTCATCCATTGCACACCCAACTTGTGGAGCATATGCACTAACAACATTCATCATTACACCATCAATTTCCAGCTTCATAAACATCACTCTATCCAACACTCTTTTCACCTCCAAAACACTCTCAGCATACTGTTCCTTCAGAATAACTCCTATGCCATTTCTCCTCCCATCCACACCATGATAAAACAATTTGAACCCACCTCTGATACACCTAGCCCTAATCCCCTTTCATCTGGTCTCTTGCACACACAATATACCAACCTTCCTTCTGCCCATCATATCAGCTAGCTACCAGTCATACTGCCAACATTCAAAGTTCCGACCCTCACTACCACAGTCCTAGCCTTTCTCCTCTCTTCCTGCCTTCGGCCATGTCTTCTGCCTCTTCTCCTCCTTCGGCCAACAGTAGCCCAATTTCCGCCAGCCCCCTGTAGGCTAACAGCACTGGTGGCAGTCGTTCTTAACCCGGGCCTCGACCGATCTAGTATAAAAATGTTTCTTGGTGTCTGCATGAAATGTTTTGGTGAAGTTTTACACCGGATGCCCTTCCTGATGCAACCCTCCCCATTTATCCGGGCTTGGGACCGGCACAAAGAAATACACTGGCTTATGCATCCCCAGTGGCTGGGTTCAAGGATATTTGTAATTTTCAATATTTTTATATGTATTTTTTATGACATAATTTTTTACGACATCCACCAACTTTTTTCATTTAATTTTATTCTTATGAAAGCATTTAATTTATATATTTTTATATTTTAATTATTTGAAGGAACATTTATTGACATATATTTATTTTATGCAGTACATTTTATGTAAGTATATTTTATGTATTTTTTAACTGTGTACTTCTAGAGTTATTTTAAGTGTGCATTTAAGAGTGTTTGTTTGTTATATATAGGTTCATAGGTTAGCACTAGGCTAACTGCCCTTGCGAGCCATTGTAAGCCTAGCCAATTATCCCTTGTGAGATTCAAACCCTGCACCTTGTGTTTGTAAGGGCAACCACCTTAACCATTGGGCCACCCTCCCCTTTAAATATTGTTGGTTCAGGCATGCAGCCTCTTTCTGAGTCTTTGAAAAGGAAGGAAGTAACTCTGGTACAATTTCTGATGAAGTTTCTGTGTTTTGGAACGAAAGCTCTAAATCTGTGGTGAATAAAGATTTGGCTGGGACTTTTGGTGCAGCGTTTTTTATTTTCAAGTTTGCATAGTTTGCTGTTTTGTGGTTTATTTTATTCATGTTGACAGAGTAGAAAAGCAAATATTATAATCAAGTTCATAAAGGTACAGTTTAGAATTAAGAAGGTTGTCTATGTTTTTCTAATAGATGATCAAGATGCCGTTAACGTAATTATATGCATTATAGTAGACAGAGCCTAGCATGCATGTACTGTAAAAAAAAGGCATGAAAAATAAATTGTATGCTTTATCAGGGGGATGGGGTTAAATAGCTGTGATTGATATGAAGTGCCAATGTGTCGCCATGCAGAAGGGGATGAGCAAAAAAAAAAAATGCCTCAAGACTTGTGAATGTGGAGTGGCATGTATGGATGTAAAGCTTGAAGACAGCACATTTCTGATAAAGAGAAGAATAACGAAATATTGAGAGGGGACATAAGGGGCATTTTGCAGGTAAGACCTTCAGTGTTTATTGATATTGCTTAATAACCAAGCTGTTGCACCAGTGTTTGATGGGATATTGATACAAGTGTGGTCCAAAGTGCAGTATAAACAGAACTGTAACTATATGGCTAGGAGACATATGAGGATTTGTCTGGAGTGAGGTGGAGTGGGGAAGGAAATCATAGTAGACTGTCGAGGAATAGGGAATGTGGGGTGACTCAGGGTAATGGTGAAAAAGAGAATGTAAGGGAAACAGATGTGAGGAAGAACAGGTAGAGGAAATACATTGAGTGCAGCCAGTACAGGGAATGGGATGCTGGCATTACAGGCAATCCCAGGTCATTTTTTTTAATTATGTTCAAAGGAATGTATTTTTACAGGCTTGGGATAGAGAGATTGAGATCGTATATGCAGGGAAAATGTTAAACATGGGTGTAGAGAGGGAAGATGAAGTTCAAGTGCAGAATTATCACAAAAAATATAACTGGAGTGTGTAACCCTATCAGAAGAAGAAGAAATATAAGGATGCTGGGAAGGAAAATTAGTGAAAGAGGAGGCATGGTTGTAAACAGTAGGGGGTGAATATGAGTGGCAGCTGTAATGTGGAGTCTTCTGCAAAAGGGTTGATGAGGTTTGTAAAGGAAAGTGGGATGGTAGTACATGATAATGGTGATAGTAAAAGGAACGCTGTGGAAGTTAGAAGACACTTATGGGCTAAACTTGAATAGAGGTGATTTTTATTTAACTCTTTGTGGAATGGGAAAATCATAAAAAGCGATGGAACTGGGAACAAATATGAGATGTTTTCATGTTACCACGCAACCAGAATTTAACATATGTGATAAGAGAGGGTAGAGTATTATGCCCAGAAAGACCTGTGGGATGATCAAAAAACTAGGATGTTTGCTAGGCAGGGCAGGGCATATGCAGGAGGTGAAGTATGAATTCTTTATGCATTCTTCATGGATGTGAGAAGCCAAGGGAAAAAATGGTTCAGAAGGAAAGGGAGATATTAGAGGAAGGAAAAGGAGACATAATGGAAGGAGCTTGTCTTGCTAATGGATGAATGAAGTAAGAAGAGGTCTGTTATTTCAGGACCTTCCAATTACATTGAGTTATAATGTGATTCACATAAAACAGTACAATTGAGAGCAGGAAAGGCTAGAAAATATTGAAGGGAAGATATAATTAAGAAACCAACATTTCATATGAATTGATTGAAGCTAAGTGTTCAGATGATTATAGAAGACCCAGTGGAAAAGAATCATCATGACTTGCAGTCCATAAGAAAGCAGCCATTGTGGAAGTAGAAAAAATACAGCACATGCTGGCAGGAAGAGGTAGCATAACAGAGATAATGATCTTGTCTGGGATTTTGTGCATAATGTTTCATATAACATTTATACATTAACTAGCAAGCAGTTCTAGAAGAGTGTGATAATTCTTTTTGGGCACAAAGAGGCAGTAAGGGAGAAGAATGAATAACTGGGCCAAAGTCAAAAATACCAGACATGTATAGCCAAACTCAATGGGAGAACAGGGAGAGAAGGAGATAGAAAAAACGGATGGTTTCTCAGAGTAATGAAGGAGTGGGGATGAGGGTATACAGATGTAGAGTGCAAAAGGGAGAATAGGAATTCTCCAGTTCAAATGTATATAGCTGATTAAAAACTAAGGAAAAATACACATGTAAAAATTGAAAAGCAAACCAAAACTATAACACAGACAAGTGGCATAAAGCTTAAGAACAATAAATTAGTTAAAAATAAAAAAATATATATTAGAGCTAAACAAAAAGGAAGTTACAGTTAATAAAGGCTAATTGAATTAAAGCTTATCTGGTGAAGGGTAGAATTCAGGTAGCCCTCCAAGGATGAAATATGAGATGCTTCCTGAACATAGAAGGACAGGTACAGCTGAATATCACCAACATATGACAGATAGTAAATAGCAGTCCCTGCAATGACCTCTAAGGAAACAAATCAGTCAAAGGCCAAGTACCTTACTCCATGGTGCACACCTTTAGGCACTCAAGCAGATCCCATGATCCACAGTGTCAAAAGTCATGAAGAGGTCATGCAAATCAGCACTGAATACTGCCTTTAGTACTTCAGAATCAGGAGGTCATTTACAACTCTGACAGTAGGCTTTGTACTGTGTCTAGTTCTAATTTCAACAAAATAAAATAAAAACCAAGAGTCCAGCCATCAAAGCAAACAAATATAACACATACAAAACATGAATAATTGTGAAGCATGTACTTGCTTCTTTGTAGACAAAACCAACTAGAAATTAAAAGAAAGAATTAATTATCATCTCTCTGAAATATAAAGGAGGGTTCATTCAAATGCACTGAGTAAACATGTTATAAGTTTTGGTAATGAATATACTTTTACATTTATAGTCCTGCAGAAGGTGCAGAACCCCAAAAGAGGGAGAGACTTAGTTAATTTACCAGAACTGATGGAATATAAATGGATTACTTATTTTAGGGCTGATACTGCCCCTGGTTTAAATAATGTTAATAGTCTTAAACCGGTTTTAAATAAAAGACAATGTTATCAATGATTTTATTTTTTTCATTTATGTTCATTTGTATCTTATTCATGTTTTCATGTGGTTTATTTTACCCTGGCTGCTGTTATAATTGATTGTTGTTGCCTTTATTACATGTATTATATGTACGTTTAAATGTGGTCATGTGATGTGAGGATGTGTTTGATAGGCTGATGATGAATATAAATGATTGGCTTTAATTCAATTTTATATGCATTGATAAAGAACTGGTAAGGTTCAAAAGCTTTGTGTTTAGTAGTGTTTAATAAATGGTGTTTGCTTTGATGGCTGGACTCTTGTTTTTTATTTTATTTTGTTCTGATAGGCGTTGTAGTTGAGTCCACTTGGCCACCTACGAAAGGCTTTTTGAGTTATTTGTTCTAGTTTCAGTCAAAGATCTAACAAGCCATTTAACATGCAACAGGAATACAGCTGTGCATAAAGCATATTATGAGTGACCTTACTGATAAAAGAAAAATTGCATCAAGTGGTATCTCCTTAGTCAAAGCCTTCTTTAATGAATAAGGAAACACCTTATTTATTAATGAGGCTTAAACTCACCAGTGAGAAGCTGGTCTTGGCAAGTCAAGACAAGTTTTGATTAGACTTTTTAAGCCCCAGACCAAGAACACAACTGCTCAGACACATAACTGAAATGATGTCCATGAACTAGTTACAATTAACATAATCAAGACTTGCCCATCAGAAGTCCAAGTTACCTATCTCTGATAACCAACTGCACTCAAAGGGTGAATCCTGAGGGAAGGAGAAGCGTACCTTCATGATCTTGTTTGTAAAAACTTTGCAACTTCCTCACACCTAACAGAGGAACAATGATAATGGTCACCAGATAGGCTTACTTGCATAGTCTGTTGACATTCTGCAAGACTGCAGCCTGATCCTGTTGGACTTGAGAAAGAAAAGCCAGCTATTATTTTAGCTGGATAAGTTGAGTGTTTTAGTCAAGAGCTGGAAAGGAAACTTATCTTGGGATGTGAAAGAATGGGATAACTCAGGATGAGACTATACAGAAGAATTTTGGCAGCCCAGATGAATAGAACACTGAAGTACAATATCTGTCTTAACAGATGTAGTGTAGTTAGTGGATTCAAGGAATTGTTTAAGATATTCTATATGATGTTTTGTACAATGATTTACAATGAATGTTAAATGTTAGAGTTTAAAAGTTCATGTTTGAGCGTATGTGTTGAATCACATTTTGTTATATTATTATAAACGGTTTGAATTTAAAATTGACCGTACACTAGACTGGTTCTTATAGTAATTATTAAGGGATTATACAAGGGGAAATGGCACAGTCACTGATGTAAGCTGTAAATTCACCATACATAAGGACTGCATAATATGTATGGAGTATTCTGAAATGTTTGTCCAAAAAATAATTTGTTTAGAAAATGATGGTACACCTTAGGAATCATGTGTTCATGCAATTCCTATTTAAAAAACAAAGTTTGCAAGAAATCCTATTAGAATTTTACTCTCCTTTATTGCCCCCAGGTGGAGTGCCAAGCAAAATGTGCTCATATGCCCCTCTTCACCATTAGTTGAAGTGATTGTTGACCCCTGGCCTAAATGCCTTCATTGTAGATACCACAGTACAACTCTTAATGAATTAATATCTCACTCACTTATTCACTCCCTCCTTCAGCCACTTTGGGTATAAAGCTTCTTGTCATTTTTATGATTGAGATATCCACTCCACTATGGATAAGAACTCCCAGAGAATGATACTGCTAATGTGGGCCACATAATATATTCAGTGCAGTGACCAATTCAAAATAACATTGATAATAGTGAATGACTGGATGTTTAATGTTAAGTTACTACAAAATCATAATCTTAGGAGGGGCACAGAAGAATACTGTGGTAAAATCAGGGGATATACCCACATTATGATGTATTAAGAAATATATAAGGCAACAGTTTGTTTCTCTAGTATGCCCTCCATTCAAAACTTCCTACAGACACTAACAAATATGGATACCATTAAAATCTTCAAAGATAAAGAACATCTGTTTATTGAATCTACCTGCAAATGCTACCACACCTGTGGTTAGGTAACCTACCCTTCATGAATAATATAATATATGTAATAAACATGATAGAGACATATTAAGGCAGAGGGTCTATATTATAAGAAGGAATGCTTAAATGTCGAGCACCAGTTTGTCGACATATTATAAGCGAACACTCTTATAAGCGAAACTCTAAAGATCTAAAACATTAAGTTCGAAATGTCATAGTTGGCCAACACATGCCAATGTAGCAGTGACGTAAAGATCTGTACATTGTGAGTTATGCATGTTTACCTTAATTTTAGTGTGATCCCAGAGTTGGTATATATAATTAGTATGGGGTGCAGGAAGGCACAGCCCTTCTTCAAAAATTAGAGAAAAATCAGTGTATGTGTGTTAACTGGTTTGTGTTTTGGGAAAGTGCCGTTTTGGTCAAGTGTAATTTTGGAGATTTACTGTTGTCAATTGTTATGGTTACTTCTTTTACTTTACAAACAGGAAGGATTGTAGCGTATATTTAGGGTGTTGGCTACAAGTGAAATTTACTGTGTTTGCAGTTCATGTTCAATGTGGCAGTGGAGGATTGGTGTTTCGGTTTCAACTTTGTCAGCATTCGCTTATAAGAGCATTCACTTAAAATGTGTCAACAAAGATGTGTTCGACATTTTAAGCATTCTTATAATATAGATGCTAAGACAGATTGGGCTGATGGGCAGGGATGACGTTGGGGCTTGGGTCAGGCTACTGGGGCCTGAAGTGTGCAAGTTTCCCTGGGAAACAAACTCACTCACTATAGCTCTGGCCATGGACAGAGTTCAGTGAACTGGTCTATCATGCCACACACACGCACTGAGTCAGGTAGAACAATGTAATGAAATCCAGGTATCATCCTTTGAGGATGATCACAGTTTGCTGTTCAAGATGACTTGAGTATTCACGTATGAATGCTGGATTTATTTTTTCTTGTTAAGTTTAAAACTTCTGTCCATATTAAATTGGGCATGTAAGATTATATTGATTAAGTGTAGAACCACATCACAGAAAATTACCTCTCTTCAAAACAGCAGAAATACTTTGGTTGCATGAGGATCCTATTAGCCATCATATAAGAATTATTACTTCAAATATCAACAGTGTTATCATATAGACAGATGTAAACTCTACTTCCTGTAAAAGTATATAAACTAAACTCTGCCATGCAGACCCAGTGCAAGTTGTTAGGTATGCTTTCCTGTTGAAAGAGGGAAGGAAACTGTATGCCACTAATATTCAGGTGGCATTCACATGTTTTAATTACGCATCAAGTGAGTTGTTACCATTATGTTAACAGTATCTTCTCTCTGGATATGCTTTATGTGAAGCACTGTGTATTCTCATGTCTGACATAGCAGTCAAAACAGTGTTCAGACAAGAAGTACACAAGAC
Organism: Protopterus annectens; assembly: GCF_019279795.1. NCBI lineage: Eukaryota > Metazoa > Chordata > Ceratodontiformes > Protopteridae > Protopterus > Protopterus annectens. Next base: position 139,567,576 of record NC_056737.1, on the reverse strand, counting down.
ATTTGTAGGTGGTTTAGACATGTAGTGATGGTGCTGGTGGTAAATAAATTCATTTACAGAAATAAATCTCTCTGGATGTTGATTTTTACTATCTGCAGCAGGGATGGATGAAGTGAGAATGATTTATAGGAAAATCTCAAGGCTATAATGTCCTAGTGAGTGTTTACTCAATATGGATGCTTGTTGCATTAACCGATAATAGAGCACAGCATTTACTGATACTGTGAGGCTTAACTAATATGCTATGTATCTTAAGTGACTGTAACAAGAATTTTGCTGTGAAGATGCCCATTTTTCTGTATTTATTTGCAGCATGTATTCAGTGTGGTATAATTTATAGTAGTAAGCAATCTGCACAGCATTTACTGATACTGTGAGGCTTAAGTAATATGCTATGTATCTTAAGTGACTGTAACAAGAATTTTGCTGTGAAGATGCCCATTTTTCTGTATTTATTTGTAGCATGGATTCAGTGTGGTATAATTTATAGTAGTAAGCAATCTGATATGTTTGTTACTTTATTGCCACAAAGGCAAACTGAATTAAATGCCACTGTTATGAGAAGGATCTTCTTCTTTCGGCTTTTCCCGGTTAGGGGTTGCCACAGTGGATCATCTGTCTGCTCATGACTGGCAGTGGAGTTTTATAGTGTCGAGTTGCCAGCCCGGCACCCAACCTTCCACAGAAGGCACACACACACACTCACACCTAGGGGCAATTTAGAACATCCAATTCACTTACTGCATGTCTTTTGGATGTGGGAGGAAACCAGAGCACCCAGAGGAAACCCACATGACCACAGGGAGGACATGCAGACTCCGCACAGAAGACACCCCAGCCGAGAATCGAACCAGAGAACCTCTTGCTGTGAGGTGACAGTGCTAACCGCTGCACCACCGTGGCCACCCTATGACTTGGCCTTTGTAGACTGTACTGAAAAAGACCACTTTCTACCATGTAATTTTGTTTAAAGATGAGTTAATACAAATTATTTCATGGAAATCTGCATGTTTTGCCATTGATAATTTAGCTTATATTTGTATTGTTCTGCTATTTAGTATTCACACTGATGACTGAGACCATTTTTGTTTAAAACTTGTCAATCAGGACAGAGCATAGTTACAAAATAAATATTAAATGAAAAAAATAGAGGGCAATATGCTGAAAAACAATTGCAGTGTGGTGCCGTGTGGTGTTAATACAAGCAAGTAATCAAGTTTCCCCATCTTATAAACAGAACTTCTGGAGGGATATCTTGAAAGTGATAACTTAAATAATCTATGATGCTTTACTATAAGGCATAACAATAGAAATGAATTACTAACAATTAATCAGACCACTGCACATTTGCTAAAAATACAACATCTATTGAGATTTTTTTTATCTTTTAGTGAATCTAAAAACTTTAAACAGAATTCCCTAGACTTTTCTACTTGTGTTTGAGAATGAGTGTATATAACTTGCATATATAGTTAACATGCCACCTGAACTGCTATGTGGGGTCTTGGTTTAATACCAAACCTTTAAAATGTCCACGAGTGTATATAGCTGATTAACATACTGGGAATTCAAGGACTGATACCATAAATCCAACAACTTCAAAACATTAAGTACAAGCTACTTCAAATAACAGTGAAGTCTGAAACTTGCCATTTCACATTAAAAATACTGCATGGCTGTATTCCTATCTGAGGATCTACAGCACCCATTACTTATTTATAACCCCAAGATCACTGCACCTTGGAGAAGAGGAAATTCTCTGAGATACAAAAGATCTAGTACACATTTCCTTGCTATCACACTCAAATGTTCATATAGTTAAGTATTTACACTTAAGTTCCTCAGACATAAAGTGAGAACGCACCTAAGATGTGATCTATAACATGCCACGCTGTAATATAGCAATCACCGATGTGTGTGGTATATTGAAGATTTACACACGGTTGGTGTGGTTTAATCATGAGGGCGAAATCTGAGTGATTAAACAAAGACAGCCATGGGTAATGGGTAAAAAGCCATGGGTCAGTCTTCAATATATCATGCCCAGGAGTCAGTTATTGCTATTATACAATGGGATTATTTAAGAAAGAAATTACTTACTTTTCTTAAATAATGTCTTTTTATAATGAAGCCATGGTGTTCTTCTGCACTGTTTCCATAGTCTGCTGCTTTGTTGATGTATTATGCTTGTGTATAGGACTTAACATCCAGGAGGAATACAATGCAAGGAAAATCAGGTAAATGTCTTTGGTTTTGCATAACATACCTGATTCTTGTTGTATTTTCTTTGCGCTCTTTACATATCTGTCGACCTCTTAGCTCAAGAAAACTAGAAAGCCTTAGCATATATTAACAGAAGAAATTCCATCGGACCAGACGTTTTTCTGTTGGTATATGCTTGATTTACAACATGCTTGCTTGTTGGGCTGACCAATCAGCATGCATGTTTTTGAATGTTAATGTGCTACCATTGTATAGTAGTAATTTTACCAACGCTTGATGTTAACTCACTGGTGAACTATACAGCAAATAATCAGAATGTTGAATGTTGAGAAAAATCTGTAAAAATGATACTTGTGGTTTATATCATTCCCACTACTAAAATGTGATGTCTTTATTGGAGTGTTAAGCAAGGCCCTAGACTGATTAACCTATGTGTCTCACATAGAAATAAAACCCTGCCTTAGTATTTTTGAAAAAGGTCTTTATCACTGTTATCTGGGCTGAGGTTAACTATTTATATATCTAAGCAGGAGTCAAAAGACAGGTTAGATTTTCCACACAGTTCTGGAATGCTACACATCTGGTGTCAGTGCAAATCTAACCTTAGTTGAAAACTGAATGTGTAAAATACATTTGAATAGTGGTTTGAAAGTTGCATGTAAAGCTGTCTAAGTAACCATTTAGTTTAGTTACAGAAACGTTGGCTTTAACTAACAATAGCAGCTAATCTTTCAGTGTATCCAGCATCAAATACTAACAAATAATGAATCTACTTATTCCTAGGTGCAACAATTAAGTCGGTCAAAATAATGAAGGCAATGAGTATATGTTACATAATGCATGTTAAGTTCAACATCTCTTCTTATTGAATAACAGCAAACACTGTAACATCTGGTAGCTGCTGAGCTTCAGAAATAAATATGCCCATGGAATAAGTCAGTTTAGATATTCGGGAAAGTTACATTTTCAAGTTAATACAAATATAATGCATACTAGAAATGTTACCAGCAATGCTTCAACTGTCTGACTTGCTGGAATTTGACAGGGCATTAATGTGGCGGGGTTAATGTGTGACAATAGAAAAATCAGCTAATTATGTTTTATTTCAGGAGTTCAGAAAGTGGCACACTGCATTGCTATCATGTACCCTAGCCCCAATACAGGATATCATACTACCTCTTCAAAGATTAGTTAAATGACCTTCCCCATGTTTGTGCACACAAGGAAGTGGACATGCATTATGCTTCTAAAGACCAGAGAAGCCAGTGTGCTATTTAACCTTTGTGTTCAGTGAAATACTGTTTAACCACAAATTTCCTGTCTGCACAATTTTACAAAACTGTTGAATAGACAGTGATCACAATGGACAGACAACAGTTGCAATGCAGCTATATAAAACAGCTATGCAAATGTTAAAGTTCATTTACTAACAGCTAAAAGTATTTTACTGAAAGTGCAGCAGTTGAAGGCAGTTGTTCCCAGCATGCCATTTGCACTTGTATGCTGCCCTTGCTGTTTCCAATACTTACAAGATCCTAGGTGGACTATAATATATATACAAAACACAGTCATGTCTTTGATCACTTTGCCCTACTAATGAGTCTTATTGCAGTGGAAGGCTTGAAAAACTGTTCGTGTTCTCATCCAAAAATTTGAGTCAGGACAAGAGTTTGTTTCTGAGAGGAGGGAAGCAGCTTATGAACCTTTGATAACTTTCCACAAATAATGAATCATGTTGTTTCTGAGGTCTTTGAAAAGGCTTTATTGAGATGTCGGATTTTCAGCCAAGGTATGAATCTCTGTTTGGGTGGGGGCAAGGGAGAAACTTATGAGCTAGTCTACATGAGACTGTCTTCCTAGTTTCTGTCATGGAGAGACTAATTATTTTAACACCACTTTTACCACTAAGGACAAACACTATTAATTATTTTTTGCAATGCATAACTACAGTTGCAGTTACAATGCATGCACTTCATTTGAAAGCCTTCAGTGATAAAATACAGAGTATGAAAACAGACTAGAAAATGTTTTTCCTATGTGCTCATCAAATAACTATTTTAGTGGAAACTCAAACATGGACAACTTAAATTCAATTACATCTGAAATGAAATACCTGACTTTGATTTGCTGTTTTGGAAACCAGACCAGAATATCTTCTGATGGAGTGGGGTGGGGGGCAGGGGCAAAATCTCTTTAGGAATTAGGTTATGACATAATGTTGTGCATAATTTTATGGCTACATTTATGGATTTTTTTTCTGACAGGCTTAATTTCTTCAACACATTTTAAGAGGGTTTTCTAACTTATATATCTCTTGTATATAGTCTTAAAGTTCCATAGTTATGTTAAAAGCCACAAAACAATTTTGCAATATCTTTATTTTCTCAGTTTTTAGGATGTCATGGAATATTTTTGGAAAAAAAATCATTGTGGAAGGTACAATGTGCCGTATGGAAATGTGACAAAGTCACATGGATCATAACATAAAGTGCTTTTAATCTTCATTGTCAAAATGACATGTACCTTCACTTGACAAGATGATATATGATTAGCAGGAGCGTTTCTTACAATATCACATCAATATAAAGTCATATCTAACTATGGGAAAACCCTTCTGTTTCTTCTTCATATGAACCCATTTTGCTTCCCAACACAGATTACAGAAAGAATGATTCCATTTTTGCTAAGATTGTTCTGTATTTTATCAAAACTGATTTGAAATAATCAATCTAAATTAATTAAAAAATTACTAGGTAAATACTGGCCATAGAATTGTATTTCAGCTTGTTGTTAATTGTATGCAGTGCAGACTATGGCATCCCCCTCTGCCACTTGCACATCTATACACAAACATACCAATCCCAAACAATTCTTGATTGTAAAAACCTCAGATGTCTGATTGTGATCAAACGAATGAACAAATACTTAAATAGTGGTCATAATAATGTATTTCTTTTCATCACTATCAGGCACATACATTGCAAACTTCCCTTGGTGCACACTTTCACACATGCGTAGACACACCCATACTCAAACACATTTTTTTTTCTTTTTTTCACACACACACACACACACACACACACACACACACACACACACACACATGCACGCGCGTGTGCATTTAACTATTAAAAAATATATACTGTTGTACAGGTTGGCTGTCAGTCTTGATTATAGATTTTATTTAAGAAAAACATTTTTTCTCCCACTTGCAGCACCATCTGCAAGTCATCCATATTCTTTCACTTTTCATTGAGGCTGTCTTGTGCACTAGTCACTTGATCCAGCCCGAGCCAATGGGAGAAGCTTCAAATTGCTTCATCTAGCAGACCAGGCATCACCTACTGAAATATCATTTTTATCTTGAAAGTGATAAGAAGACCTTTAATAAGGCATAGTCCCCTTTATAGTTGTACCTAGTGTGGAGTGAATGGGGGAGGGGTGTCCCACAGGTGCAAACAGTTAGAATATGTGAATAGTGAGTGCTGATAGTCTGGGACTGCAGTACTAGCATGAACGCTAATACTGTATTTGCAGTCACAGCTTAAGAACTCAGGATGTGCAATTTAACTAGAGCAAGCTGCTTGTTACATTTGTAGCAAGGAGCTTGGTACAGTTTAAGACAAAGTGCAGATTTTTTTTTTATAACTCTCAAGTGTAAATTAAGGGGGACCAGTTTTGGGTACTGCATAGGGCCCGAGATGACCTTGATATGATTCTGGTTCCCTTTTGCTGTCTGGTTGAATATGCATAAATGCTGGGCTGCTTGAAAACTCACTTAGTCAAGGCAACTGACTTTTGACTTTTTAGTAGATCAGAGTCCTGAAGTGGAAAAGTCAACTATTTCTAAGAAAAAAAAAACACACACACACACACACACACACACACAGATGCGCTCATACAGACGCACACACACACACACACACACACACACACACACACACACACACACACACACACAAACACACACAAACTCAATCAAATAGAGTAATTTTACTTTGAAATAACAGTAGCCCAGCATTCCAGTACCATGGGACGACCATGGAGACAGGTCAATCATATGCCACAAGGCCACACTTGTTTACTCTTTCACTGACTGGATTTTAATTGTGAAAAAAATATAGATGAGCAACTTCAGCAATAGATCATTTCTATGTACCTACAACAGCATACAAAATAAGTTAAAAACAAAATTCCAAAACAGACCAATAGTACAAGCAGAGTAAATGAAGTGGCCATTGTGGCTGCCATGAAGTCTAAGATGGAACCCTTTGCTATTTTTATAGACATGACTTGTAAAAGAATATTAGGCTCAAAAAATACATAGAGACTCATGGCAACCTTTAGAAAAACTTAGCAATGTTCCTTTTGGTAAGGACTATATGTTTATTACTATTGATGTCACTCATCTGCATACTGTCATCCCTCACACTGTCGGCATTGACTAGTTTGTGGCTACCCTAACTACACACAGTGAATCTTCTGCTCTCCAGATTAAATTAATTGAGAGTTAGTCCTTTTTTTCTTTGAAGGTGAGTTTTATCATTAGGTTTCTGGGTTAGCCATGGGGGCAGCTTGTGCCCTCATTTATGCCAGTAGGGTATTGAGTTATTGGGAAGAGAATTTAATTTTCACTTCTGAATTGTTTTGGCAGGGGGTTGCATGTTTTAGATTTCTTGACAACATCCTTATTATATGGAAAGGGATCCCTGATCAGTGGTTAGAATATAAGAAAGTATTTGATGCAGCTACTGAATTTTTTTCTTTTACATGCCAGTTAAGACATGGCAGCATTGGTTATTTAGGCATCACTCTAGGGAAAGACAGCACATCAATAAAATATACTTCAGACATTTTTCGAAAGACAACTTTTTCCTATTCAGACTTACACTATGCCAGTTGTCATCCCTTTTTCCAAAAGAAAGGCATAGTAAAGAGACAATGGTGTGCTTGTGCAGAGCTGTTAATGGTGGCCTCAATTTTATTCATCAGATTAACTTGCATTGTTTATTGCATGAGGATATCCGAGTAATCTTTTAATAGAAATCAAGCATGGAGTGCTTAGTGGTAGATCTCCTAAGTTTTCCCACTGCTAGGTAATGCTAACAGTTTTATTGAGATACTAATGTTACATACTTTATATTCCAGTAACAAGAGAGTCAGTAACAGCTTGTCATTTATTTTACTGTACATTACTGATGCTTACAAATATGTGAACATTCTTTGAGACAACTGGAACACAATTTTTACTGATGAAGTTATGGCTAGACTGAGTGGCCCCCCCTTGAGTAGTGTTTAGCAGAGACTGAAATCTTAAGAACTTATTAGAATTAGAGCCAAGTTCCACTCGTGTAAAGTAGAGACCCATGGCCAAATGTGGTGATTGTAAACAATGTCACTACATTCACGAGGGTCCTTATATTTTAACTGAGGTGACAGACAGATCATTTCCCTGTCCCTGTGAAAGATCATGTGATTCCACCATGGTGGTATAAATGGCAATGTGTACCTCCTGTCCTGACTTTTATACTGGGAAAGCCACTCGAAAATTCAAGGAAAGGATATGCAAACATTGTTATGAAATTAAGAAGAAGAAATAAATACCAACACTTTATTAAACACAGCCTGGTTTGCACTAACTTTAAGAACTTTGTATTTTCTATAATGGATTTTATCCAACATAGTCCTAAAGGGGGTGATGCTACTATTTTATTGGAGCTCAAGGAAATGAACTGGTAGCTTAGACTTAACTCTAATATCTACCCTGGTCTTAATGACATTATTTCAATAAGTAGTGGGCTTAAATTGAGAATTTTGAACTGATGATTAACTTAGTTTAATGTTAACTCACAGCTACTGTGTTTTTTAGTATTATTATAATATTTTCTATATTAAATTCAAGATGAATGTAAGATTTTTAAGTAAGAAGTTTTATGTTGCCTTAGTTTCTAAGTCCTTTAAGGTTGATGTTTGGTTCAGTGTATTAACTAATCAATTATGCAACATCCTTTTCTTGATTGGTTTAAGGTTTTATAAATTGTGGATTTCTTTCTGTGCACAGTTTACTCTGAATATGTTCTTAATTTAGAATGAAAGAGCTTAATGCTACAATAAACATTGCCACTTGATTTGCTCTGCTGTACTGTTGGACTGTTTTAGAACGTCTGTTCTTTTTGTTGCCGATTAATCATTTATGTTTGACTCTTTGGGATCTCAACGACTTTACCACATATGACTTTCCTAACAAGAAGTGCAAAAAATAACTACAACAGAAAAAAAAAATATATATATATATATATACATATGTGCAATAACTATTAATTAGTTCATAAATCTATTTCCCTTATCCCTTATGTTAAATATAGTCACATACCTCAAAAGTGGTATTTCATAACCCTTGTGGACTTTCTGGTAAAGAAATGCAAATAAATAAATACTGTCACCTTAATTATCCTGCATTGACTGACAATTTTATAAATCACTGTATTTCCAGAATTAATGTAAACATTTCACATTATTCCTCTACCATTAGCTGTGGGTCACCTTAATCCTATCATTGCTATCTTTGCAGTTTTTGGAGTAAAAAGAGAGACTCAAAGGATGCCAGAAAATGAACCATTAAGTATTAATTCTGAAGCATCTCTGGCTCTTTCTATCTATGTGACATATACATATATACACATCCATTTAATTACATACACAAATTCATATGTGTAACTATTTAGCTGCAGATGGCTTTTCGGTCTGTCTAATCAACCAAAATAATGCCGATGCTACCATCCCATGGGTGCACCCTACTATTTTTATAGTATTCCACCTGTTCCATGACTTCATCAAGATCCCTGATGTTTTAATCTGCACCTCCATTCCAGTAGTTCTTTTTAACTGTTGACCACCCCTTCAGTGAAATGGTATTTCCTCATGTCTAGGCTAAACAGTACACAGTACACAAACCCTTCCACTGTCTCTTAGCAGAAATAGCTATTCAAACATCTCACTCTCCTTATTCCTACACAATACATATACCCTACACAAAACAAAACATTCCCACAACCACTCCAAACTCAAATTAAACAACACTAATCTTCCTAAACCACTGTCACATAAAAATTACACTAATGCTGTTATACACCTCCTCCTCTCTCACACAATGTGGCGATATCCACCCTAAGCCTGGCCCTACACCTTCAACCACACCAAAAACCCACCAGCTTCAACTGGTAACAATAAACACATGTAGCATATGTAAAAAAATTACTGAGTTCCATGCATGGCTATCCAATCACACCCCAGATATTGTAGCTGTAACAGAAATGTGGCTAAAACCTCATATTGCTGATACTGAAATTCTTCCCCCAGGGTACAACATACTTTGTGCTGATAGACTCCACAGAAAAGGTGGTGGTGGAGCACTAATCTATGATCACAGCCTTAACATAGCAATCTATCCCAAACAACCCCCTATTTTTGCTAATCTTACTAACTTCCCTTCAAATCAACAAACATATACATATAATTATAGCAATAATCTACATCCCACCAGGACAAAATATCCTCCTCCTTGAGGACTTTTTATCATGGGCAAACCAAAACATCTCACAGGAAACCATAATTCTAGGCAATACAAACATTAACTGGCTAAACCTAACAACCAATTCTCCAGTCAATAGCATAAACCTAGATAGCTTCACACAGCTCATTACAACTCCCACCCACAGCCTATCCAGTACATCTGAATCCACTCTAGACTAGATGTTAGTATCTCACCCACAAAATTATTCCAACTCAGGTACCTTACCTGACATACTAAGTGACCACCACCCAGCATTCACCCACAGGACCCACCTTCAAATATCAAAAACACATACCTACAAAACATCCAGAAATCTCTCCCACTTTGACCCTGACATATTTGTAAGTATTGTAAAATCCCAAAACTGGCTCCCGCTAAAATCATTCCCCCTAGATGATGCCGTTAACTACTTCAACAGACTCTTTGTGGACACACTAAATAGCTTAGCCCCTACTAGAATCAAACGTACCAAGGCTAACCATGTTCCTTGGCTAATTAAATCAACAAATCAAAACCTCCGTCATAGAGATAAAGCATGGAAACAGTGGCAAAAATATAAAACTAACCAAACTGAACTTGCCTATAAGCAACTCCGAAACAATTGCTAAAAACTAGTCATACAAGATAAGAAAAGCTACTTCTCCTCACAGCTATCCACCACAAACAGCAACCCTAATACGTTTCGGAAATCCGTTTCTACATTACGTAATCCTGGCACACCACAAAATCCATCCCCAACACCTAACAAAAGCCCACAGCAAAGCCCACAGCAAATCTCTCATGATTTTAACACCTATTTTATTACTACTATTCAAAACTTAATCAAAGACCCTAAAAATGACTCCTCACTTAAAAATAAAGCCTCCCCTACACTTGACTCCTGCACTAATAATCTAACAACAACATCATTTTGCATCCAACCCATTCCCACCTCACAAATAGGCAAACTTCTCAGTAAACTTAAACCCTGCTCCCTCTCTGCATATAAACTTCCCCCTGAATATTTAAAGCTAGCATCAAGCGCAATTGCATACCCAGTCAGTATACTAATAAATCGATCCCTCTCTGAAGGCTATGTCCCAAACTTATGGAAAAAATCTATCATCACCCCACTTCATAAAGGTGGAACCTTCCATGACCTGTCAAACTACAGCCTAATCTCAATACTTTCACCACTATCAAAAATATTAGAAACATGTGTGCATAATCAATTACTTAAACACCTCCAAGATAAAGAGCTTCTCTCTCCCACACAGCATGGCTTCCATCCAGCACATAGCACAATTACAGCCCTGCTCTCTTTTACTGATACTGTCAACAAAGCCCTTGACTCTGTTCTCTATACCTCAGTAATCCTACTAGAACTGTCAACAGCTTTCGACACAGTATCACACAACAAACTACTGTACCAAATATCAAAACTAGGAAGTTCCCCCAATTCTGTCAAATGGTTCACCTCCTACCTCAATAACAGGAAACAGTAAAATGGCAAAATGTGCAATCTACCTATCAAATAAACAACATAGGAGTCCCTCAGGGTTCCATTCTAGGGCCACTACTTTTCAATATATTTATCAATGACCTTCACAAAGTATCTCCACTAGGTAACCTGATCCAATACGCTGATGATTCGACAATTATTTCTTCCGCCAATACCTTCCCTGACCTTCTCAACATAACCCAAAAGGCTTTTACCTCAATAGAATCCTGGCTAAATAATTCTCAATTACTACTAAACGCCAAAAAAAACAAAACTACTCCTATTCACTTCAAAACCACCTAACATAGACTTTAAGGTTTTTTCTAAAGATGGAATTGAAATAGAAATAACTAAAACAGCCAAACTATTAGGTATAACAATAGATGACAAACTCACCTTTGAACCACATATTCATAACACAATAAAAAAGGTTCTCTTCAAACTAAGCAAACTGTATAGACACAAGTTATACCTCAATAAGCAAACCAAAGCTAAACTAACAAGTACCCTGCTCTTCCCTTCCCTTCTATATGGATGTGCTATCTTCACCAATCTACTTTCATCCCTTAAGAATAAACTGAAATCCTGCTATTATAAAATAGCTAAGTTTGCCTCAGGTAAACCAAACCGTACACACCACTGTGAAGCAACTGCAGAACTCAACTGGCTAAAATTCTCAAGCCATCTTTCTTATATCCAGCTAAAACTAGCACATAAATTAATCTTCAAGCCCCACCTCTGCCCCTGCTTCATTCAGTCATACAAACGTACAACCCTGCATGGCCACTTAGATCCTCTCAGAAACAACTAATAAAGGTCATAAAACCTAACAAAGTCTATACTCTTATAGCAAAACTTTGGAACAAAATTACCCTCCCATATAACACAAATGGAATCTGCTAAACTCTTTAAATCATCATTCAAACTACACTACCAAAATAACTTGTCCTGTCACTGCACAACAACTAAACCTCCATAGCCTCCCCACCTCTTGCCAAACCATCCTATAGGGTAATCTCAACTAACCCCTGTACATATTGCTGCCCTTACTGCCTAACCTTTTTCTCCTTCTCCCTACCTCTTGCTCCCCTTTACTGCTTTTTTTCCATCCTTCTCCCTGCTTCTTGCTACACTACCCTATGTGACACTCACAACTTACCTGACTAGTACATCTGCCCTTTTACTCATGGGATTAACTCTCTGCCGTGCTTGAAACCTTTCTGTTAATTTTTATCTCAAGGTGGAACTACGAATAAGTTCTCATAATGTACTGTATTGAATGTACTACCATTATAGAACATAATGTGCATTGAGTATGATATTTGCATAGAATGTACTACCATTATGTTATATAATGTACAAATGTTTCTATAACTCAATATGTCTTAATGTTTTGTATGTACTACCTTGGAGCTTTTCTCCCCAGGCCTTCACTGAAAATGGGTCAATGGCCCAGTGGACTTTCCCGGTCAACAGATGTCAATAAATAAATAAATAAACCTAGTCCCTTTCAACAAGCAGTTGTACACTGTTCTCCCTACATCATCTTCCTTTTTCAGTTATGTGCCCTCACTCTTACGTCTTATAGTTTGCACCCATACTGTACCGTGGACTGCCTAATTTTTCCAGTGAGTACAGTTGTAGTCTTCTGTTTTATCAGTTATTACCAGAAAAGTCTGACTGGGCAAGTACTCTTTTTCACAGAACACCCAGCGGGGAAGAAGCTTTAAATGCATTTACACAAGAAATTGTGTAAGCAGGCATCATGTTCTGTTGTCACACAAATTAACAAAAAGTATGTGGTTACAGATTTGAGACTGATATTGAGGTAATAATAAAGTATATTAAATATGCAAAATGGTGCAGTGAAACATTGTTGCAAAGTGGCAGTGCAAGAACAATTTTTAAAAGATGCACAAAATGGTGAATGGAATGGAAGACAGATAGAAAAAATGCTTTACTGGTTCCTACTCCTCCTCCTCTTTCCCAAACCTTTCCTTCTCTCTTATATCTTATACTTTTTTTTTTTTTTTTTTTTTTTTGGCTGACTGTCCTATTTATTTTTTATATTTTTTTTTTTTTCTGCTGCACTGCACTTTGTATCCTATTCACTGTTGTTCCTTTTAATACAATATTTAACTGTTCTGCCTCTTTATCCTTTTCCTCTGCTGTTCTAGTTTATCTATGACCGTCCATCTTCCAAGTGCTCTTTGTTTCTTCAGCTTGCTATATAATTCATTTTGCCTGTATAAGCCTTGTTGTTTTACTGCTTGAGTCCTAGTTCTTACATCATTTAACCGTTTTTGGACAGGACTTCTCCAAGTACTGTCACCAGTCCATTTCCATCCTCAGGGAATACCCTCTTCTCACTTCTGTTTCCCTGTCTGCTTCTGCCATCTTCCTATCCATTTTTTCATCAACTTTTGTTTTTATTTTAACATTCTCATTTCCTCAGGGTATGCATTAGCTACCACAGCTTCAGAGTCTAACTCCTCCCTGCTTTCTAAAATTTCCCAAATATTACATCCCTTTCACTCCACACTCTTTAAGACATACCTACCTGTTATCATTCCCTCCATTAAATTTTTTACCTGTAATTCCTGTCAGCTTCCTAAATTGTGTCATTATATGTTTTTCCTTTAATTTATACTACTTTTTCAGCCCTCCTTCCTTTCAGTGGTTGAGTCACCTAGTCTGTGACAGGTACCACTTGTCTCTGACAGATGCCAGTATTGGTCCATTTCTGTACTTCTACATATGGAATCTGCAAGGGGAGGAGGCAGTCTGGGGCTCAGTTTTTTTTTTTGCTCCTGTATGGTTGTCCTAGTGATTTCTGTTTATTTACTTTGCATCTCAAGCAAAGTTGGCAGTGCCATGATTGCTCCCCAGGCTAGTGAAAGCGGATAACATATGCATACTAAATCTAGAGCAACTGATAATTGTTTTTCAATCTTACTCACAAACACTGGCTAATCTACAATGTATGTACTGTACCTGTGTACTATGTATGTATTCTACCTACATTCCAAAGTTCAGCTGTACACCACAAATCTATTACTTACCTTTATTTTTAAAATTAATATCTTTTTTGATTGTTCTCTCCACTGTAACTGTTTGTGCCGCATACCACTGTAAAAGCATGTCTCTTGTAATTTGTGTGTATACTGATTATGTCTAAATAACTAAATGTGTCTGTAATTTTTCTTTGTGGAGCTTTTCTCCCTGGGCCTCTGCTGAAAAAGGGCCTTTTCGGCTCAGTCAGACACCCCCGGTTAACAAATGTAAAATAAAAATAAATAAAAAATTATATTATTATTATTCCTCCATGATCATGGCCTCTCGAGAAAGAACAAAAAGTGTTTTACTTTACTGCTCTGAACAAGTAGTATTTTACATTTGTTTTACAATATAATTCTTTCTCCAAGTGGCAGGGACTTCAGCATTGGAATTACAAAATAAGGAGTACTTACATAGGGGTTGAAGTAAGCTTCACCTCATCAAAAGTATTGGTAGGAAGTCTTTTGATTGTAATTGTGTTTAAAAGAGTTGTTTACATCACTACTGCCAATATCATCTTATATGTACTTGAAACTTGTGCAGATAATGTATATGGAAAAGTGCTTCAGGGAGTGGGAAATTGAGATATAGCAGACCTGCATTTTCTAGATCCTTCTAGTCCCCATGCCGCCTTTGTTTGTAATGGTAGAAAAGTACTTAAAATGTTACAATAAACATATACAAGTGCTGTTATGTAAACTCATTTGAGCACGCTGTTGTAGGGGTGTTTAAAAGTCCTGTTAAGTGAAGCTGATAAAAGAAAGGTATAGTTGTTGCTGTGGTGACATTTCTTTGCCTTCCCAGTTTTACAGGTAAAATGTTTTACCTGAAGAAGTCTCACAACTGGTTGAGATGAAAAGCACTTTGTGTATATTAAAGAACATGTTTTATTCTTTTTAAAAAAGTGTGTATTAAAGAACGTATTTTATCTTCACTGTTGATGTGGACTCTGCATTTCTCTGTGGGCATATTGTATCAGTTTGCTGCTTGTCCATTTCCTAGTTGAGTGCCTTCCCAGTTTTAGATGGGGCACTACTAGTGGTAATTCTGCCGATGGTGGTTTCACAGGACTAGAGCTGTATTTTCTGGACTCTTTACTTATTTAACCCTTTCTCTAAAACAACTTAAAATACTAAAAAGAGGGGTCTACCTGATTTTATATAATCTTAACTTAAAGGTCTTTAAAACAGTTAAATAACTTTCTTTGTCCATTTTTAGTTATATACTCCTTGGCAACCTCACTACATAGAGCATACTGCTGGGTGTATTTATACAACTTAATATTTCACTGCAGATATGTAATGCTTATATAAGCCTGTAAGTATCACTGAGAAAGTACAGTGAAATAAACAGATGGGCTCACAGGCACAGAAGGACGGGGCATAACCTGAAGATTTCAGGAAGAATTAGGATTTTTCTCTTTTCATAGACTTTCCAAGATGGTGTGACATTGGAGGTGGTGTATTAGAAGTGAGTTGTGAGGATAAAGCCACAGCACTTGACATAAAGGGAGGTGCAGCTTTCCCCCTGCAAAAAAGTAAATAAATAAATAATGCTGTCTGCATGCAGTGGTCTAAAGGAATGATGGGATGAGGGGACTCTTTTGAATGGAAAGTGGACATTGGCAATCCAGTGTTGGTATTTTTAAATTAGCCCAATATATTAAGTATTATTTCAAACTTTTATGTTCCAGGTTTTTATACCACTGCACTGATATTTTTTTATATATAGCTAGATAGGAAATGAATGATTGATGAACAACCTCATAAGTTATAACATTCATCTTACCTTAAAAGATAAGCTAACTAAAGAGATTACACATTTAAATCAATGGGTGGCATTTGCAACCACCAGAAATTAATAAAGAGAGTCCTTTTATGTGGAGGCTTTTGCCCCCAACCCTCAATGTATGGGGTCTGCCCCATACCTCTGGAACTTAAACGTGACTTCAGGGATACACAACTGAGTAGAAAGTGTAAATTTCTCAGTATTGTTACATTCCATTTCATGCATTTTATCTGTAACATAATCTAACCAACTGATGCCACCAAAGAAACTTTAGCATGTGATAAATGCATGCAAAAATTAATTGTATAACACCTCTATATACGTGTGTGTGTGTGTGTGTGTGTGTGTGTGTGTGTGTGTGTGTGTGTGTGTGTGTGTGTGTGTGTGTGGTTGTGTGTGTGTGTGTGTGTGTGTGTGTGTGTGTGTGTGTGTGTATATATATATATATATATATATATATATAGATATAGATATATATATATATATATATATACATATATGGGTCCCATACCTATCAACCTGGAAGCATTAAAAATCTGGACAAGGCCCATGAAAAATAGGTACAAATCTGTATGCTGTTTAACATAAAATTTGAATAAAAAATTATGTAACCCCACCCACTCCAATGGAAACTAAAGAGCAGACAACCAAATATGGCACTAGAGTCCCCCTGCAGCCATTCCAATGTCCAATTACATGGCTATTTTTCCCCATTTACCATAAACAATAATGTGTGCATATTGCTTTATTTATACAATGATTATTTGGATTTTATGTTTACATTTTGCAGCACAACAATGCACAAACACTAACAGACATCTGCTAAACAAAGGAATACTGTCCCGCAATAAAAATAGACTTGGCATTAAAACTTCTCTGCCCTTGAAACTCACATTCATTGAAACAGCATTGGAAACCATACCACATCCAAAGAAAATGCATTTGGCCAGTGGTGGATAAAGATTACCTTTGGGTCGTTTTCAAATCATTGGCCCCTTGCACACAAAACAAGAAACATACATGTGTTTTTCGATACACCTTCCTGACTTTATTAAATTGTATTCCTTGTATACTACAGCACATTTATTAGACAGAGCGCATTTTAAATTTATTATTTGAACATTTTTCCAGTAGGCAATGAAACAAAAAGCATGAACCAATAATGACAAAACTGCCCAATTCAGAACTTTTCCATCATAAAAGTCTACTTTCACACAAACACACATACACACACACACACACACAATATATATATATATATATATATATATATATATAAAATAAAATGACAGTAGTGTAAGGCATAGGCATCTTGCACAGCTTCTTGCACTTATTTTCAATTATGTTTTTTTTTTGTTTGTTTTTTTTTTTGGGGGGGGGGGACAAAAGGCCAAAACCAGGGACACATTTTAAACATTGCTTGTATAATTTTGTAAAGTTGCTAGAATAAAATGTTGTGTTATCACCATGCCTTTCACTGGCAAGTCTTGAACTCAAGACCCTGTGCAGTACAGTCAGAGCAACATACCACTATGCCAAATCAGCAGTTTGTCCTTAAAGATAGGAAGACTGAAACTTAAATGGCTATTTAGTGAATTCATTTCTCACTTCTGATCTTATAAACTTAGAAAATTGCTAGAATAAAAGGTTTTGTGGTACCATTTATTTTCTGAAGAATATGAAGTCTGTGTGTTTTGTGTGCTTTGCTCTCTAACATCATATACAATGTGTTCTGCTCAGTGGAAAAGGTACTTCAAGGCCATTTAAACCAAACATGCAGTTACAGAGGTTTTTCTGTCTTACAGCTTCCAAAATTTCACAGCAGACATTTTTTCCTCTCACTACTAATTCTGGCCTGCAATGGAAGTAGGTGCTACAGTCAGCTTATGATATTAAAAATATGAAAAGTAAAAAAGAAAATAGATTCACAAAAATGGCAAAAACAGACAGCCCAATATTAAAAACTATTACCCTTCAAACTGTAAACAGAAGTCTCCCCTAGAAATCCAATAAAATAAGAACATGGCACTTGTTTTAAAAAAATAATTTAAGCAACTCCCCATATCACTGCTAAAGCCTAACATTTTGAGAAGTTTTCAACTTGGCATCACTGAATCACTATCACCTGTGCTGTAACTCTGAATTAATGCAGTTTCAGTCCAAAGTGGAATTTGAAAGAATGACTCAAAAATGACATTTACAAACAAAATTGTACAATGATTCAACTTAATAAGATAGAAGGATCCCAGAAGTAATTAACCAGAAAGATTATTGTCAAAATTCTCTGTAGTTAAAATAATAATCCTGTGCAAAGGTCAGTCAGTTAAAATGGCCAATTTATTATTATTTTTAATTATTTTCAACAAATGCTCATAGCTCTCACAAAATCCAACATTTGAGCTCAGATTTTCAACTTACCATCTATGAACTATTTCCAGCCCAACTATATCGAATTAGTAAAACTTAGATCCCATAAGGGATTTACAGAAATGATTGTAAAACATCCACAAAAGAAACTGCATAACATCATAACATATTTAGAAAGAATGGTAACTAAAATGACAGTCCAGAACATTTCATAACAGAATTCACATAGTACAATTGCAATTAGTTGAAATGGGCAATGTATTTTTTAAACATTATTTTCCAACATGTGCATGTAACTCTGCCAAAACAGTAGAAGCATACCATCTGGCTATACACCATGAAACACACTGTATTCTCACCAGCAACTGTGATTCCTTTGTCTATGGAGATTTGCAACTACAGAACTGGTATATATAATTTCGGGAAGGGGGGGGGGGGGCTTGTGCCTCAATAAAAAATGTTTGCAGTTTAATTTTTTACCCTTGTGTGTTTTAGGCATTAATATTTTGCTACTGCAGACTGTTGGATTTGTTTGTTTGTCATTAGATGACTATATATAGACAAACAGAAGATACCAAAGCAGATTTGCAGTTTGTATTAGTGCGAATGTTTTTTTTTCACCCAAATGGCTAGTAAATAAGGGTTTATTTTCCCATCTGTGCCTACTGACCATCAGCTAAATCTGCTGTAAGTACTGAGCCCATTTATTCCCTGCGACTTGGGGTATCCAACATGAAAGTGAGAGCCGAATAGAAGGGGGGAGCACCACCTATTTTAGTTTACTGTACCAGTATTTGTTTACGGGGTAGAGCTCTGTTCTCACTGGACCTTTTTCAGACTCAGCGCAGAAGCAGTATCTGGATAAGTGACTTGCGCAGAGTCACACAGTTAGGTAATAGAGGCTGACGGAATCAAATTTCTTACCTCTAAGCTAAATGCCAGACACAGGTAGCCATGGTAGCGGTTTATGCCCTCATTGCTAAATGCCAGACACAGGTAGCCATGGTAGCGGTTTATGCCCTCATTGCTAAATGCCAGACACAGGTAGCCATGGTAGCGGTTTATGCCCTCATTGGCTTCCACAGATTCCTGCAGTGAAGATTTTCTGTTTTTAGATTTTGCCCAGCCCTCTGCGTGACTGATATTTAAATACATTAAAAAATGTGTATTTATTTGTTTATTTATGTTTGTTAAAATGGCCAGTCCAAGTTGGCCATGAAAAATCCCACCTCAGAGACCAGAGGAGAAAAGCACTAGTAATTAAACATAAAAAGTATTTAAATGAATATGTGAATAGCACAAGGAACATGTATATTACTAAGGTATATACAAATTAAAAAAATGTTTTGAACAGTATACAGCAATCTTGATTATATACTTTGTAAAGCTAAAAACAATAAATGTTGTAGCTTTCAAATAGAGATATAAGAGAGAGTGGTAATATAGATAGCTGGTAGAGGAAGTGAATTGTACTAGAGATGAAGACTAGAATAATTAAAGAAGTGGTATGTAGGGAAAGAGAGTAAAGTAACTGGGAAAAGAAGAAATTGAGGTGTGAGAGAATAAAAGGATGACTGAGGTAGATAAAGTGGGTGTGGTAGTAACCTGTGAGAGATGAACTTATCTAGCCAAACTGGAGGTAAAGCTCTCTCCAATCAAGACTGAACTTGACAGTCAAGAGGAGAAGGTAAACACTTGCACCACACCACAGTCATCATATAGTCTCACTAAATCTACACCACCAAAATCCACAAATAGAAACACAAAAACATTCGTGGAGGCTCTCAATAATAATCTGCTCAAGAAACAGAGACCTCCAAAGCAGAAATGCAAGCAACCTCCACCCCCCAACACAACCCAAATGACACATAGCCCGCAGACTCATTGTGCCACTCAACCACAGCCAATAAGGCAAAACAACGTACCAAACACATTAGTCATAGGTGACTCTATAGTCAGGCACACTGATGTCCCACTCACCAGGCTAAACAAGGAGAAGGTTACTGTCAGCTGCCTGTCGGGTGCCAGGATCCACCACATAACGCATGCACTCAGGTCACTCCACAACAAGTACAAATATGACTCTGTCATTGTCCATGTTGGTGTGAACGACCTGAGACGTACCTCCCTGGACTATATGAAATGAGACATGGAGGAGCTCTCCGATCTTGTAGCCCAGGCAGGTATGACCCTAGCCATGAGTAGCATTCTGCAATCACCTAGAATGATGCCGCAGTACAAGGACAAAATTATTGACTTCAACAATTGACTAAGCTTCTGGTGTCATTCTAAAGGGGTCCAGTATCTGTCTGCCTGGGATGACATGGTCGACAGACCACGATGCTTTGCCAGAGATGGCCTGCACCTGTCACCCCTGGGATTCCAGATACTGGCTAAGGTTCTTGCTGCCCCTATAGTGCCTTTTTTAGGCAAGGTTCAAATGACAAATTCACCACCGTAACAGGAACAGGCAAGCAAAAACTGAGGGTGATGCTACTCAATACTAGAAGTCTAAATCTCAAAATGCACTCACTCGGGGCACTCCTTAAAATGGAGAACATCGATATCTGTGCAGTGACTGAGATGTGGTTCAAGGCTCGAGAGGGCACCCCTGCACTATCAGGCTATAACTCATACTACACTTTTCAGCCATGTAACCTGGACCGGAACACCAAAGGCAGAGGTGTTTCCATATTCTTTAAAGATATCCACACCAGGCTAGTTGCTCAGCATAATGCAGCCAAGGTTATGCAAGTGCAACTAACTCTGGACAAAACTGCAATCCAAAATGTAGCTTGCTACAGATCACCCACCATGCCCCAGGATTCCCACTCCTCTTTTCTTGATGTACTGGAAAATATTAGGGTTCAACTAAACACCCTAATAATGGGCGATTTCAACTACCCACCATTAACTGGGAAAGCTACTCATGTACCAACTCCTTCGCTCAGCGCTTTCTGGAATTCATAAACTCCAATTCCTTGGATCAACTTAGCCACACCCCCACCAGGGGCAACAATATCCTAGATCTAGTCATTACCAACATGAGTGACCGGTGTTCCACACCTGAAGTCAACGCCTCATTGGTCCGATCCGACCATAAGCTAATTACCCTGGGTATCCACATCCTGCCCCCACCCCCCATTAAGGAAACCATGGTAAAAAATTTCTCCAAAGCCAACTTCATGCTTCTTAAGACAGAAGTGGTGAACTTCATCACACCCATGCAGATGAACAATACAGTTACAACTACTGAATCCTACACAATTGCACTTTATAAGCACTTACATGCGTGCATGGATCGTGCTATCCCAAACAGAACCAAGATGCTATCCTCCAAAAAAAGGAAGCCAATCTGGTGGCCCCCTGCCATAAACAAACTGTACAACAGAAGGAAGAAACTGTTGCAAAAGAGAGTAAAATCCCATGAGTAGAGGAGCTCCCTGGTCAGCAGTAAGAAGCTGCGATCCCTAATAAAATCCTCCAAAGCTAGTTACGAAAACAAAATCACCACTGATTCTAAAGACAACCACAAAGCATTCTATAGCTATGTCAAGAATCTCAATGGTAACACTCAGATCTGCTGAGTTACAGCACAATGGCACTAAATATACAGACCCAACTGATATTGCCATTATCCTGGCAGATAGGTTCAGTGCTAACTTTACCCCCCCCCCTCACCCCCTAAATAGTCTATCTCTATACCGGAAGAATGCAAAGTTCCTGTAATCATGGCTGCACAGGTAAAAACCACACTCTCCAAAGCCAAGAACACAGCATCCATGGGACCAAACAACATCCCAGGCTGCGTTCTACACAAACTACAGAACGAACTGGCACCCCACCTAAGTACCATGTTCAGTCATAGCCTCACTTCAGGCTTTGCACCTGCTGAATGGTGCACAGCGACGGTTATCCTACTCCACAAGGGTGGAGCCACCACAGACTCGGGGAACTACCGCCCCATTAGCCTGACGAGCCTGGTCTGCAATGCCATGGAATGTATCATCATGGAACTTATAAACAAAGACATTGGTAATCTACAAACTCTGGACCCCACCCAGTTTGGGTTTCTAAAATGCAGATCATGTCTCCTAAACCTGATAGACTTCTTTGAAGCAGTCACCAAAGATGTAGACAAGGGTAAGGTGGTTCACACAGCCTATCTAGATCTTGCCAAGGCTTTCGACACCATCCCCCAATATGGAATTATAGATAAACGCACTAAACTAGGTATAAATCCCTATGTCACAAGATGGGTTGCCAACTGGCTCACTGACAGAACCCACATTGTGAAAGTAGCAGACTCCAAATTCGACTTCAAACCAGTGACTAGTGGAGTACCACAGGGTTTAGTCTTGGGTCCTCACCTGTTTGGTATCTACTTCTCTGAAGTACAGGCTAACACAGAAGGTCTTTGGCTAATGAAGTTCGCAGATGACTGCAAACTAGGAGCCATAATCGAAACTCCTAACGATGTAGACATCCTACAAAAGGGCCTCACTGAGACAGATGCCTGGTGTCAAAGCCATGGCCTCAAGCTCAATGCCAAAAAGTGCATTGTCATCCTCTTTGGTAAAAACTCTGTACCCATGAACTACAACATAGGCAGTTGTATACTTAACACCGAAAGTGTGATAAGAGACCTTGGGACACAGGTGGACAGTAGTCTCTCCTTTGATAATCACATCACCACAGTAGTCAGGAAATCCTTCTACATGGCACACCTCATCACAAAAGGTTTCTCATCCAGAAAAAAAGAGGTCATTGTTCCCCTCTACTCATCACTCATTAGACCCATTATAGAGTACAACGCCCCTTTTGGTATGTACCTCACAAGGTATCTACAACTGGAAAGGCCGCAGAAATATCTCACAAAGAGGATTACTGGCCTCAAACAGATGCCCTACGCAGACCGTCTCAAAAAACTCCAGCTTTACTCCATCACATATTGCCTACTCAGAGGTGATCTCTGCCTAACATACAAAGCTATGTCAAACCCAGAGCTGTTGGACATGCTCCACTTAAAGAAATCCCAATCTCTCCAAGCTACATGTTCTAGGGACCTAAACCTTGTCACCACAATAAACAGAACATGCCGGAGGGATAGATTCCTGTCGCAGAGACTTCCCATACTCTGGAATAAACTACCTATCTATATCAAACAAAGCTCCTCATTAGCACTCTTCAAGAAAAATCTTGATGATTGGATGGGAAATAGGAAATTCACTCTGGAGATCACCTCTGTGGCTCTGCTCGACAGTGGCACAGGAAAATAATTTTCTTGGGTGGCAAAATCCAGGGCACCTTTTTGGCTGGGCTTGTATAGGCCCCAGGGCTGACAGCCTAGTACCTTCCTATGAACCTACCTATGAACCTATGAATGAAGAGACGGCAATGAGATTAGAAAACATGGAAGAGGTAGAGTGAGCATAGAGAATTGAGAAGAAGAAATGGCAAGCAAAAGGAAGGATGAAGGCTAGGCATTAGAGAAAAAAGAAGCACTATGCATAATTGTAAAACAAGTATGGGGAGTGTTAATGAGAATGGATTAAAATTAGTTAGTAATCATGATAAAGAGAGGTATAGGTGTCATACGGTAGGGATTTAAAGAAGAGTTTGATAGAATATAAGGAAGTGATGAAGAATTTGGAAGACTATAGGGAATTAAGGTAGAGATGGTGATAGTATACAAAATTAATGAAGAGCTGGAGAGGATATAGGGAATTATTGAAGAGCAGGGGAGAATATAGGGAATTAATGAAGAGTTAGGATAACACAGGGAATTAATAAATAGCTGGGGATAGTATAGGGAATTAGAGATGAGTTGGGGACAATGTAGGAGTGGAGTGCATAACCAGATGAATAAGTACAGGAGCAGATCCATGAGTTAGACAGGTAATCTGTTATATTATTTTTGAAGGAGCTGAATACTGTGCTTTATCTGATAGATAAAGGGAGGAAGCTGCACAATGTGTATATGTGTATGGAGCACAGCATCACCAAAGTGCTGTAAGATTTTTGACCACAACAAGGAGTCTGCATCAGCTGAGTGTTTAGGTTTTATAAGAGAATTCACCTTTAAGTAAGGAATTAATGTAGGGGCATTTATCTGGAGAGTGAAGTATTCTGTGGGCCACTTGTAGCTGTATGAAGATAAGGATATTTGGGAGTTCAAACCAGTTTAGCTTTTCTTTAGAGCTAAACGATTGTGGGAAAATGTTGGCACCTTGGTTGCAATTTTTTTGTTTGAGTTATGTTAATGTTTGCAAGAACTGGAGAAGCATAAAGTAGGGTAGAAACAATATTTTTGTGTGGTTCAGCAGTGCAAAGGTTAAACATTCTACACAGACAGCCTAAGTTTGGTGATTTTTGGTATGTGCACCTTTACCTCAGGGCCTACTTTGCCCTCCCCATACGTGTGTGTTCTTCCACATACAAACTAATGATAGGTACAATCACTAGCTTGTTAAGCCAAGCTGAAGTCCTCAGTCCATGAGCTGCACCACAGGCCCCAGAGACCCTCTGCTTACAGGTTAAGAAATACAGCAATTGGCTGGAACCATCATTCTTTATTCAATATTGAATCCTCACTCACACCCCCCCCCCTTCCCCTTGCATGGCTCCTATACTGCACAAGCTTCTGATTGGAAGCTGGTCATAATCATGGCTTTACTTTTCTATGCGAAATTGCTGGGCAGAAATAGAGAAGAAGTTTCATATGCAGTGACATTTCAGATTTTTTTTAATTTGGAAAAAATGAAAGAAAACCATGTTTCAAATGTGCTGCTTTTATTTGAGAACTGTAGGCTTGCTGTTTTGAAATTATATATAACTAAAATGTTGGATGAAACCACTTTTCTTATTTTTTTTTAGGACCAACAGTTTCTAAAATGCACCATTTGGGTAGTTTAAAGTAACATAATTCTGATTGCAATTTAAGCAGAGTGGGGAATTGTGATTCTTAAACAGTACCGCAGTACTTATATCAAGTCTGTGTGGTCTGCACTATGCAGTACAAAACACACTGCAAGTGTAGTTTAATACTGTCTCTAAAGAAGGCTGGTAGGTGTAGCTGTCTATAAGCATGTATTTCTACATGGTAGATACTCCCGCAATCCTGCAGACCCTTCTGAATATCAGGCATGACAAAATGACAGCTCCCACACTGCATCCTTGTCATAGTTACATTTATGACAAAGTGACAGCCCTGTTCCCAAATGCACACACAATATAATGACATCTCCCTTTCCACTGTATTTCACTGTCACTAACATAGAGTTCAGCTTTCCTTTATATTATCACCTGCACAGTGAAGTTACATTGCAACTTCCCCCATCCTTCATACACTCCCGGTCAACAAATTTAAATAAACAAATAAATAAATAAAATAAATAAATCCTTCATGCAGGTATTTGTATCGCACTGGTGGTGTGTAATAGTTCCCTGTCCTCTTCTTCTTCTTCATCAATAGGTTATGTTGGCAATAATTATGCTCCTATTACCAAAGGGCACTAGAACGGAAATCCAAAAAAAAACTGAAGGACCAGCAAAAATGTCTCTGACTCTCACTCCTGTCCTATTTCAGTCTTTCTCTGCAACTTCCGTAATAAGTTTATAATATTTAGCATGCCTACCTTGTGGTTTTATATGAAAATAGCATTTATTATGTCTAATATGTAGTTGTAATAAATTAGAATGTTTTTCCATTTGTAGGTAGACAAAACTGATATCACAATGCAATATTAATTTGTGTGGATTTGTTGTGTGTATTCTATGAATAAGCTCAAAGCTGAAATGTTTCTGTTCCTTCCTGTAGTTAATGGCTTTAGTTGGTAGAAAGTCCAAAGATTCATTTTTTTTCCTCTTGCTTTTATAACTTAAAAACATTATTGTCACATTACATCTGACAACGTGTCAGTATCTGGCTTAAAGAATGTCAGCAAACAATGCAGTTAAGAATATGGATCAGATGTAAATCTTTGCCATGCTGTGCTTAATTGGAAAAGTCTGTCCTCTGTCTGCTGACTCTGTCTTAACTGAGCAGACAGCTTATAAGGCTCATTTTTAGAAGCTCCTTTCTTTTATATGGTAAGGCTACATTACAAACAGTCAGACTTTTTTAGTTTGCCAGGTAGTGCTCTCCAAAAATAGTTCCTGTTCTGTCCCCTTCATAATTCTACAATCTGAATTTGTTTTTTTTTTTTTTGCATTTCGTTTGTCTATGCCCCTTCAGTCCACTAAACAGAAACACACACACACACACACAGACTCATGCACTCACACCAGACACATAGCTAGATCATCTGGCATCCTGTGCTTGTGCAGTTCCCCAAACTGCTGCCCCCTCTACCTCATACTCAAAAACACAAAAATGAGAATCACAAAAAAAAAAAAAAAAAAAAAAAAAGACTTGTCTGCATACTACTGATGAAACAATAGGCTTGCTACAACCATTCAGATGTCACCAGTAGTGCAGTACATACAAATCCGCAATATCGTCACAGCTTCATAAATGCATTGTCGATATTGCCCTCATAGTCCATTGGCATCTGTTAATCATGCTACCTGACAGCTTGCTCTCTTGCTCTTTGGTCTGCTACACCCTAAGCCCCTTCCTATGTACAGCTCTGACACAGAGATACACACACATGAACACAAACCTTTCTCCAGTATATGTTTGAGAAAGGAAAAAAATCAGTCATCTGAATTTCATATCCTTGTGCTCTTAAGTAAGCATGTACTTAGTCTTTGTTTTATATCAGCTATCAAGCAGAGGCATCTCTAGCCTTTATGGTTTAGTTCTGTAAGGTTTTAAAAATGTGTCATTATCCACTGTTACAAGATCTGCCATTATTTGGTTGGCGACTAATTATTCTTGCAATAGCTACTATCCTAATGTTTGAGGTCTGGGTTGTTATGGTTGTGAACATCTCTCAGTGTTCTGTTTCTTAGGACTGCAGTATCATTTATAGGTTATGAGATGGACTACTAAACAATCATCTTTACTGGTTACAGTATCTATGTTTAAATGTGTTTAGGAAAGCAGAATTGCATTTTCTGTAGTAGGTAAGAATAATGCACAGAAAAAGGAGCACATACCACAGCTTTTAACTTTAAGAATTTGTTTCTGAGTGGAATATAAATCCATGCATCTGAGAAATTCTATTTCAGCAGTCATTTCTAGTATTGAAAGGGTGCTATATGGAAAAGTACTTGTACTAAGAGAACTTTACCTGTCTTAACGTAGCCATGTCAGACTCCAAACCAGTTACAAGTGGTGTCCCACAAGGCTCAGTCCTGGGACCTCTCTTGTTCAGTATATATTTCTCAGAGGTACAGGCCAACACGGAAGGACTGTGGCTGACCAAGTTTGCAGATGACTGCAAACTGGGCGCCATAATCGACTCTCCAGCTGACACAAGCATCCTCCAAAAGGGCCTCATAGAAACAGACAACTGGTGCCAGAGCCATGGCCTCAAGCTAAATGCCAAAAAGTGTATAGTCATCCCCTTTGGCAAAAACAAAGTGCCCACAAATTACCACATAGGTGGTAATCCATTAAGTACAGAAGAAGTAATTAGGGACCTGGGGACCCAAGTTGATAGCAATCTCTCATTTGACAACCATGTGGCCAAAGTGGTTAGAAAAACATTTTATATAGCCCACCTAATCATGAAGGGATTCACATCTAGATCAGTGGAGGTCATCGTGCCTCTTTACTCATCCCTCATCAGGCCCATAATTGAGTACAATGCCCCTTTTGGGATGTACCTTACCAGACACCTGCAGCAACTGGAAAGTCCCCAAAAGTATCTCACCAAGAGGATCAAAGGGCTCAAACAGATGCCATATGCTGCCCGGTTAAAGAAACTCCTGCTCTACTCAGTGGCATACCGCCTGTTCAGAGGCGATCTGTGCCTGACGTATAAAGCCATGTCCAACCCGGAATTAATGGACATGCTGCACCTCAGAAAATCCAAATCCCATCGAGCTACGCGCTCGAGAGACTTGAACCTCAGCACTGAAATAAATAGGACATGCTGGAGGGGCAGATTCATAACCCAGAGGCTCCCTTCACTCTGGAATAAAATCCCAGTCCAGGTTAGGCAGTGTCCCTCATTGACTCACTTCAAGAGGAATCTTGATGAGTGGATGGGAGATCGTAGGTTTACCCCGGGTATCACTTCTGTGTCACTGTTAGACAGAGGCACAGTATACTAACCTTGAAAAAGGGCATAGCAAAATAAATTTAAAATGGGTGGCGAAAGCCAAACACATTCTGGCTAGGCTTATAAATGCCCTAGGGCAGATAGCCTAGTATGAACCTATGAATTCTTAATGAGATTACAGGGTTTAATTTTTTCTGCCTTCAAGACCACACATTTGTAACTAGGACATTTCAAACACACACATAAACACACACACACTCACACACACACACACACACACACACACACACACACACACACACACACACACACACACACACACATGCAAAACTGCTGCTTAAAAAATATAGTAGTACAAAACATCAATGACTATTTTTAAAAGCCCTAGTTCTCCTGTGAAATAGAAACGTGGCTTACATGCACTGAAACAGACAAAGAGTCAGTTGTGCTCAGCTGGGTTAAGAGACTTTTTAGTATTCCAAGAAGAGGGACAACCAGGGGGGGCATATGCATTTTGAGTGGGGGTGCATGTCTTGTGTGCCCCCACAAGAACCACCCCTGACTGTAATTGTATAAAACACACTTATTACACAAATTACTGTCATATAAAGATTTAATTTTAAAATATGAGGAGAAAACAACTTCAGCACTATGATTGAAAATAATTACATCATGGATCTTTACATTTCAGACATAGGAGAATATCAAATGATGCATCTAATTCTTCTTGGAGATGTACAATTAATTATACATGTGCATTTTTTCAAACACTTTTATTGAATTATCACTTGTGACATAGGCAAATTTACATTCATATAAAAGTAATCAAACTATATTAATATAACAAACAGTATACTTCACATATATTGTTGCATATCATATAACCCAAGCAATATTACATACATTTTTCCAAGTCCTGCCTTTTTTAACAAGAAACATCTTTATTAAACCATCACTTACTACATAGGCAGTCATACTTTTATAAAAATTAAAACAAACCACACTGACACAATCCTAGTCGCAAGCATTTTACATCATTAACCATACTGACACAGTCCCAATTGCAGACATTATACGTCACTTATAATCCACCCAATATTTCTTACTCAAATATTACATTGGTCATTTAAGTCCTGCTGCCTTTTAGATCTCATTCCTCCTTTGTATGTATCGTTCCCACAATTCCCATGTTTTACTATGTAGTTTGTTCCTACCCTTTTCATTTTTTCCAAAATTTGCATTGCTATTGGAAATACTAATATACTGTCTGTGAGCTTATGATAATTATTTAGGATCTGAACTTAATGACACAATGCAGTTATTTTGCTTTTTTATTTTAATAGCTTTCATGGCCTGTTCCCATGATCTGATGAAGTGGATAGTGAAAAGAGGCTATGAACGTCCTTATCTCTGATTTTTAAACTTGTTTTTGAAGCATTAAATCTATTTACTTACCTGGCACTTCTGGAAGTTTTTTGTGTGTTGAACCAGGATATTTTGCTGTGCTGTGCTGTGACTGTTTGTCTGTTTTATTTGGTTTTAGATTTCTTACAGCACTGTGACTCAGTACTGCAGAGAAAGTTGCTTTGAAAACTAAAAGGGTTGTCTTAATACTGAGACTACAAAACAGCGCTGTTGCATTGTAAAGGCTAGAATAGCAAGAGCTAGAGCCAGATCCAGCACTAAGTGACATAGGCAGTCGCCTAGGGCCCTGTGACTATGGGGGCCTACTCTGGTCAGGAGGCTTCAACATAAGATGGAACACTGGAATGGTGAGGATGGGGCTGCCACAGGGGGGTAGGGGGTTGCTGCAGGAGGGTCTGCTATGGGGTCCCAATGTATTACCCTGCTTAGGGGCCCCATTTGACTATGATCTGGCTCTGCCAAGAACTATGAAGAGAGGGGTGATATAAGGAATAAGATAAATTATTACATTCCTGTAACATAGTGCCAGTCTGGCTTCATTACTCTCTGTGATGTTTATTGCAGATGTAATAGAAACAGAATGAGCATGTAGCTGATGACCGGAAAAATTTAGGTGCAGCAGTTGCATGATGGGGAAAGATTCTAAGGAAGGATTTGGAAGGGCTGCCCAAGTGAGGAGAAAGCAGGCAGTTGAGGTTTACTAAAACAAGTACTAAGTTTTATTCTTGGGCTTAAGCAACTTAGGTGTGAAGCATCAGTTATGAGGAAAGGAACTAGTGCCAACAAAGAAGAAAAATGATTTGGGCTTACGGATGACATTTGGACAAGAGCATGATGGGTGGAGTGAGACAGAAGTGGCAGCAATAGGCAGAATAATGGGAGTGCATACTCAGAGTGACAGATGCTAGCAGTAACAAGGAAATGCTCTTTCTATCTAGTCCTAATTAGGCCACACCTTGACTACCTTGTACAGTACTGTGGACAATGCAAGAAGAGAGATAGCATGCTGTTGGAGGAAGTGAACACAAAAGCCAGCAAAATGATGCATAGGATAAAGGGGAAAGTATATGACCAGAGACCAGAAGAACTGAGTTTCTCCTCACTATGGGCCAGAACAGTTAGTAAGATATGATGTGGCTTGAGAAGATAATATGTCAGCGAGGTGTGACAAGATCATTCACAACAGGAAAGGCTAGGGGGGAATTACAGGATGCAGATTATAAAGACCAACTTTTGTTTCAATTTACAAAATGTACATTCAGACATATGATTGGTGGACTATTATGTGGCTGCCAGACTGTTAGAGATGAAATCTAGGGAGACATTTAAGATGGCAGTGGAACCGATGGAGCAGGAGTGAAGGAGGTGGTAGGTAGGGAGAGGAGGAAGAAAATTCATTCAGTATCAGTATGAACATGCACAGAAAATTCCTTCTCAAATGTACTTTAAAAGCCAGAGTGGAGAGCCTTATTATCTCTTTCTGCCATTAAACAAATGCAATATAAATGTAAACAATGTACTGGTCAGTGCTAGTCTGTGACCTGAAATTGTGGACAGGCTAGGATTCAGTGATGGACATAATGTCACCAAGTCAGTGGCATGTCAGTGACTGTCAACACACCTTCCTACAGCACAGCTCTCAATGACCAAAATAACACATGACAGGCCATCTGAATCATCTGTATGCCTAAATTTGTTTTGTATGCGTCTGGCCCTTGTGCTGTACTATCAACTCCAATGTTAAATCCTACGAAGACTGAGCAGAGGGATACAGACATGTACCTTCTTCTGATGAGGTCCAGCAATGCCAATGCTAGTAGAATAACTTACCACTTTATATCCTGTAGAACATTGTGTCTAGGTCCAAACAACCGTTTGTCCCATCACAAAATGCAAGGTTGCTTGTTGTGTGTGTAACAAATTTATAAACCTCAACCTGCACTTGCTGCATTTTATGATTGCAGTTTACTGAAATGAATATGTTTAGCTGTCTGGAGTGAAGAGCATATCATAATAAAACATTTTCTTTTTCTTTTTTTAACGCACCCCCACTCCCACCTATATATAAATGCTTTTCATCTTTCTGTTCCCCACCACCTTTAATACATCTATAGCTCCATTTTGTTAATCCTAAATTTTACCCTTCACTTGGCAAGCTTCACAACTCTTTGTAGGGCAGAACCTGATGGCTGCTTTCACAACATGTGATTGACATTCTGACCCTCTTTTCTCAATCTGCTGCTTTTGAAGTTGCCAGTTTACAACAGTTGTCCCTCGTTTTACACCAGGATAAAAGATCTCAGTGATAGCCGGCCATCTTATCCCCAGAATGATCATTCTGATATCCTGAGTGTGTTTCATGTCCTTGTAAGCTGAGATTACAGATGGATATATTATCTCATTGCCAGCAGGCTGTTAATACAGTATTTAATTTTGCTTACAGATCTACTGAGTACATGGAGAAAATAGAATGTCACTATGGAGCAAATTATATATACCATTTTTGTTAAACAATCACTGAAAGCATTATTAAGATGTACTAACATGCAAAGGTTGAAGGACAAGGACGCTGTCATGTTTCACCAGTGATTTGATTCTTTATTTTGTTTCACTGAATAGTGTGGTACTGATCTAAATGGCATAGGTCACACATAGTTGATGGCGGGGAGTTAGGAGGAATCTAAAGTGTACCTGTTGTGCATATAATATGTATGTGATATGGTGCACAGTTGGGTCTATATTATAATAATGCTAGAAATATCGAAAATGCCAGACCTTGAAGTGCTTTTTGTGAGATTGCAGTACAGTGAAGATCGGAATATTTGCCCTTTCCTCACTGTAGTGTGATCTCAGAGTTGGTATATATATATTTAGCGGGGGGTGTGGGGCGAGCAGCCCCCCACAATAATGAGTTTGGGGTATGGCATTTTCGATATTCCAGCTTTCGCAATATTGAACTTTCGTTGTTCTAATATAGACCCGCACAGTTCACTTACAACTTTTTAACCTTCCGGTAACTCTAATGTGTGCATGGTATTTCTAAAATGACACTTTAAGTTCAGTTCATCATAACTACCACTTTGAGTTTATGGAGTTTATCAGAACTTCTTCTTTGAGTATATGACTGCAGCACAACTTTTTTGAGGGTAAGGATATAAATTTACCAACTTTCAAACACACGTTTCTACAGGTATTGCTTCCTGTGTTACCTTTTGCACATTAGAAAGAAAAGATGCTGTTTGTGTGGTGGAAATTTATTTAATTTTAATGACATAGCTGTCTTATAAGAGTTAAGGTAATTTTAGTACTTGTTCTTAGAAATGTACGCTAGTGTATCATTGCGAATAACTACATTTATTAATTTATTTATTTTTATTGAAGTCTGACTGGGAACAAAACCCATTTTCAGTGATGGCCAGAGGAGATAGGCTCCAATGTACAAACACACAGAATGGCACTAACATTTCAAGGGCAATAATATACAATAGTCTGTACAACCAACAGAGGTGACCTTTGCCTAACATACAAGGCCATGTCAAACCCAGATGATGATAATATATGCTCCTCAAAAAAAATCTAGATCCAGAGCCACAGGGCAGAGACTTAAAACCTCGACCTGGCTATTAATAGGGTGCTGGAGGAGGATTCATCACCAAAGACTCCACAAAGACTCTAAAAAATATATATAAATGAGGCATGAGTGAGAGAGCACCTGGCCTTGTTCAAATCTTGAAACCAATGACCAATGGATGGAGATATATATAGGATACAGGGAGTGTCACTGCTCAACAGAGGCACAGCAAGGCAAAATGTATAGTTAGTTATACATACAAAAGGTGGCGGGCCCGTGGCAATAAAAAAACTATGGGCTAGGCAGCAAATGCCTCGGGCAGATAGCCTACCTATGAACCTATGAACATTTTCAAAACAGGGAGAACTAATTTTAAATTTGATAAAGTATACAAACAGCCATGTTGTTGGTATTTTCAACAGAAAGCAATATGCTTTACAAGAGGTACAGTGGTGAGAGAGCTAGAGTTGTGAAATACAAGACAAAGACAGTTGATGGTGAAGGAGTATAACAAAGGGGGGGAGTGAGTCCGTTACAGTACAGAGAGAAGGAGGAGGATATGGAGGGAGCTGAGCAGGGATGAAGCTGAAGAGGAGTGATGTGCTAATCTGGTGCAGCACATTTGGAGAGTCAGAGTTAAACAAATGATTCTTCAGCTGAAGTTTGAATGAATTTAGCAAGCAGTCCTGTCTTACTGTTAGGCGCTGAAGTTCCAGCTTTTAGGCACTTGATGGGAGTAGACAGAACAGCCTGCAGAGTTATTGATAAATATGTCGAAGTTCTTTGGCAGAAGAGTGCAATTTTCTGAGTGGGTTGTATGGTTTGCATAGAGATGGACAGTCTATTATTATTATTTATTTTCACGTTTGTTATTTCTGTCTTCAATTCATGATGTTGGGAGTTCACAGATTAGTATACAGTAACATAGAGAATGCATGCGGATAAATGGTGATGTCCTGAATGTATGTTAATATGATTTATACTAATGATATTTACAAAATAATCTTTATATGTACTGTTTAAGAGAGACAAATAGTTTCATTTAAAGTTTAGGAATCTAGAGGTTTAGATTCACACTTATGCCCAATGTGTAAGACCTGCCAAAGGGACATTGGACACTCACTGTGTAATTAATTATGTTTTTTTTTTTTTCCCTTTTTTGGGGGGTGAGTTGGAGTGGCCCATTCAGATGGACATGAACAAGAATTTATACAGAGAGAGACGTGCATAAGATCACAAAAGTACAGTATGTATGGCTTAAAGGTAAAAACTGATTTATATATATATATATATATATATATATATATATATATATATATATGTGCATTTATTTATTTATGTATGTATGTATGTTATATTATGTTGCCGAAAGCTGTTTACAGTGAATACAGCAACATCGACCCATAAACAGCGAAAACCCACTAACTCGAACAGCCAGGTAGTGATTTAGGTGGTGTGTCATGTTTGGCTGGTCTGCCAATTTTTCCCCTAGTAAAAAAATCGCTGACCTGGCCATTTGCGTTAGTGGGTTTTCACTGTTTATGGGTGGATGTTGCCGTACTCACTGTAAACAGCTTTTGGCAACATAATATAGACCCGTATGTATGTATTTATTTATTTATATCACTTCAGGTAGAATGCATTCACATGTGGGCCACCCACTGGTCTCCTGGTCTGATGGAAGTGCAACTCAAGTATTGGACAAATGACTGTACTGAGACCTAGTGAGGGTGAGACTCCTAAACTGGACAGCTGCCGGTATCCTGGAGTGATAGAGCAGGCACTGAAAGACTGAGCACCCGCTGGTGCCCAAATCTGATGGATATGGCATTGGAAGCTTGTTCAGACACCAAGAAAGTAGACAGGATGGACTTGCTGCACACATTTTGGTGAGGCTAATATAAGAAGACCACCCCTACAGTGGTGCCATGATTTGATGGAACTGACACATGGAAATTGGACAGGTAAGTATCATTGCCTCCTATGACCTGACAATGGGGATACAACATTCTCTCTGAGGCCTCATCTTGAGTTTTTGTTTTTAATTTGGGATTGCATGAATGGGGGATGGTGTATATTTTATGTGCATGGAGTTCAAAATGTTGCTGTAATAACTGTCTGAGTTCCATTAGACTGATGATATGGCAGAATGGAAGGATTCATTCTGATGAATTTCTGTCTCAATATTTTATTAAAATTTTAACATTTTCCTACTAGCTCACATACTGTTTATTTCAGTGGACCATTATAGACCTATAAGGATAGCCTAGATATCAGCTCTTTTCTATTTACTAGATGAAAAAATACTGTAGTTGCAATATCTGCCCTTTGATAAGGAAATAAAAATGAAGAAAATAAGTTAATTCCACTGTTTTGAGCTTTCAGCAGGTTATGTTTGATATTGTCTCACATTTCTGCAACATTTCTGCACATGTTTATGTTGGAGAGCTGATAAGAAAACTGACTGCTGCAGATTGCATTCATGTACTCAACTTCTGTGTGAAGCATTTTTATGTAGTTGACTTGAAACACACTGTATAAGTGCAACACAAACACATTCCTTTTCACAAGGCAGTTCCTTGTCTTCGGTTTCATCAGGAAAAGTTGTTAAATGGAGTGTGCCAATTATGCTCTGAAATCTTCAGGGAAATAAGCTTGCTGTGCATTTCCCTGTCATCAGAGAAGTATGTAACTTATCTAATGCATTCACATCAGTGTCAACAGCTTTTAAAGGTATTGTTTAATCAGAAATATTATTTTCTTCCTGCCCGTTCCTGTATGGCAACACTACGTGCATTGCAGCTTTAAAAGCTGTGAAACACTTTCTGCTCCTATATTTTCCCAACATATAATACACCAGAGCAGCTTAAGCTACTTGAACTATTCTGTGGCATGAAAAGGATAAATAACTGACTATTGTCCAGGTGGTCTGGGTTTGATTAGTGGCTCAGGGGTCTGATGTCCTGTCAGGGAGGAATGGGAATGGATGCCCATACTGGGGGGAGATGACCATATGGGTGTTTCTTGCAATGTTACTGGATGG
The DNA here is from genome assembly GCF_019279795.1 of Protopterus annectens. Classification (NCBI taxonomy): domain Eukaryota; kingdom Metazoa; phylum Chordata; order Ceratodontiformes; family Protopteridae; genus Protopterus; species Protopterus annectens. The sequence continues at coordinate 139,530,877 of NC_056737.1, read as the reverse complement.
AGGCTGGGGATTTTGCAGTAATGTGGACATGGGCCAAGGAGGAGAAAGGGTGGTGTCTCTGATAGATCTGCTGTGAAAGTGGAGGAGTACCGCTAGGGTCCCCATTACATGCCCAACCTGTAACCATGTAATGCTGTAAGGGGAGGGGGTGTAATGGGTAGACCACTAGAGAATAAAAGCCCCTGCCAAAATTGGACATAAAGATTACCCAGCCTGCTATTAAGGTCCACTGCAATCCCACCATATATCAGATTAAGTCCTTGGGTGTAGGTAGAGTAGGAGAGGCTGGTAAACCCAGCAATGGACATGGGCTACTAGAGTAGGCATCATGAAGATGATGTAGGGGAGCAAAATGGCTCAAAATTAAAAACACACAACTACTGTGTATACTATTCCTTAAAAGTGCTCCCTCCAAGTGCTCCCTCCAATACACATAATTTCTAAACAAAGACAAGTTTTCACAGGGAAATTCACTTTTGAGGCATCACACCATTCACATAATAAATTAAGTGCTTGCTTTATGTAGTCCATTATGAGTGTCTTAGTGAAACTCCACTTTACTTTAATGTTTGGTATCTGTGATCATTATGACATGAAGAAATAATACAAATGATGCAAATAATAAAGAATAAAGTCTCACTTTTTCTCTTGAAACCTTGAAGACAGAATTGTACACATTGTTGGAAAGAAAAACAGATTGCTACAAATAGCAATCAAACCTAAATGAGGAAGTACACTCTCAAAGCTCAGTAGTCAGGTAGTCAGACCTTGAGCAGACGAAGAAGACGTTGTATAACACTCAGGAAGTATGCATTATGGCTTAGAATCCCATTCTTGACAAAGATCCCACTCAGAGAATGTCCATTGACCATTGCATTAGACACAGCCTTTCATACCTCACTAAAGTTAGGGCTGAAGGAATGGTAGCTTGTATATCTGAGAATTCTGAGAAAAATTAAATCATGACATACACTGAGGCTCATACATAATAATAAATATTAAATTTCATGGCAAGTGAAGCCTTTTGGCTAGTAACTTATTATTTAGTAAGTGGCCATGCTAAATTTGACAGAAAAAAATCGACAACTAGGAGAGGGCTGACCATGCATTTTTAGCCAGATTTAGTTCCCAAAACTGTAGCAAGATTCATGTCATTTAACAAAATCCTTACTCATCAAAGCCCAATCTGTTTAAAAAATTAAGGTTGGTAACAGTGAAAATTTTAACAAATGAAACACCACTTATCACAATGATACTCAGGTCATTGAAAAGTATTACTTAAATATGACTCCTAAAACAAAATATAAGAGCGGACATTTTTACATAGGGGTCTCTGTTTCCTTTTCCTCCTTATCACGCAATCCTTAATTACATGTACTAACTCCATAGCAAAACCGCCGTGGAAAAGTCAATAACTTTGCAAGCTATGGTATTTCACAGTCTCATGGTTCATTTTTAGCATAAATGCAAAATCATGCTTTTCTTTATAAAAGCTTAATTAAACCTTGTTTTGCTGAACTGTTATTGCTTACCTGGATTTTGGCAAGATGGGTGTCTCACATGACATGATCTCAACATAGCATTATCATTTACCATTTTAGCAAAAGGCAAAAGTCACCACTGCCTGGCCACGGAACAACCTATGGGACGTGGATGTCACTGCACCGAAGATTATAATCTAGGGCTTGTTATAGACAAGGTTATGCTGTACATATCAGTTTCTACTGCTTTGTTTTCTATTTTGTTCATGAATAGAATCAATTTTCCCCTGAATGAATTAAATGCAAGGATTACTTCATAAATGTGTTTAAAATTAATGTACTTTAAAGCTGTTCTACTTCGGACTTTGATACTATATGCATACAGAGTGAAAAAGTTGCATGCCAAACTGTTTCATTTGGAAATACATTTCATAAGTACATCTTAGAAGATTCTTGTTAGAATCACAGCTGGCCAGTTGAAGCAAGCCTGCACAATGAACCCCTGTGGTTTTACATAATAATCTTCCTGTCCTGTGTGACATAGTTTCTTCTTACAGACCAGCTTTACAGATGGACAGTAAAATCATTAAATATAATTTTCTGACATTTTAATTAACATGTGTTTACACCTGTTTCAGTTCACTACATCAGGGTGCCTTTAATAAGATGGGAAAAGATTGGCTAGTGCCTAATACAGCAATGTGTTAACGAAAGTGTAATTTATCAGTAAGAGCAAACCGAGGTGCAAGCATACGACCTTAATTAATTGGTCATGAGATTAATTATGCCACCTTCACAGGCATGATACTGCACTCCCTGTGCTTTTTAACACATAAGCACTGTGCAGTAAGATTTTTTTCCTCATCATAAACAGATAAGATGTCCAGTCTTCATCACTGTCTGAAAAATGAAATTACTACATTTGAAAGTAAGTTCAGTCCATGAAATCACTACGCAGGTTGATGAATAATCATAGCTCGATATGAAAACCCATGAGGCCACTTTAATTTTTTGAAAGCATTGCTTGCAAAGGACCTGATGGATGTCAGATTGGTGAAAGAACTCCATTAGTGAAACAATAAAATAGCCACTAATAATGTGCACGTTTATCTGTGTAATTATAGTGATTAAAGTGACAGTGATATGTGGTCATTTGTTTAGTTTAGCACTTTACTTTCACATTTGTGCTGGAAATGTCAACACCCAGAAGTACCCTTATGCAAATGAAGAGAAGGATATGATGGACTTGTCTCCCACTGGGGTTTAACGGCCTGGTTCTACACTGATTTATGGGAAATAGCACACACATCCTGAGAGGCATTTAATTATAACTACATTATTCTCTCCTCCTGAGTAATAAGTAGAGAAGCAGACTTAGTACAAGTTTGTATTTTTATTTCATATATGAATTAGAACACAAAATCATTAATAACAGAATATATACTAACTTAATAACTCATTTATTGAGTTTAAAACAATGGCAATAACTTTTTTTAGTTATGCCTTTCAGGCTTTTTAGGAAATGTGGAGTTATAAACCTAAATGCAGCAGAAAGGGGAAACTAAATATAATGTCTTTTAGTTTGAGTAGTTTTTAGTGTGTGTGTGTGCGACACAAGGACTAAAAATACAGCCCACTCCAGCTGTGTCACTTAAAAGAATCTTTCAGGCAAAAGAGTGCATTCAGGAAAAAAGCTTAACATCTTTGAATTGCATACAGGGGTGGTAATCCCTCTCCCCTACCCCTGAAGTTCAGTGACCTTGTAGTAAATAAAATTAATGCACATCTTGTGATATAGCTGCTTGTTTTAGAGACATGATACCATTGGACTTCAGCTTGGAAGACATTTAGTCACACAAAAGATGCAGCTCTTTTGCAATTTTTTTTTTTTTTGTTTCAGCAGATCTAAAAATGGTTAAAGGATATTACCCCTAGAATTACACTAATTCTGAATGCGTACGTACGTACATGCTAGATGCTGCCCGCCATAGCGTACACAAGCAGACAGTCCATCACTAGCCATTGTCAGCAGTTCCATGATCGGTAATATTCTTCCAGATTAAACGCAATGAACGCCTAGGCCTTTGGGATTTGCCAAATGTACTCTGAAGGAGATCTTGAGTGCTACAGGCTAAATGCCGTAAAGAAAACCATCGGCAGTGTGAATGTGCACATAATGTGAATAAGCATTAGTCTTAATTTCGCACAGGGCTCTGCAACTATCAGTGCCATTATTACCGCATATGTATCTTCATCTTTTAGCGATTCATCTTGTACTTCCGACAACTGATAATGTTTTCCCTAGTGAATAACAATCAGTGCTTCAGACTGATATTATTCATTAGATAACAAGAGTTTAGGTTATTCCATCATTGTGACAGCAGCAAAGATTCCATGCCATGGAACAGTGAGGATTTATACAAACGTTTTACTTGCTTTTTTTTCTTTTCATAAAATAATTCTGGTTGGTATATGAGTAAGTAGGAAGAGAAAAATAAAACAGCACCACTGATATTAATCTTTCATAGTTTGTATGAACATGCTAAAACTGCATGGTAACTTACAAAATCAACATGAATTCATTCTGAAAAGACTATACAATGAAAATCTAAAAATAGTCCTGGAGTAATTTGCAAGTGTGCAGATGTAGAGTGAGATTCCATCAAGGGAAATGCTATCCAAATTCAGAGCTGTAGATTTCTTCAACTCCATGCAAGTCTGAAAATAACTGCTGTGTATTTGTGTGTGTTGCTTTTCCCTTCCCATCAAATACCTGTTCATTAAAACAAAAATGAGGTATGTAACCTTGTTGATGGATGGAGTCATTGACTGAGAAACATGGAAGAAGGTGAGAGCACAAAAACATAGGGTAAGGAAGTTTTTCCTTAAAGTTATTATAGTTGTAGTTACAAGTGGTGTGAGAAATGCATTCTCTACTGTCACAAGTGCAGGGGGCCTTGCCTTGTGCAAAACACACTGCTTTGGAAGAGGCAAAAAGTATGCTTATCTGACAAGTATGCTTAAATGTCAGTGGCACAGCAGAGTCAAAAGCAGGCTGTTATGTCCATAGATGGTTGCACCTTGGTGCACATTGCAACATGGAGAGAGTTTGCATGAGGCAGGCAAAGGATAGTCAGTTCCATCTCAAGAAGACTTTACAACCCAACTAGAACTGCTGACATTGGGACTTGAAGTGTTAAAACTTGAGGCAGCTGAGTCAATACAGCAAATGGAGGAAGAGGGGAGTGAGAGAGGAAAAAATGCCAGCATGAAAAGGAGTAACAGCATCATCCTATGCCAGAGACTCACAAGTCATGCAGAGGGGAAAAATCACACTCTAGATGTCCATGTCAATATATTTTTCCCCAGTATAAAGTAGAGAGCGATTTGGGCCTTTGAGAAAGTGTGTATTCAACACCAAGGTGACTAAGGGTAGAGGTTAAGGCTTTTAAGTGTCTTCATGTGTAAAGCAACACATGCAGTTTCTAATTTCAGGGGTGTTGATTGCTTAAAGTATGATGATATTAAAGAATGTTTGCTTGCTTGTTATAAATTGATACCAAAGCAGTACAGAAAGAAGTTTAGAGAATACAGAAGAAAGGTAGATCAAAGTTGACTGAATTTATTCAGAACTCAGCATTTATGTTCACTACTGGGTTTGTGGATGTATGGTCACCACATTTGATATTCTTGCAGATCGTTTGGTCAAGGAACATTCTCCTAGTACTATGCCTGAGGACATGAGGTATTGCTTGACATACCATGAATGTAACACTGATTTAAGGAAAAGAATGAAAGGACACCTTTATCTAACTAGCAGGTTGCCACTTTGTAAGGATGATGGGGGGACCCCTCATTGCACAGGGGTACAGGGGGCAGTCTTAAGCCATACCAGCAGGTTATAAGTAGGAAGCCAAAGGATTAGGAATGTACCTTGGTCTTCAGGTTAGATGTTTCAGATGTAACAACATGGGGGTGTGCACAGTTTCATTTTCCACTAAGGTAGGAGGTGGAGAACAAAGGTCTCAGGAAGCATCAGCCAAGATCAGCACTATGACAGCTGTGGACTGACTGTAGATGACAGATATGCCGTACTATCACACGAGTCTGTATCCTATTCTGGTAGAGTGGAAGGAAGCCATTGCCAAAATGAGGATACAACCTTAGCTATAACCATAATCAGACCTACAGCGTTAGACCAACACACTACTTGCCTGGACAGTCTACTCCTTTTAGGGCCTTAGTTGTGAAACATTCCAGATACCTTTGTCCAGCGTCTGTCTGGAATGGGAAGGTATCAAAGCAGCAGAATGGCCATATTTGATTACATTCTTGGTGATGGTCATAATAGGAAATAACTTTCAGAATGCAGTACCTTGTGTGCCTGATGCTACATGCAGCCAGGAATGGCAGTATTTTCTGGGGAGCAAAGTAGGGCTGAGAGATCCAATCAGACCAGACACTTATGCCTAGTGCTTGTTTGCTGCCATTTCAGAGGGACAGCTTGTGACTAGTGGTGAACCAAGATCTAAACCCCAGCAGATGTTAGGTACTGGGTTTCTCTGAAATGGTGATACCTCTAGGGACAAGGTAAGTGATAGTAGTCAGAATGAACTTGAGGCACCACTGGTAGATGGTATCAGACTTTTTTGGAAGGGAAGCTGGGGAAGATCACTAAGGAATTGAAGCAAGTACAACTCTCAGACCCTATTTTACAGGACTGGAGGGAGGGAAGGGAATGAGGAGGAGCCAGATATTCAGGGGCAACTGATGTCCATATACTGGCACAAATAATTGTTGTACAGGGAATGAGCCTCTAAAGGAAGGGTACAGGGAGAAGTAGTAAAGTATTTGGCAGTAACCAGGTCCTAATGAGTGGCACCTCTGGACATAACCCAAGATATTACTTTTGCAGGCCATATGGGCATAAAGGATACTAAAAGACATCACACGTAGATTTTTTTTTTCTTGGAATTATGAGGGGTGTAATAAGGTACTGCAAAACGTGTGAGCACTGCTAAAAGGTTGGCAAGGCTGGAAACAAGGCAAAGGTTGCTCTGATTCAATTGCCTGTTATTGAGAAATAGTTTCAGAGACTAGCTATAGATATTGTGGGATCTCTGAGAACCACAAGCTCCATAGGTAAGAAATATATCCTAGTAGTAGGGGATTATGCCTCCAGGTTCCCAGAAGAAGTGACTCTGTCTTCCGTTGACACATAAATGGTAGCAAATGCTATAATAGATATTTCAGTAGGGTAGCTTTTCCTAGGGAACAGCTGACAGACAAAAGTGTCAATTTTATGTCTGACCTGCTGGCATGTTTGTGGAAGCGCTGTAAGGTAAAATGCCAAAAGAATACTCCCTACATCCACAGACAAATGGACTGTTGAAGAGGTCTAACTCTACACTGAAAACAATATTGAGAGCATTTGCAGACCAGTTCAACAGAGAATGGGACAAATATATGACCCATCTTTTCTTTGCTTACATTGTGGTGCCCCAGGAATTTACATGTATTTACAGTTTGAGCTACAATATGGTTGAAGGAGTCTGTTGTGGAATTTGACATAATCCTTAGGACTAGGCTTAGTGAACTCATGGGGATAGCTCAGCAGCACCTAGAACATGCAAGACAGCAACAAAAGATCTGGTATGTCATAAAACCAGAAACAGAAAGTAATTCTCTAGGGCAACAGATGATGGTACTTATTCCTGTGAGGAACAACAAGTTGCAGGCAGTTTTGGAAGGCCATTTTACCATTGTAAAGAAATTAAGTGGTGTCAACTACATGATAGAGTTGCCAGGCAACAGACAGAAACAGAAACTGTACCACATTAACATGATAAAGCCACATCATGACACAAACTTCCTGCTACTTAGTATTTACAGCGAGCTCAAGAGGAGACAGAGGGACTCTGCAGGTAGACATCCTCAGTGGTGCTTGATCTGGCATTGGATGCTTTGGCCCTCTCTCCACAACTAGACCCTAACCAGGTTCAGGAAATCTGAGCAGAACTGCAGGGATTTGTGGATCAGTAATGCTAAACCAGGGTGTACCCACCTGATAGAGCACTATGCAGATGCAAGACCCATGCAGCTCATCAAACTAGTTCCTTGTAGAATGCCTGAAAGAGACAAAAGAGAGGTGATCAGAAATACATGTTAGAAATGGTAATGATCTAGCAATCCTACAGTCTCCTGGCCTCACCACTGGAGCTGGTTCCAAAGACAGATGACAGCACCCGGATGTGTGTGAATTACCAAAAACTGAACAGTCACACAGAGTCAGCTGCTTACCCATGACCACCCAAGCCCGGGACAGATGAAACGTTAGGGCAGATAGATGATGCTAACCATCAAACTACTGTTGACTTTACACAGGGTTACTGGCAATTGACCTTGACTTCTGCACAGGGGGACAGGCTGGCATTTGTGACTTCATTTGAGCTATATGAGTTTAGAAAAAATTATCTTTGGTATTTAATAACACAGCAGGAACCTTCCAGAGACAGGTAGGTTAATCCTGGAAGTAGCAGGAGATTATGGTTTTGCTTATCTCGTGGTCTTGGGCAAAACATGAGCAACATGTCAGGGGAAGTGTTGGGCAGATTGCAAAGGGCAGGCCTTGACTATCAATGGTAAAAAATGTCATGTAGGTATGGCAGAGGTATCTTGCCTGTGATACAGATTGAGTGACAAAAAGATTAGGCCTGACATTACCAAAGGTTGAAGCTGTTCAGTCATAGCCCACCCTTTCTGCCAATAAACAGGTAAGGGCATACTTAGGGACATCAGATTGCTACAGGAAATGTGCTCCCAGGCTTAGTACAATAGGTACTCCTGGTACACACCTTACCAGTAACAAAGACCAGATAACATCTGTATACCTGCCTGTGAGCAGTCATTTGAAACGTTATAGGATTCTCCTAGTGGACTCTCAGTTCTTACCATTCCTGATTATTGTCAAAAAGTCATTGTACCGGTTGATGCTTCTAACTATGGGGTGGGGGCTGTACTTCACAAATTTACCTCAGAGGGAGAATAGCCATCCTATTATGTAGCTCAGTTGCAGACTTCAAGCCAGACAGGAGTTTTATAAAGCCACAGAGAAAGAGTGAGTGTCTTTGTTTAGTCTGAGCCTTGCAAAAGTTACATTACCTTTATGGCAGAACATTCACTATGAATCCAGACTACAACCCTTTAAAATGGATACACAGATCAGGTTGGCAGACTAGTTAGCTTCTTAGATGGAGGTTAGCTTTACTGTCATATAACTACCTATCATAAGTATGTGAGTATATTGGGGGAAATAGACATTTCTTCATAAGAGATTGCTAGTGAGTAGAGTAAAATGACATGGTAGAAATAAGTAGAGAAACAGTTATGGGGAAAAAGAGAGATTTAAGAAACATAATAGGGATTATTTACAGCAGTTGACATAGGTTACAGAATTGCCAAATGAAAAAAAATCTCACAGGATGAGAAGAGGTGGAATTGCAGCATGCTAAAGGAAAAATAAGACAGCATTTGGATATTATGCATGAGTTTAGAAAGCGTGCTATTAAGCAAATATTTTTGATAACTCCAAAATATCAAAAAATTAACACAATGACTTCAGCAACAGAAAGTAGAAAGAGTTATTGTCAATCTTAGGGAGTCTACAATAAGAAAAATAACCAGAAAAACTATAGAAATGCCTGAGATATTTCAAACATTTTATGATGATTTGTATAAAGGAGAGAAATATGAAACCAAGAAATAATAATATTTCTGGATGACTTAATTATGCCAAGATCAAGGGCAGATGAAGCTCAACAATTAATAGGTAAAATGGAACTGGATGACATAAAAATGGTGATGTATAATCAATCACTAGGGAAGCCTCCAGGAACAGAAGGTGTTCCTGGTGAAGTTGTAATAGAAGATACTAATGATGATCAGAAAGGTTTTACTTGACAATATTTTAAAAGGGGAGGAGGAGAGTGCTAGTATCTTAGAAGAAAGTTGTGGCAGATGTACTCAAAGAGGTAAAGACCCTTCAGGACCAGCTTCATAAAGACTCATTTTGATATTAACTCATGAGAATAAAGTGCTTATGTCTGTCCTAACTAAAAGAATAACAAAGATATTGCCAAAATAAATACATGTGGATCATTGTGGGTTTGTGGAGGAGCGGCAAATATTTCATAAAATTAATAGAACAATGATGATCCACAGTGAAGCAGAGTGTAAGAAAAGTGTACTATTAATGGTGAGTCTTGATACAGAGATAGAATTTGATGTCATCAGCTTGGAATTTATGAGTAGGGTAGTGGTAGCATTTGCATTCCCTGGTGGAATAATAGGGTTAATTAGAAGGATATGTATATATAATAGTACAAAGTCAAGTATTACGGTCTCCAGCAAGTTGAGTTTGAGCAGCGTAATCAGACAGGGGTGCCCTCTTTCCCCTTTATCATTTGTTTTGCATTGAGACCTACTGAGAAGAAAAGAGGGAACCCATAAATTCAAAGATATAACTGGTAGGGTGCTCAAGAAGATGTTGCTTTATTTCTGTTTGATATTATTTTCTACTTGACAAATCCAGAAATGGACATTTTGGTGCTATAGAACATTTTGAACAGTTTCAGGTCTTTTCAGGATATAAAATTAATGAACATAAACTCCCACACATGAATTTTGTCAGTAATACTCATATTTATGGGGACATGATAAGATGAAATATTTAGGCATATGGATTACAAAAAATTCTCTTGTAGCAGCTATGGTTTTGTGGGAAGGAATTAATGAAAAGATAAAACAAAATCTGGGAAGCTGGAAGCTCTTGATAATGGATAGTTAAGACAGAAACAATGAAAATGGTTAAAATCCATTTTGTTTTTTTTTTATATAGGCCAGCCATATTTTATTAAACAGAGGAGAAGTTCAAAGAATTTATTTAGGAGTCAGAAGAAGAAAAGAGTTAAGTGGGTTAGGTTTATTCTCCCCATAGAACAAAGTGCTTTAGGATTACCTGAATTGAAGGGATACTTCAGAGTTATGTAGTTAAGGCTCATATACAGAATTCAAGCAATGTGGAAAGGGATGATGATACAACTGGGCACTTCAAGAAGCTTGGTAAGAGTAGTACTTAACAGGAAAATCAGTAACCATACAGAATATTATATTCATAAAGTAATGCAAGAATTAAGCCAACATGGAAATGGAGAAAGGAGGTTTTACTAACAGGAATGACTACAAAAAGAGATACAGAAAATAGGCAGGAGGGGCTAGAATTTACTGGAGAAAATTAACAAAGGAACCAAGGTTTTTAGAGTAAGTAACTAGCGTGGGAAAGGTAATAGTATGAGGTCAAGAAGTTTGGACAGCAGGTTAGAGACTGCCTTCCCTAACAGGAACTGGTAAAAGAGTACAGGCAAAGATATTGAGATATGTGACTTCTAAGTGAAAGACCAGATCTGATGTTGTTAATCTTCGTTTATTCCTTACTGATGGGTTATCAGTTCTGTCCTCAGAACCGAACTGGTAATATCAAGCTCCCGTCAGCCAAAAACTCTCAAGGCAAGGTTCTACCCAGAATGCTCTGCTCCCTGTTACCCCAGATCTTGTTTGCTGCCTTACTGAACAGCAGTATCAAGCCACTCTTTCAGCTGTCTAATTTTTGACAGTTTATATATTGTTATTACTCTACAATTTTCTCAAACGTTCATTCTAATATTTTCCTACCCTATCTCACACTTTAGACTCACTCCCTTTAGTCCTTTCCCTTTTTTACCCTCTTTTCTTACCTTGTGGTAATTTTCCATTACCATCGTTGGTAATCCTTCCTTTTTTCCTTTACCCTTTTCTTGGGTAGCCATTATTCTTACTTTTGCTACTGGGCTAATTCTCCACAACAGCAATGTTGGATAAGAAAAGTTCCGTTGGTTTCAAGCAGTGCAAGGATTGTGGCTGTAAGTTACTGCTTTCCAATGGCCATGACTTATGTGTCTACTGTCTTAATGTCTCTCACTTGACTGTAGATCCTCCGTGTGGGATCTATAAAAACCTCTCTACCAGGACTGTCAACAAGAGGAAGAATAAGTTAATTTTGAAAGGTCTCCTCAAGACTCCTTTCTCTGAGGCTATTTCTGGGTCGGAGGGCTCACCCCCTCCTGTTAAACCTCGCAAGATGTGTTCTTCTTCTTCTTCATCAAAGTCACTTCCTTCTTCTCCCTCTGGAGATCGTAGGGAGTCGACTCACAAGAAGGTGAAATTGATTACTACTCCAGCTCTGCCACCGGTGACCCTGTCGGCTCCAGGCTTGGCACCACCCCAAATGATCCTGACTACAGCCATGTCTCCTTTATCGATATCGGCACCGGCATTCCTGGTGCAGACAACTATGGTTCCGACAGATTTGTCACAACCCCTAATGGCACATCAATACAGGTTCAGTCCCCTTCTGCACCATTGGTACAGTCACCTTCAGCACCAAGTATGACTCTTCTGTACTCCACGGCGCAGACTTTTTGGCACCGACATGTACTTCGGTGTAGTTCTTCTCAGCACCATCCTTATTGCCAGTGCTGACACTTTCCACTACAGCTCCATACCCCTTCGGGTCAGACCTTTGCCTTTATGGTGCAGACACCTTCAACTACCACAGCATTGACATCTTCAGCGCAGACTTTTTCCATACTGTTTTCTTCGGTGCAGACTTCCTCAGCTCCGAGCTCTGCACCTATTGAATTAGCAAGGACCAAATATTCCCCTTCATTGGATCCTTTTGCAAGCATTCAGTATAGTCCTTTCCTGGAAAGCCCAGAATCACCATCAGCCTTCTCCATGAGATCAACCAAGAGTCTTTCTGAGCAGGCTGTGTTGCGGCTTATTGACCAGTTACTTGTGGCCAGAGGTCTCTCTCAACCATCGAAGTCCATGTTCCTTCATTCAGGTGAGCGTATTTTGCTTCAAACCCCAACGTATACTCCTCATTCAACTTCCACTCAAGTCTCGAAGCCTATTACTCCGACAGCAGCTTCCCTCCCTCTGACTCCAATAGTGGATCTCACTTTGGAACCAGAGTTGTCCTTGTGGCCTTTGGTGCACTGGGCATTGGGCACTTCTCAGCCAGTGGCTGTGCCATTGGGGAGGGCATACCTGGCTCCCTGCCAATTTTTTTATGGCACCTTCTAGGGATGCTCTCTCTCTTATGGTTCATGGACATCTTGAGACTCCTGGTCTGGGGGCAGGCTTGTTGGGGTGGGGTGTGACCCCAGTTCCAAGGTTGTCATGCTCGGTTCTGGGCTCCCATCCCTCCTTGGGTGGGCCAGCCTTCCAGACCATGGAGAGGGCTCTTGCCTCTGCTGGCAAAGCTCATTTGTTGGAGTCATCTCCCCCCCTCTGTGCCACAACTGCCACAAACTTCAACTCCCATAGGCATAAGAGCCTCAGGTCTCTCCTCCTCAGGAGACCCCCCCCCTGCAGTCTTCCCCAGAACCTCCCACTGAGGAAGCACCCCGCAAAGCATCATGTAAGAGGAAACACATGAACTCCACTGAGGAGTCATTGACTGAATATACAGATTTTGATGACGGCAAAGGGTCCCCATGGTCACCCTCTGGTGAGGTGTCCATTGGTGACATCCTTGAGATCCTTAGGCAGAGGGTTAATTGTAAGCCCTCTAATCCTTCCTCTGAGGAATCTGTATTCCTGCAGGCTTTTCGTGTCCGGTCCCCTACCTCTTGGGTCATCCCGCCTGCTGATGAACTCATCCAGCTCACCGTGATGTCAGCATGGAAGGCTCCTGATACCATGGAAGCGATACCTAAGAGGCCAGATAAAATATTATTGCCCCCCGCCAAGCACCCCCACTGGTCACGTGGTCTCCTAGTAGATGCTATGCTGGTGGCAGCTGCTACTAAGAAGGATTTGGCAGAAGAGAGCCAAACTGTCCATCCACCCATCAAGGAGTCCCAGGCGATTGACAGATTAGGGAAGCGTGTATTTGCTTCATCGACCTTCACCGTAAGGTCTTTGAATTATTTGGCACATTTTACCAGGCTTCAGCAAGATCTTATCAACCAGCTCTCTGAAACTTTGGTAGGAGCTGTTTCTGATGAAGTCCGTGATAATGTGGCTTCTCAGATAGCCACCCTAGAGTGCATTTCCAACTCTTCCATGCATCTTATTGCTCACGCAATGGAAGGGGTGGCTAGAGTGGCAGGAGCAGGTATAGTCTCCAGACAACATGCTTGGATGCGCCTGTGTGACTTTGTGGACTCCTTTAAGGCTTCCTTCATGAATGCCCTATAGAGGCTACTTCTTTGTTTGGTCCTAAAGTCAAGGATATGTAGGCATGGTGCGAACAAGTTGGCAAGACCTTGTCTGCCATTGGTGTCAGACACTCCACCCCTCAGTGATTCTACTCTAGAAATCAGAGGAGTGGAAAGATCTGGCACAAGAAATCACAGGGTTCTTTCCAGGATGCATATGCCAAGTTTTCCCTTAGAGGCAGAGGGGGAAACTCCAACGGAAGACACCCCTTTTGGGGCAGAGGAGGTCCATAAAACCAGGGTTCCAGAGATTCTTTCCCTGGCCAACCCTATCAGTGCTCCTGAAGCATTGCCCAACTGCTCACCTCTGGAAGAGGTTGGGGGTCATTTCTCCTTGTACCCTGCTGCCTGGCAAAACATAACAACCGACTCTTGGGTACAACGGAATATATCCAGAGGCTATCACATCCCTTTCCATCTTTGCCCAGTCTCATCAAGAGTGTTACCCGACGTCCCACCCAGTCAAATGAAAACAGCAGCACACGATATCAAAAAGCTGCTACAAAAAGAGTCATCCCGACGGTCCCCCCAGACCAGATAGGATCCGGATTTTACTCAAAGTTCTTTTTAGTGCCAAAAAAGACAGGGAACTGGAGACCAATTATGGATCTCAGTACACTAAACAAATTTGTAAAAACAGATAAATTCCGGATGGTCACAGTTCAGTCTATCCTTCCTCTTCTGGAAGAAGACGATTGGATGTGCTCTTTAGATCTTCAAGATGCATATTACCACATAAAAATGGACAAATGAAAGATACCTCCACTTCTGTATAGGAGCCAGTCACTACCATTTTCAAACCCTGCCCTTTGGTCTCTCTACAGCCTCTAGAGTGTTCACAAAATGCATGGCAGTGGTTATCGCTCACTTGTGACTTCAAGGATTCCAGGTGTTTCCATATCTAGACGACTGTCTCCTTACTGCCCCCACTATGCGTCTACTGGAAGAAGCCCTGCAATATACTCTCTTAACAGCTCGAAGCCTGGGAATCATTATAAACTGGGAGAAATCCAACACAACCCCAACTCAGTCTCGAGAATTCTTAGGGGTACTGTTGGACATGAGAAATTGCACAGCATCCCTTCCAGGATACAGACTTCAGAGAATAAGACAATAAGTTCAACCACTGCTCTGTCACAACAAATCCCCAGCTTGATCTGTACTTCAGCTGTTAGGGTCAATGGCAGCTTTGATTACCATTATTCCCCTAGCCAGATTACACATGAGACTTCTTCAATGGCTACTTCTCACTCAGTGGTACCCTCTACAATACCCTTTGTCTTTTCAAATAAATGTGACTCAGAGATGCAAGCAATATTTACTCCGGTGGACATCTCAGAATCTCCAACAATGGTCTGGGCCTTTCACCCCCCATCAACTGATAGCCATGGTGACCACGAACACCTTCCTGATGGAGTGGGGGGGCTATCTCAGGGAAACTCGGTCCAAGGCACCTGGTCAGAGACAGAGGCCCATTTGCATATCAGTGTCCTGGAAATGAGGGTGGTGCTTTTATTGATGCAAGTATTTCACTCCATCCTTCTGTCAGGGACTATTGCAATCCAGTCAGACAACATGTCAGTGGTCTGGTACATCAACAAACAAGGGGGCATCGGATCTCACCCGTTATGCTGAGAGGCCTTGAGAATATGGCAATGGGCAATAGCTCCCAACCACTTTCTGACTGCAATGCACATTCCAGGGAGCTCCAACGTGATAGTGGACAAATTGAGCAGGTGCATTCTACAGCCTCACGAGTGGTCCCTCAATCCTCTGACAGCGGCAAAAATTTTCCACCGCAGGGGCCAGCCTTGCTGCGACCTATTTGCCTCCCCAACCAACTACAAGTGCAGCAACTACTTTGTCCTGATCACCCATCGGGGACAGTCACCAAGGGACGCTCTAGTCCGTGCTTGGCCCTCGGGTCTTCTTTATGGCTATCTCCCTCTTCCCCTCATCTCCCGATTTCTAAAGAAAGCACGACAGTTGTAGAGCAAAGTGATCCTCATTGCTCCATATTGGCCTCGACAAGTCTGGTTTCCCTTCCTCTAGCCTCACCTGCTTGATACTGTGGATCCTCAATCCATCCCCAACGTTGATCTCTCATCCACAGGGTCTGATTCACCCCAGTCTAACAACCCTGAAACTGACAGCTTGGTTTCTCCACTTCCTATGATGCCAGGCATGAAAACCTTTCATCCGCAGTAAGCAATATTCTTATTGCATCTCATAAATCGTCCACCAGACTAAGCTGTCTTAACAAATGGAAGAGGTTTTCTATATGGGCAGCAGATAAGCAAATAGACCCCTTGTCAGCCCTGGTCTCAGTTGTATTGGATTACTTCTCACATCTTTTCCACTCTGGGGTGTCTGCCTCTACTATCTGTGTACATTTGGCTGCCATCTCAAATTTTCATATTGGTTTTCAAGATTCTTCACTTATGTCACACAGACTCTGTAAGACTTTTTTGAAAGGGGTTATCAACATAAAACCTCCCTTTAGAGAACCCGTACAGCCCTGGGATTTGGCTTTGGTTCTGCAAGCTTCAACAGCTCCACCCTTTGAACCTGCGTCTTCTTGTGATGTAAGATATCTCTCTTGGAAAACTTTGTTTCTGATTGCAATCACATCGGCCAAATGATTGTCAGACCTTCAGGCCTTATGCATCAAAGCTCCCTATCTTATCTTCCATAAAAACAGGGTATCACTGAGAACCAATTCTACTTTTTTACGAAAAGTGGTGTCAGAGTGATCTGTCAACCAGTCTATTGATCATCCAGTGTTCTTTCCTAACCATTCTAACAAGGGAGAGTATTGCCTGCACTCCTTGGACGTTCATAAGCAATTATGTGTTTATCTGGACAGAACAAAATCTACCCGTAAATCAGACCAACTCCTTCTGGCTTTTTCTGGACATAGACGGGGTCATCCTGTAACAAAAGTTACATTGGCTTCATGGTTGAATCTACAACAAAAACAATCTCACCTTGCCTCATAGAGTCAAAGCACATTCTACAAGATTTATGGCAACTTCAGCAGCTTTCCATGCTAAAGCTTCCTTCAGTGATATTTGTTCAGCTGCAACTTGGGCCAAACCTCATACTTTTATTCTTCATTACAAATTGGACTTGGCCTCCAGAGGTAGAGCTTCCTTTGGTTCCATGGTGCTCAGGAATGTCCTTCCATGAAGCCACCTAGGAATACAGGTAGCTGGGGACTCTGTCCCATCAGTAAGGAATGAACAAAGATTAACAACATCAGATAAAGAAGTTATGTCTTACCATAATGTTCCATCTGTGTTGTTGATCTTCATTCATTGATTACTTCCCACCTTCCGTCCCCCATCTGGCGGTTCTTGGTTGATCTTATGTGCTCCTTTCTGCTAGGTCTGTTATGACCAGAGGTAGTCTCTACTTTTATCTATCAACTTGCAAGCTCGATCTGAGGTAACAGGGAGCAGAGCATTCTGGGTAGGACCTTGGCTCGAGGGTTTTTGGTTGATGCGAGCTTGATATTGGCCGGCTCAGTTCTGAGGACGGAACCAATAATGCATCAGTAATGAATGAACGAAGATCAGCAACACAGATGAAACGTTATGGTAAGACATAACTTCTTTTTTTGTTAGAGATTCTAATTGAGTCTAAAGCAGAAGTTGCTTTTAAAAAGTGATACTTTGTATGGCATATAAAACACTGCATGAGAACTATAATAATCAACTGGAAGAGATTAGAAAAAGACTGGGGAGAGAGACTGGGAAGGCAATATGAGATAATACAGAAAAGAAGAATGCTGGGGGGCATCTGTGTGGCTCCCAGGTGTGCAACCAATTCCAGAAGGTTTAGGATTTCTGCTTGGAAGTGGTTTCATAGGTGCTATAATACCTCAAGCAGACTTCATCAAAATTTTGCTCAGGTAGACAGCAAATGCTGGAGATGAGATGGGACAGAGAGACAGAGAGAAAATGAAAAAGAATTAACTGGGAACGTGTTTTTGGGAATTTAATGAGTAAGCAGATTTAAAACATTTCTTACAGAGCAGATTGTCAGACATCTTGCGAGAAGGACTTGGTTGTAACTAAGGAAATTATTCTGCTGAGCTAGGATATAGGATCTAAACTGCCCAGACAGGGTAAGATCTTATTAGGTTTAATGTTATTGGCTTTCAAAAAAAAAAAACAAGTGCTATACAGTGGAAATCAAAATCTAAACCAACTGTAATTGTAATACTGAATATTGTAAAGGAGATAAAAAAACTCAAGTTGAGATCTTTAGAAAAAGGACAAAGCAAACTACTTAGAAATAAACAGAATTTATGTGAGCAAAGCATACATAATAATGTTCTGGAGGAGGAGTGAGGTTTAAGGGAAGGCAGGAACTGAGCATTTTATGTAATGTTGCCATGAATGGTTGTTAAAAAGAAAACATATTCATGACAGCAAAAAATGTTTGCTATGTTTTGTTTTCTTTTCTATTATTGTAAGTGTACTTATGTCATTGACTACTATGAAAAAAAATGTAATCAAGGAATATTAAAAAAAAGTACTTCCTTCATTTTCCCTATCAGGTAAAGGGCCAGCATTTAGTATAGTCCACTTTTGTTCTGCTGACATCAGCCACTTTGTCTTTGACCCTGTAATGTCATCCGATTTCAAATTAAAGAGCAATCCCAGAATGGATTCCCCTTGAAGTTTGCTGTTTATATTCCACTTCTTGGAAGTACAACACACTACGGCATCTGCTACTTCCTCATTTACAGACTTTCTATCCATGCAAGTACATTAGAACCTGTTCTTTATGTATACAGTTTATGTAACAGTTTGCATTCTGACTTCTGTATACATAGTAACAGATGTTCTTCTGTGCTCTAACTGTAACATTACCTAGTCACTAGAACTGATGAAATTCATTCAGGAATGTAGCCATCCTATGAATCCATTTTTGTATGACTTGCAGTTGACTACAGTTGACATACCCTAACATTCTTTATTTCTTTCTTTCAGCATTGACTGCAGTTGACATACCGTAACACTCTTTCTTTCTTTCTTTCTTTCTTTCTTTCTTTCTTTCTTTCTTTCTTTCTTTCTTTCTTTCTTTCTTTTTCTTCAGTGAATGATTCATGTTTTGATCAGTAACAGGCTAACTCGTCTACAGTTTCTGCATCCACGGTGTTGCCACATATGTGAGCAGGTACTGAACTATATACATGGTCTTCTGCTCATTTGTAGGGATTGTTATTTTCAGTGTGCAACCTGGGCTATAGTATATTCATCCCTGTAACAATGACCATCTTGACAGTATAAATACCACCTGCTAACCAGGTCAACAAAGAACAAATACATAAATAAATAAATGGAGAGTTAATTACCCAATGAAAATGCATGCATTAAAATCCTCAGATTTATATACTCTAAATGATAATTCATGTACCAGTATCAGCGAAATTACATAGTCCCTAAAAATTCATGAAAAAAAAAAAAAAAAAAAAAACAATCTGGAAAATTACATAATTGATGGACATTTCTGCAGTAGAATTTATAGAATTTCATGTTCTATGAGCATTCACACATTAGAGGCTGAGTAATTAAATATTCAATAAAAATCCCTGCACCAGAAACTGTACCATTACGTATTCCAAAAATATTCCTGCATCAGCTTGTACAAAATTAAATACTCCATGAACATCTCTGCATCAGAATCTGCAGAGTGACATAGTCTATGAAAATCTATGCATCAGAATCCCTACAGAATTTTATAGTCAATGAATATTCCTTCACCAGAAACTGTAGCTGTATGTATTTCATGAAAATACCTGCAACAGAATCTGGATAACTCTAGGCCCAGTATTCATAGTCGCTTGTGGAAATGCAATAGTGATATCCTTGATGTTTACAAATTAGCTGGCAAAGGTGAGATTCATAGAGGTAATTTATTGTAGTGCAAAAGGCCTTAAAAATAAGGAGATGCAATAAAAAAATGTTGTAAAGCAGTATATGCTAATGAGGTGGTTTTGCAATTCATAGTCAAACATCTGCACAATACTCACTTCCATTATTAAAAGTGATGCTTCGCATTTCATATTGGAGTTGCAATCCATAAACTTGCCCCCACCCATCCCTTCAGTAGTTCATCCAAGTATGCACAAGCATATTCCTGACACCCATATGAATTATCTCCCCAAGATACGCCTGCATTAGTTTGTCTTATGTATGCACAAGCTCTAAAAATGACATAAAATAAATTGTTTTGCCCAACGGTCACTTCAGCAGTCTGACCATGTATGCATTAACACTTCCCTGATGCACAAATGAATTATTTCCCCCAGCAGCACCTTCAGGAGTATGTCCAATTATGCCATGCACAAGCATCAAAATGAAATATTTCTCCAAGCTACCCCTTCAGTAATATGTCCAGGTATGCACAAACACCAAAATGAAACATTTTGCCATGTGACCCCTTCTGTAATATGTCCAAGTATGCACAAGCACCAAAATTACACATTTTCCCCAAGTGACCCCTTCAGTAATATGCCCAGGTATACACAAGCACCAAAATGTATCAAACTGATCTCCATCTCACAGCTCTGTATTCCCCTGGAAAACTACTACTTACTGGCACAAAGTCGCTATTTACAAACTTAGCATGCTAATTACTTCATTATAGATTCATGTCTATGAATTGTACTCCTGTGTAAATGTTTAAGGCCCTTTATTAGCATATTAGCTGTCCCCATATCACTTATGTATTAAGCTTGTTACACTTTTGCAATGGGGGAGTTGTTTATAACAACTCCTTCAAATTTCTGTATTCATGATAAAAGTCAGGAATTTGCATATCCATGTATCGCAAAGCTCTGGACTATGAATACCAGTCTAGGGTACATAAAACAGATTAGGGAATGCCATTAAATGCTGCTAATACAATTGCAACTACATTTTGCTTAACTTTTACATTTCTTCAAGTTTTCTCAAAAGTAGTGCTGTCAGCGGAAATGTATTTAATAAAGTAATCTCAGAAGGTATGTCTGAATTAAGCTACAAATAAAAAATATGCTTTTAATGGTGAAAAAAGTAGAATACTATGTCTACAACAGCATATGGCAACAACTAAAAAGACATACTGTTAGATGTCACACACCCACATGCAGAGATCTCAGATGCCAAGTGCCAGCATTTTCATAACTCATTTGTGAGTTAATAGCTGCCAACTGAAAAGTGTCTGCAGTATTACTGCATATGTGACATGAACTTTATAGGAGGGTGTTGAAATCATTTAATACAAATTTGTTCTCTTATTAAGCGTACTTTTTAATTATCATATCCACTGCTTATGCCAAAAAAATGCTGAACTTATGTCAGAGAAAAAAATCCTGCTTAATGCATTAGTTATAGTGTGAGTGTTTTGAGAAGAGCTGACTTTGTCTTTTTGTATGGCAAGAAAGCCTGTAATATTTTACAGTCCTAAAACTGGCAGCAGAGAAGTTTCTATATTAAAAAAAATAGGTTTGGTGAAAGAAATATTTATTATAGTTCATTAGCAATATAATGCCCTCTGACATGGAAAGCTTAACTGTTAAAAGCTGTCTATTTGGCCTCCACTTGGTTTACATATAACATGCAGATAGTACATGAACGAGGTACTGGGTTTGAAAAGACAAGAGAGTTGAAACATACACCATATTTTTATAGGTAAATTTAGGTAGATTTTGAGTGAAACCTCCTATATTATATTTATGACAACATAAAAAATATTCTTTGTTAGTTTTATTCGTTCATTCATTCATTCATTCATTCATTTGTTCTCTCAGTTGTTTCTTTGTTCTTTTAAGTACAACTGCCTCTGATGTTTTTTTCAGCCTAAAGTACAAAGGTTACAAACAATATAATGTGGCATAATAAAAGGATGGTACACATCCATATCAAGGACTGAAGGAACTGCTTAATAAGTAAACATATGCAGTAAACTATTTCCAGTCAATTAATGGGTAAAATACTCAGAATGTATTAGACTTAAAACAGTTTACCATATACAAATTACAAGGTAATTCGATTGTATTTAACCAGCTTCCTTGAAAAATTTGGCTTTTAAAAGGATATGATAAATATTGCCTGAGTGTTATTTCTAAATCCGCATAATTTCTTTTCATTATAGATTTGGTTAGGCAGTTGATTCTGTATAACTGGAGCATTTTTCTTAAATGCCTTTCCCATTAACTCAGATAAAAGTCAACAATTTCACTTATTTATTTATTTTTTGCAGTTCTATTAATCCTTATATATGTTGAGATTGTTCATCCTCAGCAATGTGGCATCCCAAATAAGCTCCTTGGTGATCATCACCTCGATCTGCATCTTAGACCATGCCTGGTATCCCCTCCCACAAATAGGGCTACAAAACATAGGAGTAATATTATGTTCTACTGGTGGGTAACTGTAGTTGTTTATAAGAGAATAAACATCTTAAGTAAGCAGATTATCTCATTATAAATTGCCACCATATATAGTACTAGTTTATTGGCATATATGTATTACTTATTTACGAGTTTTGTGTCATATTTTGGTATACAGTGTCAACTAAGCACAACAAACAACAACCAGAAAGCCACACTACTTGAGAACACAAAAGTAGTAAAGGAAAACAAGTAACTTAACAATATGTCTGTACAGTCTTACTTAATAAGGATTTAGCTCTTTTGCCTATAAATTAGACTTCTTCAAGAATAAATGCTCTCCTACAAGCTAGGTATTTGAAACCTCATAATGCCCTCATATGATAAGCAGCATCCAATTAATACTGACTTTCTAAAAGACTGTAACACAATTACACCAATCAAGTAAATCAAAATAATTAAATGAATATATGACTTGATGTTGGAAAATATAGATACACTGCTTGAAGATCAACTTCCTATAAATAAAAAATACATAGCTTTACCAAATAAAAAGAAATCATTCACATAAAAACAAACAAACCATTAAACCAGATCCCCTTTATTCTTAAGTAAACAATTAATACTAATGGTGGTGTTGATGCCTGGGAATATGTTGGCCCCTAAACTGACTTGCCACCACAGCTCTTTGCATTCAAGCTGATTTTCCCAGCTGCTCATAAGGGGAATCTACATTAATTTTCTCTATCATTGTAAAAAGAATTTTAATGAAACCAGCACATGTCAAAGTGTGCTTGGCTAAAGCTTTTTTACTGTTACCCATCCTAATGGCATAGTCATGTTTATATATACACTTCCTTATAGTTCTTTCTGTCTTACCAGTATAAAATGCCTCTTATATCAAGCAATTTGCTAGGCAGACCACCACCTTAGAGCCACAATTAGCCTTAGGAAAGTTTCTAAGGTGTTTGATTCCTCTAAAAATAAGTCCACTGTTGTTGATATCAATAAAAGTGCACTACCTACAACTATGACACTTTGTACTACCCAATGTGCCTAAAGGCTGAGCAATGCCCCTTTCCAATCTACTCTTGATATTAGTACCCCTCTTAAGTGTGTACAATGGGTGATTTGCCACAATGTTCTTTATATTATCAAAATGAGTGAGAGTACTCCAGTGTCTGTCAAAAATGTCATTTATGTAGGTCATCACACTAGAGAATATGTTGAAATAAAGTTCGGTTGAGGTGTATTCTCTATGTTTGTTCAAGGTTTTACCAATCCACCCTCCAGTATCAGGGCAAATTTGGTAATCCTACCATGACAAATTTCCTGCTTTTGAGCTTCTAATATCATGGAGTGATGCCCTCACTCTTTAAACAGTCAAATAGGGCTACAATTCTAATGAAATAATTGATGTTGTAACTAAAATCACAGTCCTTGGAAACTGGTTTGACCTTTGACTACACTTACCTGTAGTTTATATGGATGACAACTATTAAAGTGAAAATAGCTACTAGAGAATGCATCTTTCCTATATATGTACTTGAGTAAAACCCCATTTTTACCTTTTTTGATATATTGTGACATCTAAAAAGTATATACTCTCATCTCAAACTAAAGACACTTTAGCGAAGCATGATTTGACATATTCTGGTTCCACTAAATTTCTTTTTACAGTAATAGAGAAAACTAGCATAGGTCCCCTTTTGGGCAACTGGCAAAAATCAACTTAACTGCACAGAGCTGTGATGGCAAGTCAAGTTAGGTGGTAACATATTCCCAGGCATCAGCAACACAATTAGTATTAATTGCTTACTTAAGAAGAAAGCAGGCTTGGTTTAATGGTTTGCTTGTTTTTACTTTACATGCATGGTTTCTTTTTATTTAATAAGGTCATGTATGTTTTTTATTTTCTTGAAGCTGATCTTCAAGAAGCATGTATATATCTAACATATCACATTCTATATTCATTTAATTATTTGACTGATGTAATTGTTCATAGGTTCATAGGTAGGTACTAGGCTATTGGCCCTAGGGCCTATATAAGCCTAGCCAAAAAGGTACCCTGGCTTTCGTCACCCAAGAAAATTATTTTCCTGTGCTCCTGTTGAGCAGAGCCACAGAGGTGATCCCTGGGGTGAATTTCCTATTTCCCATCCAATCATCAAGATTTTTTTTGAAGAGTGCTAATGAGGAGCTTTGTTTGATATAGATAGGTAGTTTGTTCCAGAGTATGGGAAGTCTCTGGGACAGGAATCTATCCCTCCAGCATATTCTGTTTATTGCAGTGACAAGGTTTAGGTCCCCAGAGCATGTAGCTTGGAGGGATTGGGATTTGTTTAAGTGGAGCATGTCCAGCAGCTCTGGGTTTGACATAGCTTTGTATGTTAGGCAGAGATAGCCTCTGAGTAGGCGATATGTGATGGAGTAAAGCTGGAGTTTTTTGAGACGGTCTGCATAGGGCATCTTTTTGAGGCTAGTAATCCTCTTTGTGAGGTATTTCTGTGGCCTTTCCAGTTGTTGTAGATGTCTTGTGAGGTACATACCAAAAGGGGCATTGTACTCTATAATGGGTCTAATGATTGATGAATGGAGGGGAACAATTACTTCTTTTTTCCTGGATGAGAAACTTTTTATGATGAGGTGTGCCACGTAAAAGGATTTCCTGACTACTGTGGTGATGTGATTATCAAAGGAAAGACTACTGTCCACCTGTGTCCCAAGGTCTCTTATCACACTTTCAGTGTTAAGTAGACTACCACCTATGTGGTAGCTCATGGGTACAGAGTTTTTACCAAAGGGGATGACAATGCACTTTTTGGCATTGAGCTTGAGGCCATGGCTTTGACACCAGGCATCTGTCTCAGTGAGACCCTTTTGTAGGATGGCCACATCATTAGGAGTTTTGATTATGGCTCCTAGTTTGCAGTCATCTGTGAACTTCATTAGCCAAAGACCTTCTGTGTCAGCCTGTACTTCAGAAAAGTAGATACCAAGCAGGAAGGAGAGGACCCATGACTGAACCCTGTAGTACTCCACTTGTCACTGGTCTGAAGTCGGATTTGGAGTCTGCTACTTTCACAGTGTGGGTTTTGTCAGTGAGCCAGTTGGCAACCCATCTTGTGACATAGGGATTTATACCTAGTATAATTCCAGAGTGGGAGATGGTGTCAAAAGCCTTGGTGATATCTAGATAGGCTGTGTGAACCACTTTACCCTCATCTACGACTTTAGTGACTGCTTCAAAGAAGTCTATCAAGTTTAGGAGACATGACCTGCCTTTTACAAACCCAAACTGGGTGGGGTCCAGAGTTTTGAGATTACCAGTGTCTTTGAGTATAAGATCCATGATGATACGATCCATGGTCTTGCAGACCAGGCTCGTTAAGCTAATGGGGCGGTAGTTCCCGGGGTCCGTGGTGGCTCCCCCTTTGTGGAGCCGGATAACCGTTGCTGCGAACCATTCAGTGGGCACAAAGCCTGAGGTGAGGCTTTGGTTGAAAATGGTGCTTAGGTGGGGTGCCAGTTCATTCTGCAGTTCATGTAGAATGCAGTCTGGGATGTTGTCAGGTCCCATGGATGCTGTATTCTTTGCTTTGGAGAGTGTGTTTTTTACCTGTGCAGCCATGATTACAGGAACTTTGCATTCTTCCGGTATAGAGATGGGCTCTTTAGCGGGTGAGGGGGGTAAAGTGAGCACTGAACCTATCTGCCAGGATGTTGGAAATATAAGTTGGTTCTGTATATTTAGCACCATTGTGCTGTAACTCAGAGCAGATCTGAGTGTTGCCATTGAGATTCTTGACATAGCTATAGAATACTTTGTGGTTGTCTTTAGAATCAGTGGCAATTTTGTTTTTATAACTAGCTTTGGAGGATTTCATGAGGGAACTCAGCTTCTTACTGAGGCTGACCAGGAAGTTCCTCCAATCATGGGATTTTACTCTTTTTTGCAACAGTTTCTCTCTTCTGTTGTAGAATTTGCTTATGGCAGGGAATGACCAGATTGGCTTCCTTTTTTGGAGGATAGCATCTTGGTTCTGTTAGGGATAGCATGATCCATGCACTCATGTAAGTGCTTATAAAGTGCATTTGTGTAGGATTCAGCAGTCGTACTTCTATTGTCCATCTGCATGGGTGTTGCTTCTGTCTTAAGAAGCGTGAAGTTGGCTTTGGAGAAATTCTTTAGGGTGGTTTTCCTAATGGGAAAAATGTCAGTGTTGATTGGATATTGCTTGTCATGTGATGGTAGTATGAGGTTTTAAATAGTTTGTATAACAGGGTTTATTCTGAAGAAGCACTAAATCCTTATTAAAGAGGATTGTCTGGACATATTGTTACATTACTAATTTTTTGTACAATGCCAACTATTAATTGAAAACCAGTTATGAAACTATTTCACTAGAAGACACGTAATCTTCAATTATCTTAGCAAAACAACTACAGATATTTGTATTATCTGTTAATTAGTGATCTAATGAAATTGGTTTAGAATGCCGCTGCATTCTAAAACAATTTACACTTTGGTTAAAATGTTGCAGCAAAATGAAGTATTTTTTTTTTTGAATGAATGTAGAATTGGTGAGTGCCAGCATAGTTAATTTATGTGTTTGTATATTTTTTTAGTGACCTGCAGGGTCAGTCACCCTTTTCAGTGTTCTAGTCAAGCCAGTACAAAACCATAATCAAAAATAAAATGCAACAATGTGTCTGATACACCAAAACAAACAGAATGGATAAATATGAACCATATCAAACAAATTACAGCTAAATATAGCATAGTTATACAAATTGCAGCTAAGTATAATATAGTCATAAATAACAAATACATCTCTCTTATTTCAAAAAGGACTGTTTTAACTTGACAGCAAATAGTGCAGAAATGTATTTTACTGCATTAAAGAAGAAAAATCAGTGTAAACCTTAGAAATGATATGGTGTTGACTTCACTGCATTAAGATTTAGTTTGGTTGGCATTACTGTCACATCTACAACAAACTAAAGCTGAAGTAGAAAACAGATCATGTTGAACTTTGAATATGCAATAATCGTTTTACAATTAATTTATGTATTTTCATTTGCTAGCCATGTAGGTAGGCGGGTCCAAATAAACTTTTCAGCCATTACACAGGCCATAAAGGCAGATATAGTTACACAAATAACAATAGCATAAAAAACAAATTATACTATAGCATGAGAAATTAAGCAAAAACACATGAACAAAAACTTAAAAAAAATAAGCAGGCACTCTAACAGCTAATGGTGATGATATTAAAGCTATTACTTGAATAGAATCATAAAAAGTTTAAACAGTGACTTGTTTACTTGGAAAGTCAGAATGGGTCGTGAGGTCCCCATTTTCAATGGAGATCCAGTGAGAAAAGATCAAGACACATATGGTTAACAGAATGAAAAACTAGACAGACATAAAAAGTCAAAACATTCAAGCACAAATATGAAAACAACACATTGGTTTGCAGAATGAGAACTTAACAGACATAATAAAGTCATAATATTCAAGCACAAAATTTGAAAAACTACACACTAGTTTGTCAGAATAAAAACTCAACAGACAAAATAATGTCATAGTGTTCAAGCATAAATTGTATGGAAATCCTGAAAATACGAAGATGCAGCATTATTTACATAATATATGATTCTCATAATAATATTTTAGAGATCGTGAAATATGGCAACAGATTATATTGGTGAAGGCATAGGATAGTACGAGTAGAGAAGGGTAGGGTGTGGTAGAGATGATAGTAGGAGTGGATGTGGAAAAGGAATGAGTGTAACCTCAGTTGAGTATGTGTAGAGGAAGGGAGGGTAGGATAAGTTAGTGGTGGGGATAGAAAGAATAGAAGTAGAAAAAAGGTACAACAGTACCTTTGGCTGGGCTCATACAGGAGCAAATCCAAACTTTTATGAAGTATTCTTTTATAGAGGTTTTGAAGGAATGCAGGTAAGCAGCAGTTCTGATAGTTAAAGGAAGGGAGGTCCATAGTTTTGCCATAGAGCAGGAGTAAATGGTTAGGCCTGGGAGGGGGGGGGGGTTGTTGGTTATGTTGTGAGGAGATGTTTGTCTTCAGAGCTGAGATGTTTATTTTGGATATAAAAGTTTATTAATGGGCTAAGAGCAGGACAATCTAATGGGTTATGGGTTGTGTAGTAGGCAGTGTTATTAAGTTAAACATATTATGCAAAAAATGATCACTGTATATAACACCGTGGGATTCATATGAAGGCAAACATAAAAAACACAATACATCCTCAGAGTGGATTAACAAGATTATTTCAGTTGCATGGTAGCTGTATTCATTGTCCCTGAAGCACTTGCATTTGTTTCTGTTTAATAAATGGGTTTGCAGGGATTTCTTGAATTCTATAATATCAATTATCTGTCTAACATTTTCAGGGATGGAGTTCCAGAAGACAGGGACTATTCTGGAAAAATCCATCTCTCAAGTAGCTAAAGTGACTGCAGGCCTATATAACGTTAAGGAATCAGAGTCACAACGAGAGTAACTGCAGTCTCTGAAGGGAAGTAATTTTAATGGTAATTGTAATACCGTATCTTGCCGACAAAAGCACTAAGAAGAGGAGGGTCTCTGGCACTAAATGGAAGCCAATCTGATTTTTTTAAGATGGTGCTGTGGTGCTCTTTAGAATGACAGAGGTGACTAAAACTATGGGATGTATTTTCAGTTGTTTGTAGTATTTTGACCAGAGTAGGAAGGGAAAGTATATTATAATCTGGATATTAGAACATAAATGGTGATGGCTATAATAACAATATTGAATATTAATATATATATATATATATATATATATATATATATATATATATATGTGGTATAATATGTACTGATAGGTACCATAAACAAACCTTGTACAAAAACAATGTTGTGTGGTAGCATCACCTTATTTTACTAAGTTTACCAGTAAATACAGCAAAAGGAAAAATCACTGGATAAAATAAGATTTAAAAAAATGGTCTAGGAGTGCATACTTTACCATGGGCAACTTGGGTAGTTGCTTGTGTTGGATCACCAGAAAGATATGTCGTAGAAAGTTGTGATTATTATCCATCCAGCCTAAAGCCAAGGTAGTTGTACTCTGCAAATTGTACTCTTTTATTAAACAAAATGTTAAAAACATAAACATGATCAGTCTGACTCAAACTAAGAAGAAAAAGAGGAAAAGTCTTTGTTGTCTGTTAAGAAACGCACCATATTATGCAAGCCAGGCTTGCATGCTGAAGCGGGCAAATTGTAAATTAATTAGTACAGCTACATTGCCAGGTCCACTTGCAGCCAAGGCTGCATCATCATCATCATCATCATCATCATCATCATCATCATCATTATCATCATATATCAAGCATTACAGGTATAGAATGGCCTTGGGTAGGCTAACAAAGATGTCAAGGAAAATTGGTTCCAAGTACCATGTACAGGGTTATGGGACACCTGACGACAGTATATTTGTTGGAATCAAAATAGTGTGAATCTAACCAAGCAGTTCTGCTTTCTGAGTGTTGAAAACATATGACCAATATGTTTGAAAATTCCAGTGCTAGCATATTCTTCAAGCACCACTTATGGCTTGCTGAATCAAACTCCTTGGATAAATTCAGAAACAGACAGTATAACCTTGTTACTATCCATGACTGATAAACAGTATGAGTTCCATTGGAAGGATGGAAACCATACCGTCTAAGATTTTTCTCCACAGATAACTACATAATTTCTGGTGAACAATCTCCTCAAAAGTTATTGACAAGGGGAGAATATAGAACAGGCTAAAAAGTCCATGATTGTTTCTTGTTATTTCTTAAGAAAAATGAATAGACTCTGCTAGGTGAGATAAAGTCCATATGACTGATGCATTAAGCATAGTAAAAAAAGGATCAGTAACACAAAAAAAGGTCTACTTTAATAATCAGGCCAATATGAGTGGATAATATGATCATTTGGGATATTCCAAATTCTTATACTATGTCACAGACTTCAGGAGAAGCACGAATATGTATATCAACTTAGGAAATGTCTTGCTTGTGATGGAACAGAAAAACTCTAGCAGCAGATACACTGGAGTAAAACTGACAGAATACATGTATCTTTAAAAAAAATAGTGTAAGAAACTTCTCTATGTGGAAGATTTTTAATCCATATATATCTAGTTAATCACTGTATATTAATCACTATATATTAATCAAGCCATTAACTAGATATGTATGGATTCAAAATCTTCCACACAAACTAGTTATATATGGATTGAAAATCTTTCCCACAGTTTCTTACGCTGTTTTGTTTTGGACCCACTATACTTGTTTAGTGGGTTGTTTGAGACTTCAGGGATACCACAGAGATTACTTGTTTTTTATCTTTACAAAAAAAATCACATATTTTTTGGTAAACTAATGAGTGCCTGCTAACATTAAATTTAATTTAATTTTTGTAAAATGATCATTGCCACCTGTCTACCTGTATGCGTGCAGCCAACCTTTTAGTTGCAAAGCCAGACAGATCTAAAGCAGTGCTGTTAGAGCATGGGATGCCAACTTGTCTCAAATACATTAGGTAGACCGTTTACCCAATGCTGTAACAAAGGAATATTTTTTAGTGAAGCTTTCAGCATTAATGTTAATAATGGAAAGGGAACAAACTGAAATAAAACGTTATTGTTTGTTTTGTAATAGAAGGTTATACCTTGTGATGTGGCAGATGTTTGAAAGTAGTTTGGAACACAAAAGTGCAGTTGATTTATGTCCACTGGCATTATTGGTGATCCCTTTGATATCCTGCATATATAACATCAAATGTGAAATATTTCTGTGGGTGGCAAACCCCATGTATATAACCTTACTCCTGTATGCCCTTTACTGATTGGAAATCAGTATCAAGATCATTGCAGTCGTTGCATCATAGTGAAATCAGCAGCAGCCGGTCTCAAATGACTTTAATTTTAACACTCAGGCGACTTGTAAAACACTACAGAGAAAAGAGTGTGTGCTCACTTTATTTACATAAGGAAGAGGATGATTATACTTCTGCTACTACTAATAATATGTATAATAACAAACAGTATAGCTGTATTCTGCATTGAC